>NC_040236.1:29713276-30027608 GCF_001444195.1 Xiphophorus couchianus
CTCAGTGAATATTATCTTAAAAGTTTGATTAGAGCTCACATCATCAACATGTGACTCTTAAAAATGTGTTCACATTAGTATAAAAGATTATTATTATTTTTTTTTTACCTTCTGTGGCGTTCCACGAGGTGGCAGCAAGTACACTGAGGTCCTGGGGAAGCTCTGATCCTGAAGACAGAAGAAGTAAAAAAAAAAAAGTCTGAATGATTGCCAGATGAAACAGTAAAAAGTGAATTTTATTTTATGTGTTGTTGCAGAAACATGAAAAATACTCCATAAATACATGTGGTGATGGTGTAGGTTTGCTGATGCAGATCAAAGGACTGATTGTACAACAGGGAGCCTATCAGCAGGCCATTTGGGCCTAATGCTCCTTTATTACCAACTGACGACAGAGCTACGCTTTTCATTACAGGAGGCTGAAAATGGGCTTCAGTGTGTGATGCTGCAGGTCATGGGTGATTCCCTGCAAATTAAAAAGCCAACCATGAAAAGAAACAACAGCCTGCACTACAAATGATTCTCAGAGTTAACATAAAACACACAGGTGACATCCCATTGTGTTTGTATGCATCGCTGTGTGCAATGAATAACACACACACCATCTCAGTGACAAACATATGCAGAAAATGTAGGCTTGTGCAATGACGAAGAAAAAAATAAAAAAATAAAAATTATTCTGAAGACATAATCTCTACGAATAAATATTTCTGCATTTGTTCCACAAATGAAAACAGAGATGGATAGAGAAATTAGCTTTTGAACTTAATCAGTCAATTTTCAATTTGATTCATGACTGGTCAGTTAGTGACCCAAAAATCTATCTAACCCATCAGAAATTAGATCACGGTGACAGCTTAAACTCTTTTGTGAGCAGGTTTTTACTGTGGGAAGAAGACTGGGTATTTTTAATGAGGTCAGAGGTAGCACAGAAATGTTTGAAGATATTTAGCAGATACATTTTTTCAGTACATGTGGCACTGTACTGTTCATTGAGGCTGCGAGAGAGTGAGAGAAAGCAAAACTAACAGGATATCACATAAATGCTGAAGTGACTCCAGTAAAATTACTCTCTTGTTTTAGCTTAGATTTGGAAATGTTGAGACCTAAACCAGAGTTAAGATGATGATTTACCAAATCTAACTGACACAGTCTATCAAATCAGGTGGTGTAAAATGTGAATTTATTTTGTTTTAGTTTAAAAATATTAAAAGCCTATTTTATGGTGACTCCCACAGCGCCTTATATATATTACAAATGCCTGCTTACAACTGAAAAACTAGTAAAAAAAAAATGAATGGCATTCTTATATGTTCTTTTCACTTTACTGTTCTTAACCAGAAATTTTTATTGTAAAAATAACAAATATACTTTAAAATGTGAAATAAATCTTACATGTGCTGCCATGTAAGATGGTAGCACATGGTGAAAATCAATGTTCCTCAGGGACAAACAGAGAGCCCAACTAATTAGGTGATAATATGTTGGATCACACGTTCTGTCTCGGGGTGGGAACAACTTTGCGGTGGTCCTTGGTGTTAACAAGCTATGCTTCAGGCCTCTACACCTGTCACCAAGGACGTCCGACGTCCTGACAACTGGATAACAAGCTGCAGATTCAGTTATGGTAAGCGCTGTGGTTCCTGATATCCACAGCACTAAAAGGGAGCAAACTTAACAACACTGGAGCTCAATAAACTCTATTCCATAGAGTTCATTTATTATCAAATGATGCTGCAGGTTTTTCACCAAGTGTACTGTTGTGTGGGAATAAAAGTGAAATATTGGTTGTTTCCTTAACATGGTTGGTTCCTTAACATGATGTGGTATCAAAGGAAGTTTTGGCCTCAAAGTGAGTCTAATTTTCCTTTTTTTGTCCCGACAGACTTTCAGAAGCCTCAAGCTTCTCAGTTAACAAAAGACAGAGGAGAAAAGGCGTTGCAGCTCACTGGGTTCAGCAAGGCAGAACAAGTCGAGCGCAACAGCAATATGAGAGCTCAGCAGTTAGAGCTGGTGATGGGAAAAGCGGGAACAGAGGGACTGAAGGAAGTACTGACTGTTGTGTTAATAAAGGCAATAGAGTAATAATATAGTGGAGGCAATTTGGGAAATTTTCTTTGGAATCATAGACACAGATGACAAAAAATACTCAGATGAAAAGAGACAATTTTTTTTCCATGGTTGTAAATTTTTTTTCTCTTTTTTTATTTGGGTAACTTTTAACTGAGTTTCTACATCCTTCACCCACCTCACTGTCCCCCATATGTTTAGATAGTGTGATGAGATGTAAACAAATACAAATAATATACAACTTTATCCAACTGACTGTGAAGTAAATTTAACTGACTGTAAGAATATACTGTATGTTTAACAGTGAAACAGAATTTCACTCCTGTGCCTGATTTGTGCCAGGAACAGCACCTGTAAACAAGAATACTTCGATTTCTGAATGGACGGACAGACAGATGGATAGACAATTGGATAAGTAATTTAAGTCTGATATATTTTTCATTCAGGCTTTAAAAATGCAATGAATTTTTTATTAATCAAAACGATCCCCAAATGTCACGCCTCTGCTCTTGAAAATATTTAATATATAAGCTTCTCATTACACATTACACAAGTATGAGAAAGAGGAAGTGAGGTTTCATTTAATTTGTCTATATCAACTTTATATCTTAAGTTTCCACTTCAGTGACTTAAAAGTAATGGAATGTGAACAACTAAGCTTTTAAAAATATTTCTGTTAGATTTTGCTTTGGAAGTGAAAAAAGATCTCACCTAATTTGGAAAGTTTTTTAAATTTTATTTGCAGCTGTTTGCCACCGCTAGTGTGAAAGGGGTTAAAATTGCAATTGGATTTAAGACATTCAAAGTTCACAGAAAGTAAAATGGGAGCAGCCTTTCATCCTCATCCAGCTGTATTTGGCTTCTGAAGATAAAAATTAGGCAGCGACACAAGCTTAAGAACCATAAACCTATCAGATTTTAGTGTGACTTTGCTGTGACAGCAACATATGGGAATCAGAGCTGAGCTCGGGAATGAGGAAAAGGAATTGAGCAAAGAGCCTAAGGAGCACAAAGGAATGAGAAACAAGAGCAGCTTCGAAGGGCAAAGCTTAACCAGAAATCAGAAATGTTCAATTTGAACTGTTATGCATATTGTAACAACTAATATGCTGTTATATGGTCTGGGGGCTGTGTTTGGAGCCAGGGTGGTTGGTGTGGTGAGGAAGACTGATGTATGAGCGCTCCCGCTCTGTTATTAAGGCCTCTCCCAAAGACTTCTTCCATCCCAGTTAGACGGAACTTTGACCTAACTGAGAGGTTATCTGGAACGAGGGCAAACCCAACATTTTTACAGTGCAATATTTCTGCCTTAAAGAGATGAAAGGGACAAATGCACAGAAAATTAGGGATGATAGTTAATTCTGCCTCCCATTTATCTTCATCAGCCCTCTCTCTCATCTAATCTTATAAAATGAGATGTTTCTACTTGAGAAATGGTTATTTTCCCATATATCAACCAGGTCATCTAAAGTGCTCCTCATATTTACGTAAAGGAAACCGTTGAGAATTTAAATGTTGACTAATGTCTCCGAAGCAGTCCATTCATAAATAATACAGAGACTAGATCAAACCCACAATTCCTCAGGTCCAAGATATAAAACCAGAGCTATTGCACTTTAATGAACTATTGGCAGAATAAGGTTTAAGATGAGGAAACTTAGTGGAAAACTTCAATCATAGTGAACTAAAACAGATTAATGTTATTGAATATGCCATAATGGGGGGATTCATAGAAAAACCTCCTCCTAAAAATAGAGGACTGGAAATACTTGGAAAGTATGAGTTAAAGTAGAAAAACAGCAACAAGGAAACTTCTAGATAAACTCTCAGAGAAGACTATTTTTTTTTCAGTGACCTCTTTTTACAGTGCAGGTTTATATTAGCTGAACCGAGTATAAATCATCATCATGTGGAATGAAAATAGTCAAAAAGGAGAGTCACACATGGATGTCTTGGAGCCTAAAGTTAGACAAAGAACAGTAAGACAATCAGATGGAAAAAATATCTGTGAAGACACAGGTCAGTAGAAATGTTTTCTGATGGTATTTTAACAATTTTTTCAGCAAAACAACATGCAACGGTTACACAGAATGATCTCAATAAGACTTATAGGTAGTGCTCCTTTGGTTAGTCCACAACAACTGTCCATCTTTTTCATGATTGGAGAAAATTTTAAACAGTTAGATTTGTTTCGTTTATGAGATGTACAAAGAGTATTAGGCTTAGCTCCGTCAGCTGGAGGAAATTGACCAATCCCAAGAAATCTGATTGAAAACATTTGAAATTATAGATACAAGCAAAATGGAAACTTTTTGTGGCCTCAAAACCAAATCTTTTTAAAGCCTGGGTATAACTGACCCATGCCAATTGTTTGCAGAGCCAGATAAGATCGGTAAATAAGATCGTTTTCACATGTTCACATTGGGTGCCTGTGATCACCCAATGAAATCTGGGCTGATTGATCTGAGCACTCCCAAAAGAAAATTAGCTGTTGAAGCACTTCTATATGCACAACCGTGCTAAAGGATACCTTCTTAATTCAGAGGACTTCAGATAAAGAATGTTGCACTAAACATTTGGTAAGCAAAAAGGCCTCCTTTTATTGAGTGTTACACAAACATTTCAAAACTACTTGCAAAGACAAAATATTACCAAATCCAGAGCCATAACAGAAAAAAAACTCAGGTCCAGGTTATAATACAAAAACAATCCTTTAACTACAAACAGAAAGACAGTGGAGTAAGAAACGCTCTATAGGCGTGCACGCTTCCATAGCTGCACCTGCAGGTTTGTGTGCAGGTATTTGTTCCCAGGGCCAATCGAAGCAGAAACAGAGACAAAACCGAGCCCAGTTCAGAACTGTTCACCTGAGGACATCATGGACCACAGAACACAGGAACCAACACAAACACCCATACACACCCACCCCTGCATCTATCCTGCTCTGTAACCTTATAAGACCACAGATGGAGAGGTGAGTGTGAGTCCAGGGGGAGGAGGTGAGGGGAGATAATAGCAGGCTGTGTGACAAGGCACTTTCTGGATCAGAACATCTAAAGAAGACATGACAGAAAGAAAGAGCTCAGACTGGAATACAGTGCTCTGTTACAACTATCTGTCAGAACTATGCTACATTTTCTTAAAAAAAAAAAACTATTATAAAAGGTCAGATAACAGTATATGTCCATCAGTTATCCAGGAAATCCTTGAAACTCATGCTTTGTTACACCTAAGACATTATGTTGTTAACTGATACACACACACACACACACACACACAAGATGGAAATGGAATGCAATCCATGGTGATGTGTTGTTGGACTGCTGCACGGCTACCTTAGAGAAATCCGACACATCGTGAAGAAGCTGAAAGTGACACACATCAACAAGTGCTGAGAAGACCTCCTTTAAGCAGTATAAGGGCCATGGTGACAACTGTCACCACCCGCCATTCCTCAGCGCTTCCTGAAGAAAGCCGAGTAACAACGAGCAACGCAACACTCGAGAAACACTGACCCCTCAAGACCTTCTGAGACCTCTGACCTCCAAAAGAGGTGCAAAGATGAACAGATTTACAGCACAGGCTTTTATGGGATCATTAATGTATTTAGAGGCTTAATCAAAATGTTGAACATCATATCATGGTTTCAATTAGCACTCAGCACAGTAACAAAATATGTTTATGAGAACTTTTATATATCCTGATGAGGCACACCAAGACAGAAGAGATCATTGTGATTGCTAATGTTTATAAAACAAATATTAACGCTAGCAAGTGGCATAGCCAGTCATAAAAAACAATAATAAATGTCAATACACAAACATTTGCTATGCTGTAAAATGTTCACAATGTAAATATTTTGAATAAATTCAAAACATTAGCTTAGCATTAGCTTAGCTTTCTTTCTTTGTAACTTCCCTTAAACTGGATTTCTCAGAGTAGCCAATCTTGTTGCCAGGCAATACTTTTTTTTGTTGCCATTATCCTTATCATGGTGACTTTGTCGGTCTTTTATCTTCCGGCAATTAATCTAGGAAAAAAAATCCTTCCTCATGTATTTTGAAAATGTTTTCATCTAAAACTATACTATAGTATATTTATTAATATTAATGCCATGCAAAAGAAGAGCAGCTATGGGACTCTGAATATTGTGGTATTTTGTCAACAGGGTGGAACAAGTTTTAACAGAATTGCTGTGGATGCTTCTTTAAATAAAAAACAATAAGGACATTATTTGATGGACAGCTGATGCATCTCTGTTGAGGAATGCTGTTTACTTGAATTGGACCTGGGAATCATGATACCACTTGGTATTTCTATTATGCGAGAAGACTAAAACAAACCCTCAAAAAAAAAAACATTTTAATGAAGGGATTCCCATTTTAATTTAATCTGGACTAGACAACCACCATCCCTTCTTAACATTGTCACAAGGAGGAAAGAGGGAAATATAAACATGTTGAGACTTGACTCTAACTGCATCTAAACTAAAGAACAAGTCCAGATCTATCTTTTCACACACTTTTAACAATTAATTGGTTTTATGCTGGTTTCATTTGATGTGATGCTGTGTTCTTAGAAATTTTAAGAACAGCCTTAAAATTTAAATAATAGATGAAATTATACATCTCATCTATAATTTTAAATGAAATGTTGGATTTACCCTATCTTGTCATGTAGCAACTTTATACTGGTAATTCTTTGCTACATGGAGACACATTACCACAACAAGTATGGAATTTGTATTTAGACCTATACTGAATGTAGGAACATGGCGGTAAAACTTGATCTAGCATTTGCTTCCTGGTGCAGGAGCCTCTACTGCTCCTGTGAGGCTCTGCAGTGGAGGCCACGCTGATCTAAAACGGACCTGGTTAGTCCATTTTTGGGTGAGGTTCCCCTTGGCTCCAGTTACCAGTGGTGTAAGCAGACTGCTGAGGAATGTGCAACAGCATGTTGCCACCTACTGTGCATCTCATCTGTTTTCACCTGACATGGCCTGGTAGGAGATGTGTGAGCCCAACAGCTCATGTCTCTGTATTAACCAATTTGCTTCCAAAGCTGACACATCGGGCCTTGAGAGCCTGACGTAATTTCCAGCGGCTGTAGTTTTTCCTGTCCATGCATCATGACGAGAGTCATCACACCTGTATGTTTGAAGAACATTACTTGAAAAGCTGGGACTAGAAGTATATTGGAGATTTTGTTTTCCCCCTGGGTTGAGATGTCTGTCACAGGTCATGAGTGTCAAGGAAGATTTAAGACCTGAAGCCAAAGTCAGTCAGACTGTCTGAGTGCAGGACGGGGATATAGACATCTTTCTTGACGTTTTGTGCATGACTTTTCTGTAAATTAGGTATCGTGTAAGAGAACAGACTGAATGGTGTGAATAGGAAACATGCCATGTTAAATCCCTGCCTGCGCATGTGTGAATGCTCTGGGAAACCAAACCAACATAGACAACAACAGGATTCCCTGAAGTTGAAATCTTGAAAAGATTTCGACAACTGACATGTGGCATAGATGGCATAGACAATGCTGCTAGATTAACAAAAAAGCTTACATGACAAGGATGTCAAAAGTGAAGTAAAGAGTGTGTTACTTTTATTTTGGCTAATTATGGCTTACAGACAATGAAAACCCCAAATCCTTTTTTTATGTATTTATTTTTTTATATCGATTGCATGAAACCTTATATCTCATCTTCCTCTTATTAATATTCCATAGATTCTTAGTGGGGTCAAGTGATATTTCTGTCCAATCAAACTGTGTTCCCATGGCCACTGAAGCAGGTATTTGTGCTTTTGCCAGTGTGGACAGCTGCCAGGTTCTGCTGGAAAATAAAATCAGAATCTTCATAAAATCTTTGAGTAGAGGGAAGTATGAATTGCTATAACATTTCCAAGTAGACAGCTGAAATTAGATTTGATAAAATACAGTGCCATCTACTAGAAGTAGATGGTGCAAACTTCACAAATTACATACAGTAGCTTAAATTCTGTACCTCTCCACTTCTTCAAAATATGCGATGTTCACCTTGATGTTCAAATTAAACGTGAAAGTTGCTTCCATCTGAAAGTAGGACTTTGAATTCACTGGCAGGAGTCCAGTGTTTTTCTCCTTAGCCCAGGTAATTTGGCTGATATCTCCGGTTAAGCATTGGCTTAATGAGGCATGAGAAAGTTACAGCTCATGATCTAAATAAATCAATGCATGCCAAGAACCTGGTGAGCACCTCCCCCAAATGCTGGAATACGCTTTGCCTCAAAGCAAACTGTGTTTATTCCCGTCGATCATGAAATATTTCTGACAACATTGTTTTTCTTCCACTTAACTTTCCCTTATCTGGCCTGGACAAAGCAGTCTGTAGGCAACCAGCACTTTGGCAGTGAACTTTTGTGGCACTGCTGGACAAACATCAAATCAGTAACCTTTCCTGGGATTGGATCTTACAAAAAGGGCAACATTTCTATGTTAATTTTTTTTTAGGTGAACAGGTGTTGCAAACTAGTAAAATTTAAATGTCGAGTTGCTATTCGCTGTGTGTGCCTTAATCAACAAAGTGAGCATAAACATTAAAAATATATCAATTTGTGTGTAATAAGTTTAAAACATAATATGAGTTTGAATTTTTAACTGAATTAGTGAAAATAAGGCCTTTTCAATCATTCTCCTGTTTCTTAAGATATTATCTTAAGTTTAATTGCAGATAATTTAATAATATCGTGCAGTCTAGATGTTGTTATTTTAAGAAGAAATAAAGTGAAATGGAGGATTCTCCCATGTGGTAAATATAGATTTTACACACAGAGCCACAACTCATAGTTGTTTGGGAGTGGTGCCATAAACATGGAAGGAAATTGTGCCTTAAAAAGTATTTTGGACACAGATTAAAGAAAAAGAGACATTATGGTTTGTTTTGGCAAGCAGTTTAAGCTGACATTAGTCATTCTTAGAATAACTGAAACTCTTAGCAATTAGTGGGCTGAAGTGCTGCACTGAGGCCAAACAACAGACAAAATCTAAATAAAGAAGACCTAATTTGACATTTTATTACAATGCGTCATTATACAGAAAATTTAACTAATGTGGCTGGTTAATTCTTCATTAACAATCATTGTAAAATTCACAAATTTGTTCAATAAACAAAAGTGGACTCAGTGTGAAGGCTTCAAGCTGCATTAATAAAATCTGGATAATTCTCAGATGCTTCTGGGAAACTGGGTGTGAGACATCATGTCTCCATCGAGTCATAGCTGAGTCAGCTCCCAGTGCCTGAAGTTAAAGGATAGTTTCCGTCACAAGGAATCCTCCAGGACTCCAGACAAGCAGGGGATTAAGATAGGGATGCAGTGAGAAATTGATTTGTATGAAAACAACAGATTTACAAAAGAATACATCTGCAGAGACAGGCATAGTAGGTTCAAAATGCATGAAAAATTCAAAGAATGCAACAACAAAAAAATTGAATCAATAAATGCATGCCATGTCATTTTGGTTCCTTGATTTTTCCGCCAGGCATTAGTCTCTGTAGCAGTTTTGAAAAAGCTGTACAGTGCGCATCTGGCAAACAGAGAACATCTGAACGTTTGCAGCACAGGCTTACTTGTCAATCACACAGACTTCTCTGCAGGAAACGTCTCCTTGTCACAGGTCAAGAAAATAAGCATCGGCATTCCTTGACATGTTTGGACTAAGAAGCGGGCAGGTAATGAGGAAGACAGGAGGTTGGAGGAGAAAGGGAGACTCAAAGAGGGCTGAAAATCAGGCAGAGTGACAAATCCGCAGAGTCGGCATCCAAACAGCTTTCCACTATTCAGGAAAAAGTTTGAAGAGCCAGCAATTTGCACTGTAGGAATTCAGGATGAGATACCACAACAATTAAGAAAATAACCATGTGAACTAAAGAACTGGAAGCAGAATAAATGTACATGCTGCGCTTATGCACGTACTGCAATATCAAACAAAATATGAACCTAGAGATGATTAATTTACCTCTTATTGGTTAACGTTGCCATATTCCACAATTACCATTTTAAAAGAAAATTACCAATAAACCATTTTCATTTCTTGCTCTATTAAAAAGGATTAGGATTCAATCTGTCCAACAGATGAAAGCAGAAAAAGGCAATAAATGTCAAACAAGGTTCAGAAAGAAAAAGAAAGCTTGCAAGTTATGAGCAAACTCAAACTTTCTGATGTGTAGATTTTCTTTTGCATACCAATAGCGTTGGAAAAATGAAGGACTACAGCAGAGGTGAAGACACCTGGCTGGATCTGCTTAGTTTTCAAAGAAAGCCAAAAGGGGACCACATGATGTGAGGAGGAAAAAGAAAGGGAAAACGTAGAAGAAATGTTGGACATGTGAAAGTAATAAAACTGTGGAGAACATGCAGAGTAAACTAAACAATGTGGGAAGCTCGTGGAATGGAAACACTGAATTGACTATTTGATGTGTTTTGGGAACTATTGGTGCATAATGAGGAAAAGATCATGGAAACAATTCTGAAAAGGGGCAAAGGAGAAAAAAGAGCAAAATATCTATGTATAATATTTAGGGCAAAAAAACTGAAAGACTGAATTCAGTTTTTTTTTGCTGGCCATAACACCAGTTTATTTATTTTGACATGAGTTTGTCTGTGAAATTTCTCCTCTGTTCTCTAAGCTTCCCCTAATAAGCATTTTATTTCACTAAAGGTCTGATGAGGAGGCTGACTCAACTCATCCTGGAAAGCATTCAGAAAACGTCTCCACAGTCTCACCACATTAATGATTAACTCATTTTCCCTCAAATACCTTTTATGACCTTTCCATCTCAAACACAGTCAATAAAAAGAACAACAGGCAGATCAGAACAGGAAGATGCCTCATGAATTAGCTCATTTCCAGCTTAGCTCATTTGGTTTGAGTGCGGCACAACTTACTTTCATTAGTGTAACATATGTTCTATGTGCATTTTTGTATAAGTTTTTATTGACTGTTTAAACTTTTACAACATCTCAACTTGTCCTGTCAGGAAACACTTACTTCTTGCTTAGAGTGCATCACTATGGTTTACAGAAAAGTGATGTTGCATAACTTTTATATAAAACCTTTTTCCACTCTATATGTGTTGTATCTTGCCTTGCAGTGCGCACTCAACTTTCCAATAACTTCATATGAATCTATAAGTTGAAATGTCTTCTTTAAAATTTATCCCCCTATTCAATGTCTTACAGAAAATTTCAGTGAATAGCCAGTAAGATTTAATGTTTCTTTTGTTGCACATTATATTAGTGAATAATATACATGCAAATCATAATATTAACCTCTTAAAACTACAAACTAACTTTTCAATAATATTAATACATTACAGATGGCTGAAAACAATACAACAAACTACTTCATAGTTAATTAGTAATTGTTGAGAATGTTCTGAAATCCTCCATACACACTTAAGTCATTAAAATGATGTACTTGCTGGTACCATGTCCAAGCTACATTAAAAGTTAATAAAATCTATTCAGTGCACACAGCTGTGTAGAAAGTATTTTCCCAGATTTGTTCTGTTTTTGCCTTTCTTTTTTTGTTAGATTCATGTTTCAGTCAAATTATTTTCAATACTATACCGAGTTTACATGAGAATTTCTCTTAATTCCAGAAAAAAAACAACCAAAAGAAACTTTATGTAATAAATTAATTATCCCACTTGTTAAACCATGCATTTGCCATGATTAACCACATTTTCTATCAGTTACATTTTTCTGTTCAATTTTTTCAGCCACAAATCATTTCTAGTGTTGGCATTAAGAAACAAGTCAAATAGCATATAGCAAGATCTCAAAAAACATCACATGACGCCCCAATCTAAAGAAATTTTAAAACAGATGAAAATCAAATATATTTACATCTATCAATCTGGAAAGTGTAGCAAAACCTTTTCGAAGGCCAGTAAACCACAGTGAGAATCACACAACTTCAAAAGGAGAAAACACGGAGCAGTGCAGACTTACATTTAATTGCGATGCTGAGGCGCGATCTTAAACAGACATCCAATGCTCTAAAACCCGCCAAAGAGGGAGTGTTTTTTGCCAACTCTTATAAAACAATTTTTAAGAGAAGGCAAAAACTCTTCACCAACAATGTAAAAGCTACATTCAGTTGTCATAAACAACCGAGGTCAGTTGATGCTGCCAAGAATTGCCATATGATGGCTCTGACATGTTGGAGTGGAACATCCCAGATAACGGGTGTATGCATTGGTACAGAATGAAAAGTTAATGAAAACATTTAGCCACATTCAACACAGTTGTGTCAAAGTCTGGTATTTTTGGTATTCTAGCACAACAAAATCTGTTCACTCAAAGTCTGAATAGTTTACTGATGATAAGACCACATTAACCACTTAAGGGACGATTCCATAATTGCAGTCTACAAGGACGAAAGAGTGTGAAAACCTTTGTAATATCAGCTTTTAAATGCGGTGAGCTGTGTGAACGTGGCATCAGACTGGAGCCGCTCTGGGCTTCATTAGGCCTGTCCACGCATCACTGAGTGAAGCAGTGAATTACCTTGCCTGATCTCGGTGGTGTAATTGGTGACACATGCAGCCTTAAAGCTCTTCTTCTGGCCCCCCCTCCGTCTTCAGGTCAAAACACCGGTAGGATCAAATGTTTGCCTCAGCGAATAAAACAAGTGAGCAAAGAGGGGAGAAAGTAAACTAGATGAACGTTTAAAGTGACATTCTTTCTTTTATTCCAAATGTTTACTCTTTTCCGCTCAAGAGAGCAATGCACACGCTGCGTCTATTCAATGAAACTGCAGGATTTCCAGTCTTCCAGCTCTGCCCCCTCCAGCATTCCCTCTACTGTACACAGTGTCTCTCTTTTAAATGCATTACACAGTGCCCTGGGTCCTTTTCAAAGCAATAAAGCCATGATGGGCTCAGGTCTGGTTCATGCTAACATAAACAATCCTCCCTCTACTTCAAAAGGCAAACAGAAAGAGACGCTGAAGAATGGACTGCTGGTCTTACAGACAGTGTCTTCGTTTGTGATCCATGGTAACAAAACGAGCTTGGATCCAAACAGTGTGCATAGCTTTAAACAGTTTATCATGACTTTGAAACAACGATGGAAAAAGATTCTAATACCTTGAGTCTTTGATGATTCTATCACAGCATAGAGTTCTGCAGTTTCAGAATCATTTCTCCAGCTTGTAAACGTTTTTATGGAAGGCATTAAAAGGTATAATGTAAGGTGGGGGAACCCATCTGAACAGAAACATGTGCATGGGTCTCTTCAACAGCACAGGTGAATAAATAAAGAGAATGAAACTACAATGAGACGGTTATTATTATTGGAAAAGATGTGTAAAAAATGTTAAAAATAAAATCCATTTTTATTGTCGTGGCAAAATCCAGACTAAAAAACAATAACCTTTGTCAATTAGGGTACATTAATTCATCCATCCATTGTCTACGCTACAATACAGTCATTGTAGGGAAGGTAGGATACATCCTGGACAGGTCATCAGTCCACTACAGGGCAACACAGAAACACATAGGATGGACAGCAATGAAAACACACACACACACACCCACACACATACCTAAGAGTAACACGTTGACCTAACAGTCATGTTTTTGTGGTGTGGGAAGAAGCTGGAGAACCCAAACAGGAAGCACACATACAGTACATGTGGAGAACATGCAAACTCCATACAGAAAGATCACAGACTAAGATTCAAAGTAATGACGCAACAGTGTGATACTACGCCACCTACAGCCACACACTGATTGAGAGACGGCTTTAGGAAAAACATGTTTTTACATGAAATCTTTTACTACACTTGCTGGCACTCAAGCTGCTTTGTACAACCTCCTTTTCCAAGAGCTCAATTACTATTACATTTTACAAGGTTAGAACATACCAAGAGAGGAATCTTTGATCATTCCTTTTAGTTTAATCTTTCTAGATACTCCTGGAAAATCTCTTGTGCACCACTGCTCCACAGATTTAACTGAGAATTTAGATTTTGGGTCCTGGAATAATCTTGGATATGATTCAGGCAAACTATTTCTGACTTAATTTGGGTTTTTAATTTGCTGACACACCTGATGATTCAAAAGTTTCTGTCTACTAGTAGCATCCATCGGATTAGTTAGTTAAACAGTTAGTTAAACTGACAACCATATTTTTGGACTGTGGGAGGAAGCCAGAGTACCAGGAGAGAACCCATGCATGCAGATGGAGAACATGAACTCCATGAAGACAGACCCAAGGCCACAATTCAAATCCAGTTTTACCAACTACACCACTGTGTGACACCCTACCTGGAGTTTTTGTTGCATTAATCCATAATCTCATGTGAACAAAGCACAATGTTGATATCTGTTATAATAGGATACAAAAGGCTGTTTCTTCACTCTATCTAATGGTTTCTGTATAGACTGGGTGATTTCAAAATGTCTCTTGTTGCTGTACTTCTTTAACACTGAGCTATGGAGACGTTCTTTACCTTTCTTACCATCCTTCTCACTTTGAAAAGCAGAAAGATAAACTTGAATCTTTGTCCAGCTTTAGTAATTGTTGCTCTTCCGGTACGTATTGTCAAGATGGGTGCCAATAAGACTGGCATCTCTGACATAAAATGTTTCTTAATGTGGATTTTTTCCCCAAATTAATAAATGTACTCAAAGTTAAAACTAGGGATGAAATAATTCCTTGAGTGATTCGAGTACCTCGATTATTAAAATTCCTCAAGGTAAATTTATCTGCCTCAAAGCTTCGAGGCAGATAAACTTATGTTTTATTAATTTATGTCTTCTTAACCCATCAGATCCATTTACCCCGGCAGGGTTATTGCTTGCATTGCACAGCTCTCTCACTTCTGCCTGAGTTGTTGACAAAAGCTAAATGTTAGCAGCATAACATCCAGTTTTCAAGTTCAGCCTGGGAGGATTTTTTTGATTGATGATAATGTCTGGGTCTTTGTCGTTTTTCGGGGGACCAATAGGAATCCTTAAAATGACTAGAGCGATGCCTGGAGTACGGCAGCCTTTTCCCTCCCGGAGCTGCTGCCTGGTGGCCGATTCAGAGCGAATGGTGGGGAAGAGCGCTGTAGGTGTATTTATACAGGTGAGCGGCTAGACTAAAGTTGGCGTGCGGCTGTGCATTAGATGATTTACATAAATGTAGCTTTACAGAGGAACCGTTAAATTTATTTCATATCATCCCGGTCTCAACAAATGTGTGGCGGAGCTCATCGTGGCAGGACGTAGTTGGTAAATTAGTTTCTGTGTGAAACAAAGGTGTCAAATCCCATCGCTAACGTGAAACCAAA
The DNA here is from genome assembly GCF_001444195.1 of Xiphophorus couchianus. Classification (NCBI taxonomy): domain Eukaryota; kingdom Metazoa; phylum Chordata; class Actinopteri; order Cyprinodontiformes; family Poeciliidae; genus Xiphophorus; species Xiphophorus couchianus. The sequence continues at coordinate 29,728,670 of NC_040236.1, forward strand.
AGCTATAAATGTCTGGGCAAGGTGAGAGTTCTTCTATTAAATTGACTGAAGATGAATACATAAAGGAAAAGCTGGAGTATAGACATTTCTTCATTAGCGTATTTGTGAGCCTGCCTTTTTATTATTAAATTGAATATAACTTCAGATTCTTGTATAACGTTTCTTCAGGTTAATTTAGAATGTGAGCTATTATTGCTACAGGTTAATTTTCTAAATTACAGAAAAGTTATTGTTAGGGAAGCTGAAATGTGAAAAATTGGACTGATGTGGATATGCGATAGTAATACTGCTGTTATGTTAGATTTTTTTTTTTTTATCCGATTACTCGATTAATCGTAAGAATAATCAATAGATTACTCGATCAGTGAAATATTCGTTTACAACAGCCCTTTTTTTTTTCTTGTTTTGTCATGTGAGATTATGATACATTACATACCATCACCAAGGTGCCAATAAATATTTAGGGTACAATGAACTTTAAAATATGTATGACCATAAAAAGAGGTGTATTACTTATCCTGAGGTTTTCTGTGTGTGTATGTGCAGGTAGGTTTGCTAAAAGGCATCCTGTATAGCTGCAGGCTGAAGACAGAGGGCACAGACGGTGAAGTGTGTCATAGTTCACATGTGCTGGATGGGCTCTGTTAGCTCCGTCTGCCTGCCTGTTATTATACAGAACAAATCCTTTGAACTGAGCAGCCACTGCTGACAATCCCCAGACTTTAACACAACCAGCTTGTTCCAGATTTAAAAAGGATTTTCATTCTTCCTCAGTAAGATGTTTGTTGTTTTTTTAAGTCAGGTTGTGCAGTTTGATCGTTTTGGTGAGGAATCATTTTAAAACAGCACAGCAGGCTGAAAACTTGGAAATGCAGCTCATTTCAGAAAATCTATGCTCCAAATAAGCCAATCCAGTTTCTTTCAATCCCAACAAACAGTCATATTCAACACGAGCCATTTCAAAGATGATGGGGTAATTTAGACGTAATGAGAAAGTGTTTATTTTGCTTCACAAAAAGCCCCAGATCCACCCAACAACTCTTTCTTTATGTGTCTCTGCCATCACTTGGTGTGGAACAATTTTCATTTATTGACAAAGTACTTAAGACACATTTAAATAGACACAGGACATCACAGTCAGAAAATTCAGCTGTTGATCTGGCAGCAGTCAGTGGGTTAAAAATTATGGGACCATTTAGCTCTTCATGCTTTTCCTGCAGTGAGTCAGTTGAGCTTCTTCAGCAGACTCCTTTAATGGTTTTAGACATAAACTTACAAGACATTTAAAGTCAATCTGAAAAACTTCTACAATTACTTGTTTCCCATTGTGACAATGAACTGGATAGGTTTAAGAGACCCTCCGCCCCATCCTCCCAAACTGGAAAGTATTAAAGTGAGTTATCTTTTCTGTTGCAGCAATAAAACACTATATTTCCCTTTTGGACAAGTGTGTCATAGATCTGTAACCAAATTACATTAAAAGTATAATCTACCAAAGCCACAAGTGCTCTATAAAATATCCTGCTTTTCTTATCTGTCGGTTTCCACACAACAAATTTATTTTACATCTTGCTTAGGCGTCTTGGTGCTTTCTCCATCAGTGAACATTTTTTAGGAAAGAAAATGAGAATCAGGCAAACAGTAAGTGCAATTTCAGTCTCTGCCAGCATTTTAAATAGGAATAAAATAAATCCAAATGAGACCTGCTGCCTGAGCTAAAGTTCAACATAAGGCAACAGGCCTAATAGTAATTTATGTATCTAAGTATGCATCATTTTAACATAACAAGGAGGTAAACAGATTGTAATTGTAAAAAGAAAAAGTTGGAAGTAAAACAGAACAGAACCATAAAGAAGAAGAAAAACGTTTACATGTCACATATAACCACTTGATGATTCCAGCTGTAACCCTCCACAGACCAATCCAGGACAGCGTTTGTGAAGTGTAGATTTATTTTTGTACAAGTGTGCAGCTAACATTTTTCAGGGGAGAAAACCAGAATGAGGGATTCTGGGAAAACCAAGAAAACCAAGTCTAAGTAACCACAAAATGCTGTGAAACAAGCAGATGCAGAGGGAACAAACACACAAGCACAGGCACATAAAACATCTTTTGTGTAACAGATCTGTTATTTCTCTGCAGTGGGGAGCACACAATAGAGTTTAAGCATCGACATATGTACGGTTCAGTGCCGAGCCCCTGATTTAAATCATTTGCAGGCTTAGGCTCTCTAAATGCTCCTTCTTTGTTTGATGAAATGCAATCTGATCTTGAGTCCTTGAGTTTTCTTTCATTACTCGCCAGTCAACAGACAAGTAGGCCAGACTGACTATGAACTGTTCTTTTACTGCTTTATTAGCTTTTGGTAGAAACTGCTGTTCTGGCGTGGTACTCTTCTAAGAGTACTGATGATACATTCAGTGCACAATACTGTATATAGGAGTCTGATAGCACCAGTGGTTGCTTACGCATCATCTACTGATTTTAAGCAGGATTGGTGATGCTGCCCTTAATAAGAGTGCAACCTCATCACAACTACATCATCCTGGCTGATCGAGCTCAGTGTTGCCTCATTTATTGCAATGCATCTGGCACATGATGTACTGTGTAGCACGTTGTGACTGCTCTCTGAGAAAGATGTTGCATAAATAAAATTGACTTAATTTACAGGCCTTCATGCTGTCCTGGCAGCAAAAACAGGATCTCACAAACCAAGAAAAACAAAAAATGATTCAGGCTTTAAAAAAGGTGCCAAACACTTCTAAAAAATATGGCACAGTAAGGTTAACGCATATTGAGTGTGTTGAGAGCAGTGATAGACAGAAAGTCTAACATCTGCTATAAGGAAGCACCTGTGATAATACTCCTTTGTTCACCTAGGATGCAACTGTCTTTCCCTGTAGCTCTCCATGTTTTGCCACAGTTTCATTCATTGGGAGTGAGACATTGACTAACAGTGATCTTATTAGAGTTCTTCATCTACCACCTCCTGTGCCAGGTTGAAGAGGCATCCTAGGACAGAGCTGGCCTTCCTGATGCGCTTACTGCTTCCTATAATTTGTGGATAAGCTGCTGCTTCAACAAAATACACAACTGAAGATTGTTGATACCACCACAAAGTCAATATTGATTATTTCAATGCCACCAACACACCACATATGTCTGAATGCCAAGTTCTTAAAGTGCAGTAATGTTTTGTTTCTCTGAGCACAGAAATTAGGTTTTACAAATCCGCTTTATTCCAGCAAAGTTCAAATGACCTTGAAAATTCAAGACAGCAGGATTGCCTTAATCCAGAGTTAAATTAACTTACACTGTGAAGTTGATGTAAAATTTGTCCCGGAGCTTCTAAAAATGTAAATTATGAACATCAATTAAATTAGTAGAAAAAGGTCAGTTCAGTCAATCTCTATGCTTAGAGATTTATTATTTATTGCACTGTGGTATGGTTTAGAATATCTGGAAATTTTCTGGGCAATGGTATGAATTTTGAAATTCAGGTGTACTGACACCACTTTTATATATACAGTAAATGTGCAAAACACAAAACGTATTGCTGTCATTTGGAGTTCAGAGTTGTTTTTACTACACAGCACCCCTTAACTAGCATATGGACATAATAGGACAATTCAGCTGTTTTTCATGTAGTTAGGAACTTCAATTGTGACTCCTAGACATCTTTCAGGCTAACTTTTCTAAGAGTTCAATCTTTGTCAAGGTCACTGCACAGACAAGCTATTAACAAAGACCACTGGTCGTTTTTTACTCTCAGAGCAGATGACAAAACAAAATCACTAGACACAACTATGCAACTATGACTATCTGCCCTTTCATTAAAACTAGGCTGACCGTGAGATAACACAGCTGGGCAGACATATGAGAGGAGATGAATAGAGCTTTGTCTCATCTGCTATGTCAAAAAATGAAAAAATCATGTTGAGGTAAATACGGAAAAGCAGAGGAAGAAAGTTGTGTTACTAGAGACCAAGATGTTTCTCCATAGCATTTAACAACTTTTGATCTAAATGATCCATCACTGCTACAAATCCACAGGAATTCTGAGCTTGCCTGCTGCCTAGCAAGCAAACATTGTGTTTTCCTTTTGGCTCAGTTGTCTAATCACTTGCACATGAGGGGAAGAACAACCAAGATGGAACAGCAAAGACTTAAAGATAACGTGGAAAGAATGATGCCCTTTCTATCTTTTAATCTTTCAATAGGTTGGAGTAAGGACATATAAGACAACCAAAGAAGACACTCAGCATGAATGGGCAACTAAATTGACAAAATGCAGACAAAGATCTGCACAGAAATGTTGGAGGGCAAATGTTAAGAAGCTCACTGAGAAAGAGGACATGACCAATGCAAGACAAAACTGCTAAACAAAAGAAGACAGATCCATATCATTGTGGTGGTGCTGTTGCATCTGACAGTTGGGTCACCTCTTAAAAGCTAACAATGCTCCTTCTGAAAATTCAGTGTGTAAAATATATTTGAAAGCATAATTGAGCAACCATAATTGTGCACTGGGATGTTGTAAAAGCAGTTTAAAATATTGTACAGTAGGTAGATCTACGACTATATTGTGTTACAGGATTCTCCCCACATCTTTCCTTTTTTTTTATTACTTGCATGTCTGCCGCATTTCCCTTCTTAGCACAATGATCCACCAAGGAGAAATTTCTTCTCTTTTTTATTGTTATTCCTTCATTTTATTAGACAGTTTACTCCACACTTGTGCAAACAGTCAATGTACTTCAGGTTCTGGAGTTACATGTGCAATGGTGGTCCAGCATAGCTATGAATTCCACAGAGTCATGCGAAATGCAAAATATATTAACTGAGGTTCACAAAGCTGTTTTAATTTTCTCTGCAAATGTAGACACATCTCATATCTCAGACGATCAACCACAGATATTCACCCCAAAGGTACACATTATTGCTTTTATTAAATCTGAGGGCTTTTTGTGCAGCCAAATCCAACAAACCTAGAGTGATGCTAGCATTAGGCTCTGCATAACAATACTAATTCAGCTTCAGTTAACTTTAGGGCATCAGTTCATTACTGCTTCGAATCAGTTGGTATTAAGGTTTACCATCAATGACTCATCATCACCAGTCAGTAACCTCTAAAGTGAGACCATCCTTCCTTCGCCATGTCTTATTTTCGATTGTTTTCATCAGGTATGAAAAGGTCAGATAAATAAAACAAAAAATACCTGCCATCTCCTCAAGAACAATGTGTACCCACCACTAGTACATTTTGTCAAACCGTCAAAAGAACAAATCAACGGGGAGCTGACTTTAGTTGTAGTTACCAGGAAACCTGAACAGCACAGCAGCATTTCATTCTTTGATCCTATTAGAGCGTTTACCGCTTGGCTATGTCTGTCGAGCAGTAAACTGGATTTAAAATTGTTGACACACTTTTCTGAGCTTTCAAGGTTGATGAAGTATGTATATGATTTAAATAAACATGTGAAAACCTCTTGGAGTTAGAAATTCTAACCATAGATATTCTTCACATATCATTTTAAAGGCACTTTAAAATGTTACCCCCTAATCATTTATTATTTACATCATATTTTAAAGTGACTCCTTCCTCACACACATTATATGAGAGCACAGTTTAATGTAGTTAATAATGAAATGGCCTAAACAGACAACTAATTTCTAATTGACATGTTTAATCTTTGCTTTTCATTCTATTGATTGGTAAGATTTAGCAAGTAAGACTGTCTTTGCACTTTTTTGAACATTTCTAATAAACAGAACCATTATAATGGTGCTTCCAATGCATATCCGAGAATAAATGCATCTCTGCATGTAAGTAAGTGCCAAACCATAAAATATGTAGCTGACAGAGAAAATCTGACCTTCTCTTTACTGGGTATTTTTACAAGGTCCTCTGACGATTAGGCTTTTCACGTTTGATTCAGTTTTCCTTAGTCTTGTGTGTGTTTTATGTAACATTTACCATCTCAGAAATTACAGATATGCAGAAAAATTCTGTTACAGCCACCCAAGGGCCAAACTATTACACTGATCAGCTCTGAAAACAACACCCGTAACAAAAACAATGTTGGACTCGCACTATTAACAGCCATCAAGTGCAAAATAATGACGCTGCCAATAAGGAAAACCTGTTTTGCGAGAGTTATTATAAAGTAATCAGCGTTGGTTTCTGTCCCGCTGACCTCCTGTACCATAAAGTTCACCACTGCTTAGTGTGTTGGGCTTTTCCTACAAGGTTTTATAGCTGATCACTGTTGCACATCAAGCATCAGTGGAGACCTATTGCTTGCATAATACCATGCTTAACAGGGTAGTTTGTTTGTACTCTGAAATGTACAAAAATTGGTGGCCCCAAACACTTCTCCATGTTTTATGTGTACTTAACATAAAATGACCAAATAATAGCATCTTAAATGGGTTTCTGCTGTTTGTTTTTGTATCATTCAAACTGTTAGGTACAATATTTGCTCAGAAAACAAGGCACAATAGGCAGAGACGTGAAGTTAATTTCTCCTAAATTGACCTTACCAATGATTCTTAAGTTAATTTCAATAAATAGTTAAACTGGTTGTTTATCCTGTGGGTTTCTGTGTTTCCCTGTGATGGCTAGGCCCATTGTGTATCCTGCCTCTCACCCAATGACCATTGGAGATAGGCTTCCAAATGATACTTGAAGAATAACCAAGTACAGATGATAAATGGAAGAATTGGTACAATTTGACCCTGCCTACTTTAACATTACAAAGAAGTTGGCAGTTGAAAACTGTCTGAGCTGAAGAGGCCATCTTAATCAAATCCTGATAACTATTTTTTCAATAACATTAGCAGATCAACATAAATACAGCTATGAACTGGCATTAGTGTTTGTTTTTTAGGGACAGATGTTACGACATCCTTGAAATTTGTTTTATATTCTTTGATTTGGATTTATGAATCCAAAACTTTTCCGGCATAACTTCACCAACTCTCAAGGTACATGGAGAGGGTCAAATATCCCTTAAGGTAAACAAACCCTTGAAGTGCTATGAAGCAACTTTATTAGTAGACCAACCAGTTCCTGTGTTTGTTTAGTAGGATTTAAATTTGTCTGCATTTGCCTGTAGATTCTGGGAATGAACCACTTTCAGGTGTGTAAGGTGACTCCCAAATTAAAATTTGAAATGGTTCAACCCAGAAATTACTGGTTCAGTCCAGTAATCTCAAGACTATGCCATGGGATGATACATTCAGCAAGTACTGTCCCACTGAATGCTGATTGGTCAGCCTGTTTATCTGTGAATGTCTGATTAGGTCATCTGATTTTTTCCCCCGTTTTGTACTTTTTTATTTACACAGAAATGGTTTTTCTATTTTGTAGGCTTGTGCCCCTGTTGAGGGGCACAAGCCAAAACACATTGGTCTACTAATAAAGTTGTTTCTTTGACTGACGTTGATTTGTGGCATGGAAACATGGGTATTTAGATCACATCAATAAGAGAACCAGTCTCATGTCGGAATTTTTCCCCTCTTGGTACCTCAATGTTCATTGGCTGTTTTTTAGTAATAACAGCAAACCTGGATCTCTCACGATTGTCGTCATTTTCCTTTATTCCACACTTAGCAAGTTACGGCAGCGACGAGCTGTGACTACTGCCTCCAATAGGGATAGTCCCAATTCTCAGTGCAGCCCCATAAAGCAGGCATCCTAAACTTTTAAAGGCTGACAACATGCTTACGTCCATCATAAGCCAAAAAAGTTCCAAATAGTCCGTGGAACAACATTGTCAGGAAGTGTACCATACAGCACAAGAAAACACTCTACTGACAGCCAATTCCATTTGCACATCTTGCAACAAACACCAAAATATACCAAGAAGCGGAAGCAATATGGAAGAAAACATTATATAATGTTTGGTAAAGAAAACCCCCAACAAAGTCCCATGGAAGGTAAAGCTGTGAACAAAAGAAAAGTAATTTGGCCACTTTTAATATTTATACCACTGTGGGTTTTGCTAATGTTACCCTGCAACCTCGGATGGCTGAGGGTAATGTAGTAGATGATCTTCCCTCAACGTGTGATGCTGCGATATAGAAAAGACGATACACACGTTGAGCTCCTTTCACCTTCAACAAGAAGATTTATTCTTCTCTTGATGACCGTACTCCATATACAACACTACATATGCAATACGTCATATCAAATACTTCAGGTATCACTGTATAACTTCAACAAATAACCCTTCGATTCAGTACATTACAAATGACTGCAATATCCCTTTAAACCGAACGAGAATTATTTTAACATGCTCCATCATGAACTTTATTAAATGACAAAATATTTTAGATAGCTTTTAATTCTCCAAACCAATTAGTTTTGTTTTAACTTAAATATCTTGTCCCTTTTCCTCAGACCTTTTGTATTTTTAACTGTCAAAATAAAAATATATGGATTTGCTTTTAACTATTTTAATAGCTTTTACAATTTTTATTTTGCACAACATATACTTTAATATTTAAGCAATGTAGCTTTTAACTGTATCCACTGTTTTAACAACATTACAGTATTTTATCTCTTACACAAAAAAACTACAAACTGCTCCATTAATACTGTCTCTTCATGCAACCATTTACTCATTGAGTTTGACAACAACATTGTTTCTGTGTTTTTTTGAAATAACCCATAAAGAAAAGACACCAGAAAAATGTATTTTACCGTTTCAAAAGTGAAAAATACAATAAGTTAAAAATGCATTCAATCTCTAGTCCTTCAACTGTTTCTCAGCTAGCTCAACACATGTACAATGTTCGCTCGCATTAGCATTAGTTAGCCTCCCGAAATACATCCCGTTTTCTACACAATATAAATCCAAAGCTGTACAAAGTGACCCACCAGTTGACTCTTGAGTCTATAACGTCTTAATTCTTGAAGGACACCACATTCATGCATCAAAATACATTTTTACTGACCTGCGATATAGGTCAGTAAAAATATCGCAGGTACCTGTTGAAGGTATCAACCTTCAACAGGTACCTGTTGATACCTGTTGAAGGTATCAACAGGTAGATACCTTCAACAGGAATCTACCTTCAACAGGTAGATTCCTGTTGAATCTACCTTCAACAGGAAGATTTATTCTTCTGGTGTGCTCAATCTTTTCTTGTCACTAACGCGTCAGCGCCCCTAGCGGCCATGTGTAGAATTGCACGGACTAACTGAAATAACACTAAAGAACTTATAACGATGAGAAATTAAAGATACAAAATGAAAAATTATGTTGGGGTGCCTATTTTCTTACTTCTTGGTTTTGTTTACTAACAACTTGTTTTTCACCCCTCTACACTAACAAATACAAAGCAATTTTTATAACATGAAGAAATAAAGCCCTATGTTTGAAAATAAAGTCTTCGCATGCATATGAGCTCTGTGTATTGTGGGTCATGCCCCTTTATTCAATATAGTTCATGTATATTGGAAAGAAGAGTGGTTAATTCACAGTGTGTTACTGCAAAGTCACAGCAGGAATTTATTTTGTTTTAGTACCAGGGATTTGTTGTTTTTTTTCTTTTGCCAGGTTTATAATCGCCTGACCAGTTTGGGCTGAAATGTCAGCATACTGAGTGGCTCCTAGTGGTTGAATAAAGTCAAATCATCGACCATGTAAACCACTCCAAACAATAGCCGTGAAGATTGGTAAATATTCGTTCACTGCAAACACAACATCGTGATAATGTAGCATAAAATTTCACAATATTATCAAATCATAATATGCTAAGAAATTTGCATTTACAAAATAATCTGTATTGTGTATAGTGTTTCAGTGCCTGACTTTGCTGGAGATTATTTAACATGCGCAAAGGTAGACTACAATGCTGGAACACTATTCACTTGAAACTGAATATTTAATCCAGGGGAGCCATTTAATCATGTAATTGGGTATTAGGTAGCGTAGCATTTCACTTTTGATAAATTTCTTCTAACTTACTATAATGCATAAATGAAATTGGTAGATGAGGATCAAAATTCTGTTAAACACATCTTAGATCAATTTATGTTAACTTCTGCAACTTGATTCAGGTAGCTGGTTATTCAAGTGACGGTTCTTTAAAAAGAAATCACACTTATGCATCATCTACAGAACTTGAACCAATATGAATGTAAACTTATACATGTTTATTTGAATACCATTCCACTCAAGGCCACTTTACACTCGAGCCCCTGCTGAGTGGCATTAATGATTGAAAATATGTCGCTGCAGCTGAATGGCTATAAAAAGGCCAAGAGGCCTCATCACCAGCCTCCTGCCCAAGGTCATGGAAAGAAACTGCTGTCTGATGGGTTTGGCATTGCTCTTCAACCCACTGCTAAAACATGCACCCTGGGAATGCTGACCAGCATGGAGACAGATCCAATTGCATGGTCTTCATTTGCAAATAACATTGTCATTATCCATGGAGGCCTTTATAAATGACACACCCTGGAATAAAAGCAAATAATAAGCAGGAATACCTCAGAACGGCTGGTCACTAATGATGATTTAGGAATGGTGGTTGACAGTGTGTGCCAACTGAAAGCAATGGTATACCTCTTTATGATTACGTTCCTGAAAGATTAAAATGCCTGCATGTTGATCTATGGATCATCAGAAATGTTTTCATTTCTCTAGGGTCAAATCTATCGTTGATAGGATCTTTTCACATCATTTAGAGGAGATTATCATGATCAGTTTTAGTCAAGAGTGAATCTTGGTTTACCGTGCCATTAAAAATGGGATCAGTGAGCAGAGACAGGGAGGAATCTTAGCTGTTAACCAAGTTTGTGGAGCCGAAGAAAGAATTTTGAGACAGAAAGTAGTAAAACACCAAAGACCATAAATAAAGGTAGTGATTGAAGAGGAGTGTAATACCTAATCAACAAAATATATGTGTCACAAAGTACTTTCACCCTGACAGGAAGGAATGAAAATAGGCAAGCGAAAACTGAAAGGGGATCCAAAGGAGAGAAAAACCTCATAAAACCAGCATGTAGCTATTTAAATTTCACACTTGCTACAACGTTTACTAGTTGCTGAAGCAGAATGTGGAAGTGGCTGAGGAATCTGTGCATTAATGAACTTCCAGGCAATTCCATATTACTGCTGCACATAACCCCGTTAAGGCTATAACAGGAATAGAGGTGGAGTGGGTCCATTCCTGAGCAAAAATGACGCAAAAAACCCCAAACTCCAGAGAGTTACATTGTGTTGTAGTAGTTGTATTTTTTCACACTTCTGCCCTGCAAACAAAAGGTGTTTAATGACAGTACATCAACATGCAAATCACCATAATCTATTAATCTTGTGTCATCTTTTAACAAGTCACGCTTCTTCAATAAGCAAGCATTTGGACTGGAGTGTGTTGTTGCCTGCAGCTGTGCATGTGCATGCATGTGTGTGTGCTTCAGAAGGGGTGTCAGTACAAGTGTATTTTGTAAGGCAATCTGGCAAGTTGTGGGGCCTTAAAGGAGAAGGATGTGTGAGCTCTGTGGGCCAGGCAGCTTCACTTAAAGTGTGGCACTGAAGCACATTTCTAATCAGACGTGTCTGCGTCCGTCTGCACGTGCGTGCGGGTGTGCATATGTGTGTGAGTGTAAATGGGTGGGTGTACGTGCCAAGAAATGCATTCCCCGGTGCGTATAGATGGTACTCAGCTTTGGAAAAAAAAAACTCAACTCAGATCTTGTTTCACTTGACTAACCAATAATTTCATTCTCCTAAGTTGAGATCACAGCAAAGAGAGCGTCATTGCATGGATATGCAATGAATGAAAAAGCATTGCAAAAATAAGAGTGGACAAAAGTTCAGATTGAAGGAAACTGGCGCCATAGCATGTGTGCAGCAGATCAAATCTACTTCAGAAACACAGCCTCGGGGAAATGTCTAACAAATAAATTCATAAGCTTTTATTGGTAATGAGCGTTAATGTGAGGCTTGGACCAGCAAAAAAACAAAAGTTTTAATATGTAACATGATACAGAAACAGCTGTAAAGTTCAAATTAACTTGGTCTGCACACCCCAGGCAAATATTCTGGTTGGCATGTGGCTAATTCATTGAAGCTTTATTGCATGCCTGTTAATAAGATGCTGTCCACATGTGTCTATTTGTGTCATTATTTTTGCTTCAACTGCTCAATTCTTCTACTTTGGGCAAGTGACAAAGTTTCTTTAATAAACAGAATTGAACTGGGTATACGGTATAGATTTGTGCAGTTAGCAGCTAGCAATTCAAACACTAAGGTTCTCCTAGCATGTTTCTAAGGAGCCATGAAATTATTAACAAGATAACTACATATTTTATGTAATCAACCCTTAGATTATCTTTATGCTCTGGTGCTTTTGGCCGCCTTTAGAGTACAATAAAGAAATCTAACACAGAGGCTATTGTGGATTATAAAATAAAGCAAGTGAAGTGGTGGATTTCTTGTTTTTCAGGTTGTCTTTAAGAATTCAAGAACATCATATCCAAGATGATTTTAGCGTAATTCTAGTGAGCGATATGGACTCAAATATTCACTGCCTTGACATAATCTCTCGCTACTATTGCTTTGATATTATTGCTAAATCTTTTTATATTCAGTTACTGTCTGTAACTTACCAACTAATGGCAAGTTGCTTTATTGAGCTCCTAATTTTCTTTTCATTTGGTAGAATGATTGAAAAACATTAATGCCTGGTTCATACTGTGTTATAATTGTGGTGATTTTTGCCCCAAACATCCCCTTCCAACACTCTGATTACCAGGATGTATTAAAGATAATCTCATGGAATATATTCTCACTGTGTGCGGCATGCTAAGAGTGATCTAGTCTGCTCATAAGGACGTTGGGACCACTCCAATCTCAAATCAGGGACATTCAACATATTGGATTGTCTTGGCCCGACACTGCAGCATGTGGGGTGCTCCCTAAGGACAAAAGAGCAGAAGGTCTGTTGAATGTCACATGCAGCCAAACTGACTTTTTAAGGGCCTTTCCACACTAGGACTATAACATACTGGGAACTATGATCGCTTGTTTTGGCATTACAAAATGAAGACATCCATCAAACATGTTTCAAACTGAATAAGCCCGTTTGTTTGAGGCCAATAATACAGATGCACAGATACATTAGTCCATCATCAGCTCGTTGACTTCCTGTACTAATCTGGAAACTCGATGACTTCAACCAAAAAACATTTATCAAATTTTTCCTGAAGGCTGTCATGGACCAAATAAATACCCCAAAGCCAATGGGCTGCTAATAGGTTATTATTACTAAGCTAGTAAGCTTTGTGCTCCTAAAACTTATTTATAGGAGCAGGAATAAAGGGTCAAATCCCTCAATTTTGTCCTTTGCTGAGGTTTGCTTCCTTGTTAGAGAGACCATAATTTTTGAAAATGTAATTTTCTAACTAACAATTTGTTGGTTTCCTGTGCAATTTGCTTGCATAAATTTAAAATGATCCTTGCAGACTTACTTTTCAACGTAATAGTAATCAGAAAACATTAGCCATAATCTTTTATTAAATGGGTTTGAAATTCAATGGTTAATTTCTGCACTATCACAGTGCATTTTATAATTCTGTCAAATATTTATTAAACTTTAGATTTATTTGTAGCTCATATTAATGCAACATATGCAACTCAATAATGTCCAAAAGCCCAAAAGATTTTCCATCTCATCTAATTTTCACGACCTTAAATGCTTTATTTAATTGCTTTATAGATTACATTGATGATGCCGATTTTACACAAAGTTTTTACTGTTACAACTCTGCATTTTTATTGACTTTATGTCAAAACATAACATCGATGTCCCTGGATGTTATGCTTACTGTAGTAAGCATAACATTCACAAATGTCTACAATGTATCTAAATGCACCGTCATTGTGCTCTACAATCTTTCCCCCCTCTTTCCCCTATTTTCCTTCGAGGAGAAACCCTGTCACTGTATAAAATGAAAACTTCACAGGACCCAGCAGCAAAATACCTGCTTGTTTTACAACCTTCTCTGTGCTAATAGCACTGGATCCAGCTGTCTTTAAATTAAGCCTCTGTCATTTTCACTCTGCCTCCTGGGACCTTAAATGCTCACATTTAAACAAACACAGTACAAAGTTAACAGATATTACATAGCCTTGTATTACTTGTCTGCTTATCTCTTTTTTCCATACTTTTCTTGGCAAAGCAAGTTATTAATTGTTGATCTGGGGTGTCTGTTTCTGTTAGACGCAGGAGGAATGTACAAAAACAAGATGGTGTTTCACATCTGGGAGATAGACTGTGAATGTAAGAAAACAATAGGCTTTCTTACTGGTGACAGCAGGTCTGGAGAGTAATACTGAATGAATGTTTTGTGACGTCAACTCAAATCTAATTAAACCAAGCCAGTGTCCAGGTAATGGATCTTCAATTTCCATGAACCTGAGTCCACTCAGTCAAAACAATAGCTTCTTTAGTCTGTGCAATGACTGATAGTCAGGGATGAGTCTCCAGTCTCCATTAAGACAAATGGAGAAGACATTCAAATATTTTATACAACTAACTTGACACTACCACACTGGTTAAAGCACCACTGAATCGCTGTTCTGAATGACAAACTGTTGATTTGCCCAATTATGGTTGTGACTATGCGTATAATCCATTTCTTTCACAATTAAATAATTTAATTATTTTTCATATATCAAAAATATATAGATAAAATCTATGGATACCAGCAAATTAATCAATAAAACTGCACTTGGGAGCAGAGCAGCAGATGCTACAGGGACTTCCCTGTTAGGTGTGTTCACATGTCTGTGCTCAGTCTCCATGGTAACCAAATGTTGCAACAGGTGGTAATAATCTATGCTGCTCTTATGTCACTTATGGAAACAGACATTCATCACAGCATTAGCAACATTCAGTGCTTTTTCATAAAAATTAAAATAAATCACTCCAAAAAAAAGTCACCGACAGTTAAAAGTTCCCATTCTGTATCCCTTAATAGCTGATTTAGCTGATAACACCATTTTGAGGAAAAAGCTTGCTCACTATCTGTATGAAATCATTGTAAAACTGTAGACATAAGAGCAAAATAATGTGTTTTAGGGTAAACATGCATGTATGCACAATTATGTGTTATAATGATTTGAAAACTATTACAAGCTAGCTACTAGGTTTAGAGTAATGCCACAAATTGAAAGCACCAAGTCCAACAGCTTAATGAAAAAACTAAGATTGACCTGAGAGAGAAGATCCACAAACACTTGCCAAATAACAGTTTCAAAATATATTGTTAAAATCAAAAGTTAGCAACAGATGTCTTCCAGTTAGAGCCTGCTTGAAAGTTTTACTCCAACCATTAGGCTAGCGATGGATTCACAACCAACTGAGTTGCTGGAAAAACATTCAGATTTGCTCATTGTGCCCAGTGAAGAGGCTAACTACTATTAGCCACAGAAGGCAAAAGCCAAATATTTACATTTATTTCAAGCACTGAAACTGTTGTTGACATATTCAACAACAGTGACTGTACAGCAGTAGCAGTGTAGGTTATTCACTGAGATACCAACTGTCTGAAGTGGAAATAAACAGTTGAAAACTGGAGCTATCATGTCCTAAGCAAAGAGCAGCCATATTGGATTTGAGGTTGACTGGAAGTTGGTCATTGTCCAAGTTGCCATTTTGGTTTCAGGAGGTGTTCTTCTTGAGATTTCACATTCGGAAGTGGAAACACCTGACTTGTGGGAATGGATGTCAAACGTCATCATTTTAAGGTCCTTACATGTTTAATATGTAAACACATAATGAAGTATTGAGATATTGATAGTACTTATTCAATTCAGTATTACAGTTACTCTAAATCTGTTGCAGGTATGAGGTGCATTAGATTTTACAAAATACATTCTGAAGGATTCATATTAGTTAAATATCTGTAAGTGACAACAAATACATTTTACTAAGCATGCCAATTTTCCTGTGAACATCCAAAGCTAACTACATTTGCAGCTTTTATGAGAAAATAAATATCAAGCAGATCTTAGAGAATCAAAGTGAGATAAACACTGTTAGATGACATGGTATTAAGCATTTCTGGGTTATTTCCAGGGTCACAGACATACTGCGATGTAAATGACATGGATCTATTCTGTGAAACTCTCTAAAGCATACTTTCACACACACACAGAACAAAGAGCCCATTGAGAGCAGTGTGGTAATAGATTCTTATAATAAAGGCAAGCTGAAGGAGAATAAGAAAGAAAGCATACACCAAGGTCCAAAGTCTTCATGAATCTGGACATTTGATAGCTGCTTGCAAAGCTGTTTGCTTGAGATTGTGACATTGATACCTTCTAATAAAACACCCGACTGCATCCATGCATCCCGCCAGTTGAAAGGTCACTAGTAATAGGTCAACCTCGGACAGATGGGTATGGACAAAAATGGAAGGGTCAAAATTGTGAGAGGGCCATTATTCCTAAAGTTTCTCTTTTTTTGACTTCAACACCAATCACTTTTCAAATTATGGAGGCTGTAGGAATTTTTGTTCACATTTACAAGTAGAGATAATTTTGTTTGGTTTTGTTTAGTTGTATATTATTTAATTGTTAATTTATTACACCAATTTCTGTTTTTCTTAAAGGGCATTATGTTGTTACTGTGAACAGAACTCATGTAGAATTGAGCAATAGCTGGGATGCAATTTAGGAATAGGACTAAGGTGTAAATTGAGGTTAATTGAGGTTAAGGTGTGGATCATGTCAGCTTCACACCAGCACTGTGACATGTGCAGAATGTGTGGATTTTTGAACAGCTGCATGGCATTTGTGTATTAACACATTTAGTGTGTCTTCATTTGTAGAAGAGCAACAGTAATCCTGACACAAAGGTCTCAACATTAGGGCAATGCTTCTTGTAGTGACAATGGAAACCTTTAGGTTTTATATAAGTCATAATATAATAAAAGAAATAAGAACTGTAAAGTTGATCTATTTGGATTTAGGACATTTACGTGCAACTGACAATATAACATAAATAGTGTGTTATAATTAGTACTCTTATAATTATTATTACAATTTAGATGAAAACATAATTTTTTGAGACAAATGAATCACCTTGTGATGTACTTTAGTTGATCTTTTAGAGCCTCCATTTCTACATTTCAAATAATTTGAAGAAAGAGAGAAATGAGTTAATGAGTTGTTCATTTGTATGAAAGGGGTGATCACCAAAAGTCTGAACTGCATTGGCTGACGACTGGATTTTAGAAATGTCTTTGACTTCAACTCAAACCACCTAAGGGGAAAATGTGAGCAGATATTATGTTTTGGTAAACATAAATTAACTCCATCTATGATGTAACTTGTGCATGCTCTGCAATCAGGAACTACTGTGATAGCTATGTTATTGTTGTAATAAGGTCAGTTAGTTAATTAAAATGTTAAAAAAAGATTTTTATCCAACTAATCATAAAATAAATAGCAAAAATATGATTGTTCACTATATATTAAAAAAAGATCCATTGCCCTGGAAAGCATAGCTTCCGAAGCTTGTACACGTGTGTTTATGTGTGAATATGATGCGGTTGTGTGGTTGGTGGTAATTTTGTACCATGTTGAGCGCTTTATCATCAAAATTGCTTCTGTTGTTACAGTTCTGTTAAATTAGTCCCAGATTTAGGGTCAGTTCACATACACACAAGCAGATTTATGTACAGTATTACATGTCTGCTATGGACTCCTTGTGCTCATCCACATCCTTTTTTGCCAAGATCTGACAGGAGATATACATTTATTAAGTCTTGTCATCCCTCTATGGCTCACTCCTGTACTTTTTCAGCAAAATGAGATGAGACACGGCTTTGATCTAACAAACATGTTTTCCCCGTGGGATAAATCCAGAATGTTCCATCTCCACCAACATGTTTTCTTATTTGTATCCTTCGTGGCATGAAAGTCTTTTCACATGGGTCAAATACTTAATAACCTAAAGCTAAGAGAACAGAAAAGAAAAGCTACAGTGTATAAATTTCAGAGTGATACAGTTTTGCACATTTGGACTCAACAGACAGGAGAAAAGGACGGATGGGTCAAGAGCTGAAACCAAACACGCTTGATTCATGTTTGCTTTAGTTCCCAAAGCCAGAGTACCTTCCCTCACATCATTGCTTCCCGTTTCCTCAAAGTATCACTAAAGCCAAAAAGAAAAATGCTTGGAAGGAAGCAAGCAGAAACAAGGCAGCTATCGCTCAGCTAAAACAATCTGGAATCTGGTAAATGGCACTAGTGTGCGTAAGATGGATATAACGTATCTTTAAATAAAATGTCAGTAAAAAACATAACACAAACTAATTTTAAATGCAAAAACAGAATTAACCTGACTGCTAATTAGCTGAAAACACAGTTAAGTCCATTACATCAGCTTGATTTCAAACAGAGCAGGGTATAGTACCTTGCAAAAATATTTATACCCATGTAAGTTTCATGTTTTGTCATGTTACAAACACAAATTTAAACATAATAACAAGGAATTTGGCTGCTCTGCTGGTTGCTTGTATCACCAAGAGGATTGTTTGATGCTTCAAAAATACTGACTTGTAAAGTACGATGCTTTTTTATCTGTAAGCTTGCAAAGGAGCATCTGTAGTGTACTTTTGAGTATTTTTTGACCACTTTTTTGGTTAATTTTGATATTTTTACTGTCAGAAATAAATGTTCTACACCAGAATGTTGCGGAGTGTGACTAAAACAATAGCATTGACATATTGAGGATGTTGTGCAGTGTTAGCTTTCCCCAACACAATATTTTGCTTGTTGGCCAAGGAGTTCAGTTTGGTCTCGTCCAACCACAGCACGTTCTTTTTTGCTGTGTTACATCGCTTGTGGCTCAACGCAAATGGAACTTCTTATGACTTGTTTTTTTAAAAAGTATTTCCTTTTTCCTACTCTTCAATAGACCAGATTTCTGGAGATCTGGAGCTCCTCCACAGACACCATGGCTCTATTGACTCCTTCTTCAATGCTCTTAATGCCAAGACTGTCCGTTCAGATAAATGGCCTAGTCTTGACAGGAACACAGTTGAGTCATACCCTTTATTTTTGGAGAATGGACAGCAGTCCATTCATTCTTCTACCTCTATGACTATGTTCTAGCTTTTAAATCAAGTTTCAAATCCTGGAAAACTTGATTTATAACTTAACTCTGCTTCAGAACTGCCTGCTGTGATCCTCTGTCCTCCTCATGTCATTAGTTCACTGATGTTCTCTAACAAATATGAAGTTTTCACAGAACAATTTCATTCATACTTAGTTCAAGTACTATTTATTTCTTTATCTTTGTTTATGTATATACACATAACCTGCATCTTAACTCGAGTCGAGCAAATCTCAATCTCGTAATCTGTTGATGACAATGACAAATAAATCTTATCTTATCTATCTTATCTTATCTTAAATGACATACACGGGGATTGTATTCAGTAACTAAAATTGAAGACAACTAGTTGTAGTAAGTTGGGTCATTAGGTGACATAGAAATTAATAAAATGCCCAACATTCTTCTCTGACATGTTAGGCATTTTTAACATATCAAAATCTTAAAATGAGGGTAGTTTGTGTTGGTCTAAAAGACAAACTACCTGCAAAACTTTAAATTATTCCAATAGCAACCCGATCCCTATTGGTTCCATATACTGCATGTAAGGGTCCACCAACACTAGAGTGGAATGCTTAGGGGGCAACTCGAGGGATTTTCAGAAACCAGATAAGGCAAACTGTGAACCCAGCAACAAAGGTCAGGCCTTTCATCTCAATACGCCATCTAAGAAGTGTTGCAGCACTGAGCTTGGTAATGGTATTTTTCACTAAAGACCAAATCTGAATGTGGTCTTGCAGTGCACACCAAAGGGAAACTATTTCTGTCATCTGTGTGGATCACACGGTCTCTTCATATCCAGAACTCATTGCTTCTACTACCTCTATGACTGTGTCCTGCACTTTCTGTATCACCATAGCAAGAGGGAATTAGATGCAGCAACAGATTTTTTGTTCCTTTAAGATACTTTTAAGGCATCAAGCTATAAAATATAAGGTTAATAAAAGCATATAAGTTCAAGCATGCTTTGATTAGAAGACGGCATTTTTTTATATACTTCAAGTTGTGACAACATTCTCTGCCGTTTCAACATTAAAATTTGTGATAATACTTTGACAGAAGAAAGTTGGGGTGTTTCGGATATCTGATTATAAAGCGCTATTACCTCAAACTGGGTCAGACTCAAAACTCCACATAGGAACAATAAATCCCATCTGGCCAGGGAACACTTGTGTTCCACCAGACTGGGCTTGAGAGAATTATTAAGGAAAGATATGTCTGGATTTTTCCCCTGGAACTGTTACCTGTTACCTGACTTTACTTATATCAAGTGATGGATGGATACAAAGAAAGAATGACTGTCAGGTTTTTCTTTAGCCAAGAGAAGATGATTCAGTAGATAACAATTTGAACTTATTCTCAAACGGCTGGAAATGCATTTGAAACAGTCTTAGAAGACAGTATTCAAAGTTATATGGCTAATATTTTTGGATATTTATGTAGCAAATATAGATATCCACAAAAGTCACAAAAATTAAAGTCACATTGTACAAATATGGAGAATTAAAACATCAGATCACGCATGGTCTGGTTGCCAGAGACAATGTATAAAATGGTTTTCAGGAGTGAGGATTTTAAAACCACCAAGATTTTCTGTGTTATATTTCCTATTTTTTTCAGCTGTATCTAACAAAGTGACAGTGTCTCCCCCTCCTGCTCCATTGGTTGCTTCCTACTGAGGATGTTTTGCTTTTCAGTTGCATACAAAAAAAAGGCTAATTCAGCTGTTCGGAAATGTTTTCTGCCACAAAAAACACAAACAATCATGGTTTCTAAACTGAAGGAGCTCATACTTTACTCCTTTGAACATTTTAAAAACTAGAGTTACAGTAAGATAAAAGTGACAAAGTGAGTAGTTGGCTGCAGGCTGGTTCCCAGAGCAGGTAGCCCAAAAACGTTACCAGAAAATCCTTGTTTCTGTCATACTCTATAAAAAAGCAGAAAGGTATATTTTCTGGAAAAAAATGCACTTAAAACTACTATGAAATATAGTATAAATTAACAAACTTTACTTTAGTCTCTGCAGCATAGTTTTAAGAAAACAAATGGTGTAGATTACAACAAATGACCATAATTAATCAATTTCTTCTATTTTAGCTTGAGTTAATTTTTTTAAAGAAAATAAATTAGACATTTTGGGGTTTTTTTTGCAATTTCTCATTAACACTTTTTTAACAAAATTTTACAGTCGAAATCTCATCCTTGATAATGACTATACTGTAAAGAACACATAAAATAGATAAAACATTTGCACTGTCACTGTAAGAGCACCTAATACTTTCCCAAACCAAGGTGGAGCTTCTGATGCCAAAATACTCCCTAACCCTTTGTTCATTACCAGCACCTGCACAATTTTAATCAAACCCAGCCAAAATGGACACATAAACAAAGCAAATCCTGGGTTCAGTCATGGGACACTGACAACATCATTTGGTCGGACAAAGCTACTGAGGAAATTAGGCCTTTTCTCTGCAGCCGGATACGGTCAAAGAGCATCTGGTTGCAAGGAGGCAGAAAAACAAGCCCCAGAGAGCATCTGAATGGAGAAATTATGTTCAATTAATTAAAGGCTAATCGTCACCGGATCTCTCAGGGGGCAAGCTGTTAGGAGCTGAGGGAAAGGAAAGGAGCATCTTGCCAAATGCTGGATGAAGAGCTTGTTGAATGTAATGAAATGACATTAAGATGGATTAGACAGATGAAGACTATAATACACAAAATGGAGAAAGGACATGGGTAAAGGCCTGTTTTTGTTCTAGCATGAAAACTTTACTTGTAAGCAGAAATGTGTTCTTACTGTTACTATGTCAGTCAAACCCTCAGCAAGCTCAGCATGCTTTTTATGCAGCCAATTTTAACTACAACCTCTTTTCTTGTGTGACTGTGTCATAGTTTGAGTACACAGTAGGGACACTAAAAAGCATAGAACAGCTTAAACATCGGTCATCAAGTTTTACCTCATTTATACAAATCCCAGAGTTTCTCATGTATGTTTTTTTGTTGTATACAATTAAACAAAAGTTTACCGAAGTGCTGTAAGCCAAATCATCAACAAGTCATATATCCAAAATATGCTAATGACAACCTAGCTTATGTTAAGACGGGAAATAAACACTGCCATAAAGGTCAAGACATGTAAAAAAAACTGTCTCTGTCACATTAGATGTATGTTTAGAAAAAAAATTACAACACTATTTTTATTTTATTTGACACTCTGTCTGAACATTGTAGTAGTTATGCTGGAACTGCATATTATAGCTGTCCATCAGGAACTGGGTGGGACTAAAGGCAAGGAAGAATAGACAGAGATACTGCAGCATCTGTAAATGTTTCAAAACCACAAAGATTTTTCATCAAAAGGTTTATGCAGTTTAAATTTCTTTTTATGAAAATCAGATCACTGATTTGGGAGTGACACCTCTCTCCAAACCTTTGCTATTTACTGCCAATCAGCTGCCTGACATATTTTTCAGACAAACTGCTTAGGTGCAAAAGCATGCTGTCATTGTGTCAGTTCAATCTTAAAAGTAACAGTTTCTACAGTTGTCCATCTTTAAATTGGCAAATAAATAGTTTTAAATAAAAACTATAAATTTAAATGTAAATAATTTAATTAATCACGTGATACTTGCAAACTAGTATGCTAACTCACCGTGTGAGAAGCTTGAACTGACCAAAGCCTGTCAGGGGAAAATCTGCCTCAGCCATCTTTAGTTTTAAGATTTTTTGGCGTTTATTGGTAGCCTCTGGTCAACTGGAGTATAAACTAAAATATGTTACATAATGTCAGTAGGTTTCTATACAAGTTCAAGGCACACAGCTTCTGACAGAACAATCACACTTCTGCCTCAGTATTACCTTTAAGCTGCAGGTGAAATGTTTTCTTCAGTAAAGAGAATTTTTTTAAAATTTTGTCTGTTTTTAAGGGATGATGAAATTCATTAATTTGCTATAAAAACAGACCAACACTCAAATATCATACTGCCTAAATACAACTGACGGAGGATGATGGCAAAACAATGCAGACACACTAAAATAAAAAGAACACTGGAGTGGAGGACAGGAACAAAGACCTGTAGGCTAAGAACAAGCAGAAAAGATAAAGACATTTTGAGAGCTTTCATCTCAAAGTGGCGTTATCTTCTCATCATATCACAGCCCAGAGCAGCTGGACAGCTTCAATCACTTACACAGAGCTCTTCCTTTTCTGGCCTGCATGGAAGCAACATACCTGGCATTCCTACTTCTATGTAAGTGAGTGACGGCGTGACTGAGTGAGAGTGTGCTGAAGAAGTAATGGAAATGTCTCGAGACAGTGTGTTCCTGATAAGGGTAGCTGTCTGCTTAAGTGTAATAAAAAAAATGTGAAAGTTTTGAAAGACAAATCTAAAATCTAACAGGAAGTTGAGGAAGATGCGTAATAAATGTTGTGTGTGTTTAGAACGGAGTGTAACCAAAAGAGGCCATATACGCCAGGACTCATCTCCTATGCCTCCAATATGTCCCCTCAGGGTCGGATATGATTTCTCACCGCACATACTTTTGATTTACTGCTTTAAGACAGATTTCACAGATTATACAGGCAGTGTACAAATTTCCCCCTGAGGTTTTAAAACAGGAAGTGAAGACATTGTCACTGTGCTCGCTCGCAAACATGAGAGAAGCTGAAGGACTTGTGGGCGCCAAGAGCGAAAACGTATGCCAAAGAAATCCGACATGCAGTTTGGAATATCAGATGCTGCAGATCTTAAGGAAATCTGGAATCAGTGAGAGCAACTTTCCTCCAGGTCTGAAAGCACACAATCAATGCTGATTTGCTGATTTACATGTGTATTACTTTCAAGTAATAATGTAATTTCTATTTATCACTTGTAACAAGTTCTGATTTCAATTGCGTTTCTTTATCTAGTTCCTTAATGTTCATATCTTATTTTAAGTGTGAAATATTGAAAATGTTCTCAAGTAATAGCTTCAATATTACTTGTAAATCTAATTAAATACATTGCAAAAATGGTATTCTGACAAAAGTCATAAGATTGCATCAAATGAATTTAGAAATTGAAATTCCTTTCTTTCCTCAGGGTTCCAGCTTTGCATACGCTGGTATAAAACTTTGATGGTGTGACTACCTCCAATAAACGTTGGTATGCTGATATCAAACTAAAGATGTATAAGAATGCTAGATGCATGAGCTAACTGATTTTATTAAAAATGCTTCATGTTTTATTTCAATCTGACCAAAGTTATAACAATTATTTCCTAATATGCCTTTCGATTTGTAGCAAAACATTAACGTTGGTTCAAAAGACCAGACAACGCAGAATGTGTTCATCAGAATGAGAAAAGAGTTTTCACGTAAATGTGGAAAAACGAAAAAAAAAATTCTGCATACAATTTGGTTTTCTTGTTAATGAGACAGAGCCATAAAGCAATTACAGGGAAATACTGACTTTACTACAATCCATAATTACCAGAAATAAATCAGTACTGCCTCTGGGATGTCAGGAAAATGATCAATGCCTAGTGGTAACAAACTTCTGTAAAGCAACTCAAAGCCAACAATAACAAAGCTTTCATGAGGTTTTAGTGTGGTTTTGTCAATTCTGATTTTGTTTATTCAACTTTTGACCACAGTTTTTCAGTTTTATTATATTTTTGTTCATATACAACTTTAATCTTCCACCAGATTATGTAACTAATCAGACAAACACAAAACAAAAGGGCAGAATTTCCCAGTGCAATATTAAAAGCACTGGACAGATTGTAGGCCAGTCAAAAGAAGATGGAAAAAGAATGGCTAAAGTAACAAAGAAGCAGACAGACTGATGGGGGGAAAAAATTGTTACTTTTTTTTTTTTTGCTTCAAGCAGATCTTTTCCAGAGCGCTTTTATTATATTTTTTTGGAACAGTGGTGTAAGGTATCCCACTGTGTAATCCTCTGGTGGTGACAGAAGGATGGAAGGAGCGAGGGATGGAGGTAGAGGTTACGTGTGCACAAGTGCATGCGAGTCCACATGGTTTCAGTAATGTTCAGTTAGCACAGTGTGTCTACTGTGTGTCAATATTGTGTGTGTGCGTGTGAAAGCACATGCATGATTTGCAAAGCCATCTATCCCCCTCAGAATAAATTAGTTTTATTCACCTTCAGAGTCCTGCCTTCACTCCATCACACTGCAAAACTCATTTACACTCTTGCTGCACTGTAAAATTTCTAGGTCACCTTCAAGATGTGCAGCTGCCCAAACACTTTAAATCACCAGTAACTGTAAGCTGATTAAGTGATGCAAGTAGAGGTTAAAGGCAAGGAATTTGTTGCTGTGGATTACATGCTTGGTCACAGATTGCGATGAAATAATTAAACAATTAGGGTTCGATCACAAAGCTGCATATGTTAAATTGTTGCACTGGGTGTGGTTGTCACAGTAATGCAAAATGCATCTTTAGGTTCACTGTCTGCTATGCTCATTTACAGTTTTTTGGACTAAAGGTGGATAATAAAGAATGGAGCACTGACAGTTTAAATTAAAAAAGAGTCAAAAAAGAATCAGAACAATAAAAAAAGATGCTAGAACTTTTTTCTTTTTACTAATTTCCCTAAGATTCAGTTAGGAATCTTAAGAAAATTATTTTTTTATCCTAAGTTCAGTTAGGATAAAAAAATATTATGTTACCCTTCTAACAGATTCATTCATTCAGCAAGTGAATGAAATATGAGATAATTGGCATTTACCAAGATAATAGTGAAATTTTTGCAGATAAAAGAAGACTCATATTGAATTCTGTTCATTGTGATTAACTCACTGACTTTGGCATTTCACTTGCAAAGGAAAATGTTTCTTAACTGAATCAAATCAAAATTTGCTTTAAAAAAATTTGTTTTAAAAAAAAGAAGAAACCCAAAACCCCTCCCAAGCTAAGCTTTACCTTCTGAGTCCAACTTTGAACTGTGAATTGAGCTGGCTCTCATCCTCGACACTTTAGACTCAAGCACACACTAAAGATCATGACTTGAAGATGGCAGCAGAACAGCATCATCTTCAAAAACAAACTTGTGTTATGCCTTGAGATTCTAACAATGAGCACCACAACATGATGTCAACCTGCACTAGGAATGGCCTCGACTTTATCCCAACAGCGAGGACACATCACTTGCTTTGCTTTTCTACAAGGAATCGATGACCCTTGAAAGTATCCCAGGTTCTCCAGACTTCCTACACAATGCCTTAAGGTGGTATGCATTCTCTCGGTCCACAAAACAAACGCAGATCCCATAATCAGACTCCTTTGGGTCTTTTAGTAATTTTACAAGTTAAAAATGTTGTGTACTGCTTCATAGCAGGCTGATGGCAACACTGCTCCATCTGAGTCTCAACTTCAACACTTAGTGTTAAAACAACTTGGCGTATTGACTTAAGCTTTTAATCATAATATTTTAGATCATGAGCTTCAAAGAGACAAGTGATGATAAAAAATGTTTAATTTCACCAGTGTGGATATAAATCTATTACTGCATGAAATTACAGCCCCGCAAATACCAATAGTTCTGTGAAGATAAAACTAACTCATCATCAAACAGGCTTCATCTACATACCTGCTACATTATGTTGTCCCTCTATTTAGGATGATATGCATCTATTCAATAACACATTTTTTTTTATATAGAACCAACAATAGAAACATGTAACATTAACAATCTTAGTCATACAAGTTTTTCCCTTTATTTACAGCATAATTTGTTGACCTCTCTGCTTCCCCACATATCTCCATCTCTGCCCTTCAGCAGCGTAAGTCGGGGATTGAGCCACTTGGCTGGAGGGATAAAACGAGTGATGACCTGGTATCAGGCAGATAAAGACTAAGACTTCCTGCTTTTCTCTTTTTCATTGTGAGGTAAACAAACCAGACTTCCTGCTTCTCAGTGTCAGCTGTTTGGGCCCTGAGGCAGCCTATCCATTTAGTGACAACTGTGAGTCATTCAAGAAGAGGAAAACTATTTGTCTCCATCTGACTTGGCTCAACTGAAGCACTGAGGGCTGAAGCAGGTGGTTGTTACCAAGGATGTGTTTTTTCTCTTGCTACACCAGGAATGGATGCTAGTAACAGCTTGAGCCTGAACTCCTGAACTGTCCATAACTCAAATAAGCCTAAGTTAAATGTCATGTATTAGGACTATTTAGGGGAAAATGGGAACATAATCTCCTAATTTCTCTTTAATAACATCAAACCTCCTCATAATTCATCCTTTACATATTGAACTCAGGGCTCATGTCATATTGTGTTTAGATACAGATCGTGATGACTGAAGATATATCTGCAACAAAATCCAAGAAATCTGCACAATGGAGTTATTGTATGCCTGTTCCACTATTAACCTCATAAGTTATCAGATCTACTGTGTATTTTAGCAGACAAAACAAGTTACTCAGAAAACAAACTAAATGCAATCAATTTGAAAATTTGTTTATCCCCAAACAGTGATTGAAGCAACTATATTCCTCAAAACGAAATGTGTAATAATACTTGGAGCAATGCCATATCTACAGCCAGGAGTAAACTTTGAGTTCATCAGCTTTGCACAGCCTTCTATAGCTTTTATGTCCATGTGAACGACTGGATTTGGCTCCTTTGTCACACAAAGGAGCTGTAGCTATCTACCACCACGGTACGCTCTGCCACTCATTTGTTGCAACCAGGATGGTGATAAATTTATTTTCCGGTTCGTCCATAAAGCTAAGTTAAGCATCAACTACAGCACAGCTGCCCACTGTGTTCAGTCTATCTGCTCACTAGCTGTCTCGCTCCTCCCCGCCGCTCGCTTTGAACCAGCCTCAGGCAGCAGCTAAAGAATGAGAAAGGCGGTTGTATTCTATGCATCATGCCTATTGAGGCCTATTTAAGGACGCCTATTGGTCCCCCAAAAATCAATAAAAACCCAGACATTATCATAAATCAATAAAATCCCCCGATATTCCTGGACAGAATTTGAAAATTGGACATTTTGCTGCTAACACTTAGCATTCGTCAACAACATTTCCAGCTCCGAAAAATATTAAGAGTCATGTAGTAAAATACATACTGGTGAAACTTTGGTATTTTTTAATCATACAAATCTCTTATGAACCCATGCCTGATAATAATATTACTTACTAACACGGTGTTCATCAGCAGATACAATGTCAAAGATTAATGCAGGGGAATGAAAAAATTTACTACCACTATAAATAAGAATTATTTGTATCTTCTTATAAATCTATGTGCTTGCTATTATCTAGTTTTTTCCCATTTGTATTACCCACCATCTGCCATATTTATGTTTTATTAAAGTCTGAAACATTTCATTTTCAGTATGAAAACATAAATGTGATCTTGTAAACATTTCACCTTAGAGCTGAACTAGATATAAAATGTCTCCCATTACTCAGAAATGCAGTAAAGTACATGCAGTCCTGTAAACACACCTTCATACACACTGTGAAGCTAAGAGGCTTCTTTATACCGCCCAATCACTGGCTCCCTTCGAGTCGTCTCCCTGCTGAGTTGTATTTATTTATTAGTTCGTTCCGCAAATTCCTGTTTGTGGCGGTGAAAGTTGGTACAGCGCTCACAGAGATGGACTCTGGCTCCATTCATTCAGTATGAAGTGGCTTAGGAAGACATCCTCTTGTTGTCACAGCCACAGAATGAGGCTTATTTCTTCTTTATTGTTTATTTGCATGGGGACAAGTGTTGAGTAATAGCAAATACTTAACACTATAAGTTTTACTACATTAAATAATTTGCAATTCTAATGTGATTTATGGTTAAAATTGTTCTGCTGACTTAAAAACGGTTAAGACCACCAGAGATTTATCAGAGAACCAAACTTAGGGCACTTGACAAAAAACGGTGAGAAACTGGTGTTACAGACCAGCAAAACCATCTTTACAGGAACGACTACCACAAACTATGTTCTGTGTTTGAATAAAGAAAAAGTTGCAAAAGATAAATTCAGCATAGACCAACTGCTTAATAAATCCATCAAAAATATATGAACTTATACATAGGAATGTAGAAATTAATGGAGAAATACAGTAAGAAACATTACCTTGTTTTAATTTGTTGGTTTTTCTTGTTTTGTTTTAAGGAAGACAACAAAACTGGAGGTAGACAATGAAATCAGCTGTCGATCAGAAAGTGATGCTTTTTATTGTATATTTATCACCTGTGACAGTCTGGTCAAAAACCAATGAGACAGTCACCATCTGGTCAAAAAGTCCAATGAGCAGGGCTTTATTTCCCATCAATAGTATGAATGCCATTAATGAGTAACAGGGACTCAAAGAGCAAACTCACCATTGTCAATTATTCATCTGTCAGATAGTCAAAACATTCAGTAGATTGCAGACAAGAAAATGATCATTTAAGCAATGCTGCCCTTGCTAACATGGACAGCATTCTTGCTACGCCTTAAAGGTCATCATCAACACGGTCAATTAGTCTTTGCGTTTAAATAATAGATAATCTTGTTTTATACAGATTACCATCATGCAAACTGTGAGTTTTGTGGTTGGAAACTACCAGGTCTAATTTTGAAAAAATAATTTAAAAAAATTTATTGATAAGAAGCTCCACCATTTTGGGTCTATAAACTGTTCAACCAACAATGCGACTCTTTTAAGAAAAACGGCTACCCCTGTCAAAGAACTCTCAACACTTAAAAAAAAAAAAAAAAGTATTTTGGCCTTTATTCACTGTAATTAGACAGGAAACAGGCTGAATAGTGGAGGGTAGATGTAGCAAAGGTCTCGAGGTTGGATTTTTAATCCGAGACAGCTGCATCAAGGACAAATAGCTTCTGTACATGGATGACTCCTCGATGACCTCTTGTTCCTTGCTGTCCCATTTTGTTTTCCTTTTTTATGTTACGGTCGTTAAAATATAGAACTTCATAATTGTTCAAAAGCAGAATAGTCAAGTCAGACTTTACAGAAAGCTAATTTGTAGGTAGCAAAGTGAGTTAAGAATGATTTGTTCTTTTATCCAGACATGCTGTTCTAGTTTAACTGTCTGGATCACCAAAGACCAGATAATTCCAGCTGTAAACATCTTCAGGTAGATAAGGAGAACACAAACTGCTTCAGGCGAGGTTACCTCATCTCCATCCAATTTGTTTCAGTCATGTCAACAAACATGCCAACACTTCATCCTTATCCTTAAGCTTTTTGTGTGTGCAGCTAATATCTTTGAGTTGTCAATCGGCAGAAACAGAGCAAGACAGTGGATTTCATGCCACAGTAACACTAGCCAAAGAGGTAGGTAGAGAACCCAAAAATTGTACTCAATGTGAAAATACTGTAGTACTACTTCAACATTTTTTCCAAAATGTTACACAGGTGAATGTAACTGAGTAAATGTAGCTAGTTACTACCCAACTCTGCCTGGAAATAATATCTAAAAAAATATTTATTACACTGGAGTAGGACAGTTAATTCCTAAATCACCACTTTTCTTCAACAGAAAAGTGGTGATTTACAGAGCCAAAGATAAAATATTCTAGTTTTTGAAAACTATTTATACTTGATTACAACACCAAAATAATTGATTGATGGCAGTGTTGTCTTATGGATCAGTATGGAAATCCAGCTGCACAATGGGAGTTGCATTTAAGAAATATAACATAAACAAACTATCCATGCATAAAACAGGCTGAATGTGATGGATGGCTGTGTGGAAAGGAGTAGTGCAGATGTTAGTTTGAAATAATGGAAGAAGAGTGAAGGAACTTAAGTTTGATCTGGACTGAATTAGACAAGGATCAGGAGGGTGTTGTGTCTCTGTGTGTGTGTCTTTGTGTGTGTGTGAGGAGGAAGGAGGATGTCAGGAGGGGTTAAGGTGTTACAGGCCAGTTGACCCAGCCTGAGGCCTGGAGTCAGGGTTGACGAGGTGAGCAAAGCCCTGGAGAATAGAATCTGGATGACTACAGTACGCAGAGGCTATAAAAGTACCATAAAACAGGGTCGAACAGAGGGGACACGCACAGCGGTATGGGAAAACACACCTCACCAGACTCTGCATCCCTCACTCGCTTTTCCTTTTCTCATTTGTTCGTCCACATTCCAGCACACCGCCTCTGCTCTGTTACACCACACCAATCGATCATCTCCTGCTCCCAACTCACTTTATCCATGTATGCACTCATTTTCTAGCTTCAGAATGCCACAAACCATATTAGTCTACCCATTCTAGCCATTTACCTGTAAATATCATCTGCTTTAATGGCATTTTAAATTTAAATGAAACTAATATCTGATCAAATCAATTAAAGCAAAAATATATATAAAATCCTCATAGTTAAAATTGAAAAATCTTTAGATATTTTGATGCTAGTTAGGATGAAATATTTTTAATAAAGTTTTACTGAGTTAACATTTCAGGATATGTTATGAAATTCTGATAGTACAATGACTAAAATAATAGCGCAAACTGATCACAGCTGTTACACATACTAAATTAATAGCAGTTTAGATAGCTGTAAAAAATATACTTTTATTCTCTTCTGTATTTCATAGCAATGATGGCAACATAACTGAGTTAGCAGGTTAATGCTTGAAACTTATAATCTTGGTTGTTTTATAAAATATATATATATATATATATATATATATATATATATATATATATATATATATATATATATATATATACATAGATAAATACAATCTATGTACTTATAGTATGAAGATTTAGGTTATTTTTTTTTTATGAAGCTAATTCTTAATATCTTTATCTAGAGTATTCTGCCAACACAGTGAATGTGTTAAAAAGAGTTCCAGACAAAAGCACCTGTGAAATGTGAAATTATTGTAAAACCTTTGGAAAAAGACTGTTGAAGTTGCATTTAAAGGTTTTGTTCCTTATGTGAAGAAATATCTCAGGGTTAAGATGTTGGAGGAACAGAAGAAGTATTTCATTTGCTCTGGAAAACACTGCCTTCATAAAGTCAGGCCAAATTAAACATAGTAAATGATGTATTCCATAGTACAATCTGTGGATTTAATTATTAATGACAAGAATCCCTGGATAGAACAATCTCATTGATAGGACTCTCACTTATTCATCTACTGAAGACACCGCGCCGTTTTCTTTGGCTTTCAACGCTCACAGAGCACACTGAACTTTGTGCCTGCCGCTAACCCATCAAATTCGATGTCTTCCCTCCCAGTGTCCATCTTTCTGTCCCTCCTTCTCTCATTCTGATCCAGAGGCAGATAAATGCCACCACTCCGTTATCCCTGACAGGCCTTTCTCCCTCCTTCTTCCATCCCCTCCTCCCTCCTGCATTCCATTCCTGTGCATCTTCAGTCTCTGTCACGAAGCTCCCTCTGATTACCCGTTATCCATCTAGTCCCCTTCGGCCTCCAGATGATGTGTGAGCTGTGTTAAGCCAAGCTCTGTCTAAAGTTCATGTTGATGAATGGTGATTTGACATTACATCAAGATAAGCAGGTAAAAAAAAGGATGCCAGGGTAGGTGCCTTATTCAAAACTGCTACAGATATCTCTTGGATGTCAGAACCGACCTGGATGTTTTTTTTCCTGTTTGCCTGGCTGTGAGGGTTAAGCCTCTTTTACAATACATACATATGCAGTGATCTAGTTTTTATATTGCATAAATACTGACCCTTTTTCCAGATATCTGTGGTTGAATCTGTATAAACAATCTACCTGGTTTTCTTTTCACTGTGATTTCCTCTGCTTCCTCAACTTGGAGTTGACTCCTTCAGATTCAAATTACATCATATGGCAAAACATGCACCATCCCACACCTTTAATAAACATTTCCAATTCGACATATCAGGATAGGAGCTCGTCTTTCAAACATTACGGACCTGGAAAAGTGCTAAATCTGGCTTTCAATAAAGTCATAACTTTCTTTCCATGAGATCAATTTTACAGTAGCTTGGCATCGGGACAAAAACTTGACATGCCTTGATTCTTTAGCAGGCATTGTTAAACTAATAATAGTCTTTTGAGTGGTTTTATCTTGAAATGTAAATTACATCATACCCAGCAGCATTTTCAGCAGAGCATATTTAATAGAAAAATCTACCTAAAGTTTCTTGCCTTCATGGTCAACTACCTTACCTCTGCCTGCACATTTTCCATCTCTGACAAATAATTTGAAAAAGCCCTTCAGCTAAGCTTTCTGGACTCACTGAAAGAAACCATAAAAAAGTGCAACTGTAATCAATTTGGTATTTTCAATCCTTTTTCCCCCCTCTGCTATGGAAAATAATACAGCATTTTTTTCTGCAGCCCCACTGCTCCTTAATAAGTTCCATATCTGTTTTAATAGGAGTTGCTCAGTGTAGCATTGACCAACCCAGATGTTGAGCTCAGCAATGGGGAAGTCTGCAGGGGGACGGCGCTCTCGTCTGTATGTTTCCATGGTGCTGGCGGTTTTAGCGTTGACAGGGTGTGAGGTGTCCACTCCAGCCCTAACTGCTGCAGGTCAGAGTGATTCTCTGTTAAAACAAAATCAGTTTGGCTGCTACAGAAATTCTCAGGTCTGATCAACAGCTCAGAACTGAGAATTTGGAGGACAGAAAAAATTCATTTTTGCTCTTTTATAGTAAATATCACTACTGATAGGTAGATCAATTCTGCTATATAGAACCTAATTTGGGGCTATGTATGTTTTTGATTTATTTTTTTAAACTTGTGGTGGCATAAGTGGGCTGCACTTACTTATTTTGATGAATAGTCGGAGCAGGGGCAAAGCACATGAGGAATATTTGTCCTCTCGTTTTATGCACTGAACCATTGCATCTGCTTGTCATTTCTAACCTGCACTTCACAAAGTGTTCATTCATTCTTGCCATCCCTCTCCTAGCAGCACTTCCACTGCACTACACCTCTATTTTTCTTTGCACCAAAACACTCACCTCACAGTGGGTTTTTTGTTGTTTTTTTATATATTGGTTTTCTATTTTAAAAATTTAAAGAAAAAATTGTTCCAGAAACCATATGTAAACAAATTAGATTTTGGAAGCTCTGAATGGTAGCTTAGGATTGGAAGGGTGGGAGATTAAGACACAGGATAGTGCTGATAGACAGAAAACTTGTGCATGTTGACAGATGAAATATTATGACCTGCTCAGTCTATTTTTTAAGTATAATAGCTTTGCCAGGCTTGGAAATTGTGACTTCTAAAAACCTGGCAGTCCTTCCTAACTGTGCAGTTTATCCTCTCATTTAACTCGCAGTGTTGTGGAAAATGTATTTGCCCCTTCCCTCCACTTGATTAGGTCTTTGTTCATTCCCATCCGTCTTGGATACAAGTGAAGTTTTACCAGAAACTTTATGATCTCAAACAAGTCATTCAGATTACAATACCTTTCATTGTGGCTGAATTGAAACTCTTTAAAGAAGATTGCATAATAAAATCCCTCCACAGTAATGTGAAAGACTAATTGCCAGTTATCAACAATCCTTGATGTCTATTATTTATACCAAGGATTTCACAACCATTAATTTGAATTGGGGTCATAATTATGTTTTCATATATGTCATCAATATTGATGGATTCAATATTGATGACATATCATATTCCATCAATATTCTAATATTGATGGAATAGTTTTTCCATCAACAAATAAATGAAATCATGATTTGAAGACCATATTTACTTTTTAGTGACTTTGCTTACTTTTTTTTGACAGGTTTGGCCAAAACAGAAAAGAAATATGAGGCAAATACTATTTTACAGCATTTTATATGAGTTCTCACTCAGATAATAAGCTGTATGTTTGACCTCACAGATTTCTATCAGTGCTGCACTCCTGCTCATAGTGTGTGTATAACAGCTGCTATTAATGAGTCTAAATCTGGCAGCAACAGCCGCCACTTGGCACAGAGAGTAAAAGTATGAGTATCTAGTTAGCATGTCAGACTTAAAGTGCTGAAAACAAGATGGTTTAGAAATAGTGCCCCCATATGAAACTCAACCCACTTCATACACACAGTCGGCAGACTGCATGTGTGCGCCAAGTTTGTTTGTGGCCTGGTGAAACGAGTGAGGAAGTGTGTGTGCATATGGAAGGCTTGCATCATGTGTGACCCACATTCCCGAGTGGCTGACTTATTCACACGCAGCAACAGTTAGGGTTAGTGCAGATGCAAGGCTTCAGCACTTAATGATTCACACGAGTCAAACTAACATATGAAGAACTGTTTAAGTATATTAAAATACCAGAATTGGCATCTGTGTCCGCAGTTGCTGAGGGCCCACCCATGGGATTTTCCAATAGGCTCAACACATTAGCCAGATGAAACTGTGCTAAAAAAAAATGTTGTGAAGCATCTACTACACATTGGGCCAGTAACTAATGGTTAAAATCAAAAAATTTTGTACATGTGTTTTCCATCAACAATAATAGATTTTGTGCATTGCATTCAGTCCTTGGTTGAGATCTTGGTGTGCTGATTTTAGATCTATGTAGCCTCAGGTTTTGTAACAATAACATCATTTGAAATGTGAAAATTGGAAATTGGAGAACAGAATTGGAGTGCAGAGTTGCGCAATATTGCAACAGATTATGTGTTTACAAGGTCTTGCAGGAAACGGCAATAAGGTGACTGAGCAGCACAACAGGATAAAGTACAGTAATATGAGGAGGTAATCAAAAGATTCAGATTGTTACCATTGAGGCTGATTTCCTTCCTCTTCTGTCATCTGTACCTCAGTAGTTCAAAGCAGTCACTGCTTGACCCTGCCAGGTCATGGGCCAGTAGAGCTCAGAGAATAATGAGATTTCAGTCACCCAGTCTAGAGTCTGTGTAACCATCAATTAGAGTTCACAACAACCTTAGCTGCTGTGGGCCAATTAGAGAGCTTCAGCTGTGTGCATAAAACATTCTTTAGGCAGGTGGGAAGAGAAGAAGACTTTCTCCACCATTCAGAGCCTTGGTCAAGGGCAGCTGAGGTTTGGGGAGCTATTTCAAGGGTCATTACAGCTTAAAGTCTTTTTCTGTTTCTTTTTATTATTTCTTTTAATTTTTGGAATCTTTAATTCTAACTGGCCTTTTACTATTAAAGTAGTCAACCAAGGTACCGCTTGGTGTGCTATAAATCCTGTGTGATTACATTTCCAAATGCCTTGTATTCTCTGTATGCCAGTAATAAATCTGGTAAGTCAGATTTAGAATTGCTGCCCCTGATGCCCACACCCAATTTAGAGGGACGTTTCTGAGATATTGCGGCACAAAGAGAGCAAAGCTGCTTTTTTCCTTTCCAGACCACAAAAAAAAGAGTCTTTTTTTGTTGTTTTCCACCATGAAAAAAAACATGAAAAGCGTGTTTGTTTGTGCCCATTTCTTGAAAGAACAGGTAGGCTCAGGGCCAAGTACAGCTTCATAACCAGCAGTGTCCAAAGCAACAAATTTCTTTTCCATTCTTCTCTGACAAAAGATCTTATAAAAAAAAACAACAAAAAAAAAAAAAAACAGAGGAGACAACCACTGAGTCACATTTTAATAGTACCAGCTGTGGCCAAATTTATATACAAAACCCTGCTTCTCTCTTCTGCTGGAAACACAAGCCTCCAGGAGCAGAGCTAAGCTGTGTGCCAATTTTGACCCAATATAAAACTGTAACTATTGTAATGTATAGAATTTGTCCTTGAAAAAGTAAATTGGTCCTGGATTCATCTGGTCAGAAGCTAAAATGGAGATTTATGCAGAGAATAAATCTGCATAAATAAGGCTCCAAAATCTTGACAACTGATTGAATTAGATGTAGTCAAATTCAGACCTCTGAGGAGGCTGAAAAACAATCACATTCATGGTGAAAATGGACCCCAATCATCTTGGGGTCCATTTACTACTTGGAGCAATGATGTAGAAGAAGAAACAGAAGAAGAAAGAGAGAAAAGAAGAAAATGAAGAACAGTGGATTAGTGGAACAGTATTAATAGTGGTGATACCATTATGCTGAAGGACTGTTTTTCTGCAAGTGTTACTGACTTGAACTAAGTGGATGGATGCCAAGTTCATGCCAGGAAACCAAGAAAATAAAATGAGCTGAACCATTTCCAGAGTTTGGTTATATACCAGAACCACAGCAAAGGCTCTGAAAACATGTGGTTGTAGTGCAACTTGGTAAGGGACGTCTACATAATGTCGGTGGTGTATCTATACATTTAAGCCTGCATGAATGACTGTGAGCCTCTGTGAATTAGGGAAAATCCACAACAAAGTTAAACTTGGGCACCAAATTGTTTTGAAGGTGTATTTTGGAACAATGATTCCACTTTAATATAAAAAAAACTCTGCATGTTATTCTGATAAGACATGAATGTAAGCTTCTCTAAAATTGGAGAAAAAAAAACCTACAAATAGTTCAGTGCGTTGTGTAAACTTTCTCTGGGCCAGACAAGTTTCCATAATGCTTTGCGTCCTTTAACACATTTGATAGCTGAAATCCATACAGCTGTTGTTTAGTGCTGCGATTTAGTTCCCACAGGCAGGGAAGTTTTTCCTAATTTTCCCTTCTCTCATGTTAGTATTACA
Source organism: Xiphophorus couchianus (assembly GCF_001444195.1). Lineage (NCBI taxonomy): Eukaryota > Metazoa > Chordata > Actinopteri > Cyprinodontiformes > Poeciliidae > Xiphophorus > Xiphophorus couchianus. The sequence goes on from NC_040236.1 coordinate 29,766,362, forward strand.
GGTTTACTCCCCAGCGTTAGTCCTGCTCTCCTCTCATTAACAACCCATTTATCAAACTCTGTGCCGTCATCCTGCACTGCCACCCTGTCATTTAACTGCACAGCAGCAGCAACACAAGCTCGCTCATTTCTCTCTACTAAATTCTGAAAAGTGAAAGTGTTTTTTTTTACTATTTTTTTGTTCTGTTTTTATTTTCCATGGCTGGTGTTTTTAATCACGACTTGTGAAAGGATTCATGCAGAACTTGCGTTTCTGTGGTTTCTAAAACATACAGTTAGTTCTGTTAGAAACCCTCACAAGGACAATTTAAAACCTGGAGTCAAAGCCCTAACCGAAGGAAGAGTACATGGATGGCTTTAAAAGACAACTCCCTGTGTGTAGTAAGATATCTAATTTGTGCAAAATGTGAATCATTTCAAAGTTCTGAATCTGGTTCTGTGTAGTTTGTGAAAGTGAAGGCTGTGTTCCCCGATAAAAGTTTGTCTTAGCAGGCTAGGCAGTCTTCATTGCATTCTGATAACTAATCCATTCCAATACCAAAAAAATCACATCTCTCTGTCCCTTCATTTATTTTACATCACACTCTGTCTGAAGAAACACAATAACAGCATTCTTCTCTGAGAGCATGCTGCTGCTGCACAGTCTGCAGGCCCCTGTTCGTGAGCATGACAAAGCTGAGAGGGACATAAAGCAGTACGCCACAACAGTAAATTAATGCCAGTCTTATTTTCTCCAGTCCTGACCAAACAATAACTCAAACACTGTCCAACGGTCACTTGAGGTCTCAGTATGCTGTCCGATCTGGATAGAAACGGGAATACACACACATATAAACAAGGTCAGGGACACAATACACCTGGACCAGTATCCCCTCCCTCTGACGGTAGAGTGACACACTGCAGGTCTACCTCTGCTGGGTCCAACAAAAACAGCAGTGTGTGTACGTATGTGCAGCAGACTGCACTGCATAAGGCATGCACAGTAATGTCAATAAACTGAGACCGTGCAAAACCAAACAGAGAAAGCTCAGATTGAATCTATGGTTTGGTGCATGTTCCTATGCAAGAGCAATGTAACAGGACCGGGCTTTTTAAATTTATGTTATATTTAGCTCTATATAACAACATTAGCTGATAGAGTAGTTAAAGAATGCAGTGTGTATTCAGAAACACTTTTAGTTGAGGTGTTAGGGAGATGTGCCTTATTATGTAAATATGATTTGAATAAAAAATCTTATCAAAAGGAGGACAAAAGAGAACGAAAGTGAAACTTAGAATTTTTTGGTCTTTATTTAGAGAAGGTTGATGATAAGATTAAAAAAAAAACAAAAAAAAAAACTAGACGGATTTCTGACACGTACAAGATTGGTAAGGTGGTAAGCTAAGGAAAACGCAAGGTGGAAGACTGAAATTAATACAGCTGTCAGACACTTAATCTTAGGTTGTTCTAATAATATTGTCAAAACATAAAAATTCAGCTGCAAAGTTCTTTAATCATGGAAACCGGACCATTTTTCTTTAGTAAGTTCTGCTTGGTAATTAGTTGGTCAAAAAGTAAAAAAAAAAAAAAAAAAGTTGTTTGCTGATTCATAAGGAAACAGTTCAAACTTTAATATGGTCCATTTCACTTGAAATAATAGGTTATTCAGCCTCTTCTCTTAAATGTTTTCCAGTTTTTAGCATTTCATAATATGCGTCTATTGAGGTCAATGAAAAGCTCAGTCATCAGATTCTTCCAGATTCCTTTACCACAATTTGCCATAAAATCACCACTTACATGGAAGACCAAACAGCAAATACATGGAAAAAGGGGGACTCTATTCACAATAGGGCTGCACACTAGATGAAGATAAATGAGGATGGAAGAATATGTTGAAAGCAGCTCAAGTCGGACTTTGAAGATGTTCCTGGAATGGCAAAAACATTTACAAAACACTGGAGATGTTCAGGAGGAGCTGATTACGCAATCAGCAGCAGACGGAGATCCTTTGTTTAATTGAAAAAGAAATAAATAATAAAGCATTAAATCCTCAGCCATGTGTGAAACACCTGTAAATGATCTAAATGTGGTGGAATGCAAAAACATTTACTAAAACAGTGATGGCCTGACATTTCCCTCCCAGTGGTCCGATAATCATGATGGAGAAGCCAACTGTCCCGTATTTTGACTAGAACTGATCCGTGTGTGTTAGTAAACCAACTGCTCATCATTTTCTTCTTATGGTTTACATTAAGTAGAAACGAATGCATTTTATTAGGGATAACGTGGTCGTAATGGCAGCTTTAGAAACACAGATGAAAGTTTTTTTTTGATCAGAGATGAAAGAGCAAGGTTATGACAAAGAGACTGAAATAAATGAGGTTTGACGCCAAGATGGGACATAAGGTATTATTACGCCATGTGGAGTCCACATGTTGGTCTATTAAGTTTATTTGCCAAGCAGTGTGATGATACGACAGGCACTCTGGTTGACTGCTAAAACACACAAATCTTTAAAGTTTACAGTCATGGTAACAGGCATCTAAAGAAAAAACAAAAGGTGGCTAGATATTTAGAAAAGCTAGCTGGATGAATAAGAGTGTATGTAAAGCTCTTTTGATTTAGTAATGTGTAGAAATCTGCAAAGAAAAGAGATTGAGGAGAAGTAGCTTCCTTACTTCTCTTCTTTCCATTCAACTGCAGCATAAATTTACAAAGGCTCTAAGAGTACACGCCACTGTTACAAAGATAAATATTTAATATGGAAAAAATGATCCCACTTTTATTGTGACATAGTGGTGAGTACTGCAAGCTAAAGAGTTACTTGTACTAAAGCTAATGCTCTACGCCAGCACTTCATTTAGCAGAAGTTGATACGAAAGCGCTAACTTCAATTCAAATTATATCTGCCCTTAAGCGTCAATTAAATTTTGACATAATTTACATGTTTTATAATGCTCTTAAACATTTATGTTTATATAATGCGTTCTACTGCCAGACTTTTACTTTGTTCCTGTATGTTGGTTGTTTGAAATAAAGCTACTGGGCAGGGAGGTTGGGGGTTGGGGTCAAGAAAACATGAAGAGAGGAACTGCTGTGTAAACAGTTTTCACCCACTTCTAAATAAGAGCATGAATATAAATGCCTAACTATTTGATGATTTCCAAACAGCTGATAACCAAAACTTCAACAAAGATTTCAAACTTTATTCAATGAAAAGCTTGCAAAACAGCTAAGTAAATTAATGGTATAGTAGTTGTCCTAAAAAAATAATTTAGGGGAATCTAAATAATTTTAGATTTAGAATCTAAAATCTAAATTATTTTAGATTCCCCTAAATAATTTAAAGAGAGTTATGACAATTCCAAGGACTCCTGATCAACAGGGGGCCCTCCACAATTTTCTTTGGTTTGTCTGTTTTTTGTTATGGTTCTTCATAGAAATTGTAAAAAATGGGGCTCTGTCAATAACAAAATTAATTATATTGTGTTTTCTAAAAATTGTTTGTAGCAGTAAAAATTAAATGTTACCCCTCCCAGACCAAAAAGCAGACATTTTCCCTGAACTCCCCCCCTGGATCTGCATGAATTGGTTCGTTCCTACTTGGAGAGCTTGATGGTGACAGTGTTCAGCAGCAATTGGTACTAGACAAGAACGACTGTGGCTGTTACTACGCTGCTAAGAAAAATAATAAAGTAGGTTTTCAACAAATAGAGAGACAGAGAGAGAAAAGGGTAAAAGTGTCAATTTGTAACCCAGTTTTTCCTCAGAGAAGTGGATAGACTGTGTGAGATTATCAACCATTCAGCATAGTTAGCTTAGCTACAGACTATTTGTTTGCCTCCATTTCACTATTTTTTTCATTCCTTAATGATTTAAGGAAAGAAATTACCAACATTTTTATATATTGAACTTGTACCTGTACCTTTTCCCACACTTAACAGATGAGTCAGTCAGCAGCAGCTCTAATCCACATCCCTCCTGACCAGCCTTCTCCGAAGAGAAATTAAAGCTGCAGTATGTAACTTTTATTTTTTAAAAATTGTTACATATTTATTAAAACTCTTATTATGTTGTGACAGTAAGGCATGAGAGATAATCTGTGAAAAATCTATTTCCTCTGCCTTCTCCCAGTGATATCTAGAAACAACTAATTAGAGACAGGAGAGTTTTAGTGCTGTCTATCACAATCTCATGTGGCTGCTCAGCCCTATGCTGCAGCTAACGCAGCCTGTTGTTAATGCCCAGTCTAGTTAGCATAGCTACCAATGACAGCAGATAAACATTTTTCCTGTAATGATAAGTTGTCTTTCCACCATTAGCACATTTAGCAGTGAGTGAATGAGGTTGACTGACTGCGCTAAAATCCTAATACTGGTTCTGATTGGTTGTTTTGGTCGGAACATTGCATTACTTCAGCCAGTAACAATAGCTCAGGGAGCAGATGGAGGAGACTGATTGTTTTCACTGATTATCTGACATGGTGACAGCTTTAACAAATATGGAGAAAACATATTTTTATTAAAGTTATATTGTCTGCAGCTTGAATAAAATGCAACTACTTAGACTTTTTTGATAAGTCTGGATTGCTTCATGTATATTTTGCATCTTGCCTATGACTGTTGCTCATGGGGAGAGACATTTCAGTAATCTAAAACCAATAGAAAAAATTTAAGCAACCTACTTGCATACTGTATGTGGACCGTTGCATGTAAAATTCATGAGCAGTAAATATTGTGCTAGTTATCAGTATTGGACCAGAGAAAGCAAGGCAGTTGCAAGCCTTTAAAATTGTGACGCTTTTGATAGGCCAGATAGACTCAAAAAATTGTAATAGCAGCTGCGTGGGGGGGCCCAATTAAGTTTTTTGTCATGGGGCCCAAGATTTCTGGCGGCGCCCCTGCCTGTAGCTGCCAATGAAGCAGAAGTAGCATTTGAGATCCACTTAGTTTAATTTCTACTGTTATCTCACTATTTTAGAGAGTAAAGTAAACTTCAAGGGACTATGCAGGCATTCAAATGATTTTTTTTTTTAACCATTGCAGTCCGTCTTTGTTCTTAGTTGGAAATCAGCAGTCTACTGAAAGACAAATATAGAACAAGGTGTTTATACGTGACTGCATGTTGATGATGTTGTATTTTGGATTCCTGTCATGTAAGTGTGAACAGACACATTGCACATGTCTGTGACTACACATGGGACTCTGCCTTGATTATCAGGGTGTGTGTGCTCATCTAAAGAAGTGCCACAGTTGAAGAGCAGGGGTGTGTGTGTGCGTGTGTGTGTGTGTGTGTATGAATGCCAAAAGAGAAAATTCTCGGTATGGCCCCACAGAAACAGGCAGAGTTTAGACTTTGGGTGGTCCATTTTGTTTCTTCTAGTCTTCTAGTAGAAGTTTATAATGCTTTTCTCTTGGAGAGTCAAAATGTCCTTGTACTTTACATGTCAACGTGTTTCTAATGCATGTGCCTCTCAGTCAAATATTTTCCTCAGGGTTATAACAACTACACACAGTTTCCGCAGCATAGGAAGGATTTTCACCTCGACTTTAAGTTCAGTTCACATCACTGCAGGCGCTCGACCTTGTACTAACCTTCTGCAAACATGCAAAACTTTGAGCCACACACATGACCTTTAAGCGTTCAGGAGGAAGGATTTGATTTGATCCTTTTTCATTTTTAAAACATCAAGTTTCTCCAAATCTCTTTAAGCAGAAGCAATAAGGAACTGCGCTACTGTAAGACAGAGCATAAAGCAAATATATTATTAAAGGCACATGCCAGACTTTTTTGTAAAGTAAATCACACTCACTTCAAACAGTTAGCCACATAAAAACAAAATTCATTGGGATTTTTTTTTTTCTTTTGGCGATTGCCTCTGATGACATCCCAAAAGGCAGCTGCTCAGACCTCTTTAACTTACATTCATTTTTGTTTAGCATTTTTTCCTCTTTTTCCATGTATTTTATTGAAATTGACCCTTCCAAAAAAGAGCGCAATTAGAATGCTAGGAAAATACTTGTGGTTGCAACATTGTGTCATGACCAAAACAACTTCCAAAGGAATAGTATAGAAAAGGAAAAGGGACATGCTGGGAATGTTTGTACAAAGACACAGCTATCCACAAATACATATTTGATACAGATTGCAGCAGGCTTCTTTAGATTTACTTAATCTTTTCAACATGACTCGAAGGATCCATTTTGCAGAAATGAGCACAACTTGTGACAGGATGAAATCATGGCTGTTTCATGTACATATAAGCAGTCTGAAGCTCAAACATATGTTGTGAAAGGGGTTGGAGGGTCAACACCGCTTGTCTAGCCTAATAACATACTTAATCCATCAAGGTGCCCTCGCATGAAGCTCTGAGGCACTCAACCACTAGAGGTGCATTTACTGAAACAGCAAAATGAAGGCTTTGCAGATTAGGCAGTATAAAGAACAGAGAAGGTTGTGAATTTGACTTGTGATTATAATAAATAATCCCCCTACAATTTTAGGGGTTTAAATTTTAAAGCAAAGGACTTTTTTTGACAAACCATCTTAACACTAAAAGCAAAGAGAGGATGAATGAATGAATTACAAATATAAAAAAAGATCAGCACTTAAAGAAACAAAATGAAATGCAAATACACCGATGTGTCTTGCCAAAGGACACAACAACTGAGACAGACCAAGCAGGAGTTCCTCCTGTCACCACCAGTAACTCTCTTAATATATATGGTTGAGATGAGGGATTTTGAGAAATCAGCTGAGAGATGTTCATAATTTTAATTTGTTCGGTCATTAAAAAGTAAAATTATGATTGACATATTCCTAAGCATCGACATTAACATACACTGCAAAACCTTTACAGTAAAATGAAAAAAGTCACTCCTGCAGAACGTACTGACATATTAAAATAATTGTACTGTGATAATGCTGTAATTAATATTTTCTTAATTTCCCAGGTAAAAATGTACAAATCTTAACTATTTGAACAAGGGATAACATATACTTCTTAATAAAAAATGAAAGTGAATCCATCACTGCCAACCCAAAAGCAATATAAACAATTTTGTGTAAAGATGAAGTTTGGTCAACTGATAAGCACAGATAATGTATCTTTATATTTTAATTCAATGGCAGATAGATTTTCATACTGGTTGCACTGAAGCAGTAAAAATTAAAGCTTCACTCCGTACAATCATCTTTTGTTGCTGCACGTTTTAGTGACACTGAAAGGTTACAGCTGCTCTTTGGCATTTATCTGAAGCAGGAAAATAGTTTGGCTCCCGGAGTAAAATCCAAAAGTAAACATTTCAACAACTTTTTAAACACAACGGATTTGTACAGTTGTTTTAGCTGCCAGAAAAGCAAGTAAAACTCCTGCTTAAACATTTCCTACAGTCGTTCTTATTCACGCTGCCAGTGCTGCTGTGAACGAACTTGTAAAAAAAAAAAAAAAACACACACACACACAAGAGAGGGATTCTCTTGTGCCAGAGCACCGACACTCACATCATCACACACCCGCTCCCTGATTGACGCACACACCACGGCGTCTGACCTGTCCGCCTGTCAGCACACCAAAAGGCTTCTTTGTCCTTTGATAACCCTTGTCCAGCCGCCTCAACAGGAGGCTGTCTCTCTAACAAGTCTAACCCATGGTAGGAACTCTGAGCCAGGGGCAGAGAGCAGAACAATGCCCTCTCTCCTGGAGGAGGCACCCTCACACAGGGAGCTCTAATGAAATCCATGTCTCCAACAGCCTTTCCCAACCTTTTAACAACCCTTCTCCCTTTGCCCCCCTCCGTTCTTTGGCTTTTTCTTCTGATATTTCCTATGACTAAAATGTGAGTTTTGTAAAGGAATTGACAATATTTAGAGCTTAATCTGTCAGCTTTCACTCCCAAAGACAAGCCCAAAGGCAAAAGATTCCATTTTTGCTTAAAGGAAATCTTTCACATAATGAACTCTTCCTCTTTCCTGCATGCAAGTTATCAGAAACAAGACATTAAGCATGCTTTTGGCACAAAGAAAGGAGGGCCCTTTAAATCATCTAGCCTTCTGGAATCGAGTAAGACGAATTTCCTGGGCTGTAAAGCAGAAAGAAAAATGGAAAGGGAAGCTGAATTTTTGGAAGAAAAAAAAAAAGACCTGCAAAAAGCAGAAGGAAGAAAAGCAGAGGCAGAAATGACAGGGAAATGCTGACCTCTGTGAGTGTGCGATGAGTTGTGAGGAGTGAAAGTAGCAAAATCATAAAAAAAAAATGTAAAAAAAAAAAAGAGTCCTGTCAACAGTCTGCATCCGCTGTGGAAATCCGTCTGGACCAGTCACCGCACAGAAAATGCCGAAATATCCACGAATAACATTCCTCAACTAACAACTTGTTGAAAGATTATTCTTCCTAAAGTATATACTGTATTAAATGCATTTTATAACTGCACATAAAATTAAGCAGGCGTGGCGAAAGCTCATATTATACAATTGATGTCATTTTATGCTGATGATATGGATAATAATGTCAATCTGAAAGTTAAATTAGCATATTTCCTGACACGTTCTTTTCCTAAATATATACATTTCTGCACATCTCAATCCTTCCTTTTTCAAAAACTCTTACTTCATATACTCTCAACTTCCTCCCAAACTAACTTGTCAGTGATGGAGGCCTTCGTGTTTAATGTCTCTGTCAACACTTTAAAAGAGCTGTGGTGTTGTGAAAAATGAGCCAGAGCACATTGTAAAAGGGAGGTGATTTCCCCAGAGCCGCTTGTAATTGCTTCAAGCTTGGACCAGACAGGACAAAACCAGGAGGCCTGGCGCAGGAGGTTGGACAGGAAATGGTTTGGATTCAGCCGCTGAGGCAGCATGCTGGCATCTAGAAGAATGACATATTTACAATGGCAATCGCACTAAATGCCAAACTTAAAACTATATGTAAGGGTATGGCAGTAGGAGTCAAAACAAAAAAAATGCACTGTGTGTTTTTGTCTGCCATTAGTTTCCTTTGGGGCATTCTAATTCTGAGTCCATGTTGCCTAAGCTCCCAGTGGTCTGGTTCTTATCTTGAGGGTCAATCTGATGGTGCAGCCCCCAACCTGCATTCATACACAGGCTTTGAAGATCTGCTTTAAATCAAAAGGCCGAGACTCTCCCAGTCTCTTGTCATGCTTGGATTGAAAACATAAGTGTTCATGCTCATTTGCCAGTACGGCAGTATAACTGTCCACAAACATATTTAGAAACTTTTTATGCTCCCATGAATACAACTGAAAAAATTCTCACTAGAAAAAATGTTGACAAGTAAAATATGCTGATGTATGGACATGATTTAGAATCTCCGACTAGGGGTGCACCGATTGCAGTTTTCTGGACGATCACCGATTTTTAAAATGCTTGACCTGCTGATTATGAGTTTGGCCTATACCAACTTTTTTTTATATATAACTGACACTTTCAAGTGTTATTACGTCACAATACACCTTCAATGTTCCAGACATCAAATAATAGCTCTAAAACAATACAAACTTGACCTGAAGAATTAGACAGACAGATAGTCAAAGTCCAAATTACATAAAAAAGAAAACAAATACAGCAAAAGAATAAAAAGTACAATAAAAAGGCTCCTAACCATTCAGGGGGCTGAGGATAATTCTCTTATAAGACTCATTTAAACAGGAGTTAAATTACTCACAATTATAACTTGAAAGTTTATAGAATTATTGTCCAAACTACTAAAATCAGTTTTTCTAGTGTTATATTGTTTTATTTTAAAAATAAAACAAAACTTACATAACAGGTTAGACTACAGCTCTGCTTCGAGCCTCTTATCAAAAATAAAGTGCACACAGTGCAAGTATAAATGTGACCTGGTGGGTGGGTCTGTCAGTCTGCTCTCACGGTGGAGCAAAAGACAACAGTGGCTGATATTTAGACTATAGTAAAAGTGAATAAGATTGGTTTCACATGCAAGTATTGGAAGATCACCAACCACCCAAAAGTAATAAAATCAGGGCGAATTAATCATTCCACCAATACCTTCAACAAAATCTGCTAAATCTAAATATGCTATAAATAATGGTTTTATTTACTAAAATAAGCAGATTCACAAAATTGAAAAACTTTTAAGTCTATGCTAACTCAAATTTCAAAAATTTCAAACCTTTTCATGTTACATAAATGGGGGTGATCTCAAAAACTCATGATTTTTTCACAACCACCTCTATCAAAGAATCAGAAAATTTCCTTTTTTAAAATCTCTTAGAAAAACATAGCACAGGTCAAGCGTCAAAGAAAACTGGAAATCTGAATCAGTCAGAAGAGCCCGATCGGTAGGTCGTTAAAAAAGAAAAAGATCTCATCATTAGTATCATCTGTCCTGTGTAGACATTTGTTTCAGCACAAATGGCCCTTGAGAGTGAACCTGGCATTACTAATTAAACCGTTAGCCCTAGGCTAAGATGATCACCTCTCAAATAGTCCATCTGTCTCATTAACTCTGAATTCCTCGATAACCAAAGAGAGACCCATTGAACCACCAGCAGAAGATAACACTCTTGTTGCTCAGAAAGAAAGCAGGTGAATGATGGGGAAGATCTTTTTTTCCAAGCAACGCTTTCCATTTTTGCCCAGACCCTGGGACCCTCCTTTGCCATCTTTTTGTCTCCTCCCTCTTCTCCTATGCAGTTCCACATTTTCTCCTTTCTTCAAACTGGGATTAGCTCAGCAGGACACCAGCATTCCTTCTCTACTGGTAGCCTTTGTCTTGACATTCCCACTCCTCCCAGTGTCATCTACAGCTCTGCACCCAACACACACAAAAAATGAAGTCTTTAACAGAGGGAGAGAATATTTTATCTAAATTTGTTGACCACATTCAGCTACTACTAAAACTAAGGAATCTGAGCTGCTTCCACATGTAAAAGTGGAATTCAAATTCCAGAAATGGCCTTGAAGGTAGCTTTTATCTGAAGTCTGTTTTACACTGCCGGCTACCTGTTGTGAGGTTTTACACAGGGGTGAGTTAACTGATACAGTCACAAATGCAAACAGAGCACGGGGGTTTATCTGCTCTCCATGCTGCTGGGCCCCTGCAGGAGAGGTCAGTATATTGTTACAGCCATGTGCTAATCCTATTACTCCAATTTCTGTGTTTATATTTAACTTAGATTAAAAGTTTAGTCAACATGCCCCATCGGTTTCTGGTAGTTCTACTCATATTTGGCTTTAAAAACCGCACATCACATCAAATTCTAGAGCGCTAAAAGGTTATTTCAGGCATTTTTGAAATACAATGGAGTAATCTTTACCAAGTTAAACACTTCATAGATCACTAATTGGACCCACCTTCATATAAGCATGCGCCTAAAAATAAATAAATGCTAACATCCACTTCAATAAGCGGCGGGGGAAATTACTGTGAAATCACAAACTTTGCTGCTGCATATTTTTATATCACATCCAACTATTTGCCTGCAGTCTTTTTTTTATCATTTTAATTTTCCCTTCTTAGTAAAACTTTAAGTCTGATTAAATAAACTACTTAATGTTAAGCATTTCAGAAGTCAGACCTCAGATCTGAAAACCCTTCAACACGCTAAAGATGGACATAGTTTTTAGAAGATTTTTTCAATCATCTAGCTATTGATGCATTGGTTATACCTGCTTATCCTTGCAGGTTTGCAGGAGGAAAATTACACTGTTGATTATCTTTTATTTCTCAGTCCTTGTTATTGGTGTAGTGTCCATGCTTGAAGCTCCAATAGAGATAGACAGAGAATCAGACGTCCATTTTCCATGCCACCCAGAAGTATCAATGTTTGATAAATATAACACCGTAATGTTCTAATATTCAGAGGAACTTTATTACATTTATATTTATTTATAATATATATACATATATATATATAAGCTATATTTTGAGTGATTTGCAAAAAGGCTATGCAATGAATCAATATATAAATTCATTTTTTTATTGAATTACTGGAATAAAAGACATTCATTAAAACATTTATTCAATGAATAAAAAATAATAATCAAGTTTTATGCACACAGTGATGCACCTGTGCAACTATTTTAAAATAAATTGAATAAAAAAGGTTCAATGTATCCCTTTGTAAAACCAAGGCTAATATCAATACAATTTCTGTACACAATTATAAGTCAATGCCAAATATGACATCTATCTAGGTTCAGATGGAGCAGAATTTACAGCAGCAGAGGAAATTAAAAGCACACTGGTATATGGAACATCTGCTCTTGAGAAAATTCTGCATTTTAACCAAATGACAGCTGCCAACATTGATTTATCAACCACGTGATTCACTTGAGCTCGGCAAAAGAAGCACACAGACTTTCAAAAAACCTGAAAAGCACATGTTACTCTGGCATAGAGAGCAAGGGCGGGCTTCATTTTATGATCAAACTGGGACTGAAATCAGTGTGTATCCACACTACTTGACCTGAACTCATAAAACAGGCATAAAAATAGGACAAAAGGGAAAAGGGAACTGTAAGGAATGGAACTGATAGAAAGGAAAAGGCAAACTGTATAAATCCAAACAATGTAAAGAAGTAAAGCAGTATGATGATAAGAGATGGAGTTTGGGCTCAAACAAAGTACACAAAAGAGTTTGAGTGTTCATTTTTACATGCATTTGCTTGCAAAATTGTCAACAGTACTACAAACACAATACCTTGTACTTTCCACAATGCTGCTATTAAAACTATTAATACTAATAACTTCTTGAAATTTCTCAGTATTCTTTCATGAAAGGTTAATCTGTTAATTTCAATACCAAAATGGATTACCGGTAGTGTGAACACAGTGCTATCAGCACACATGTGTACTAATTACCCTGACAGAATCCTTCATACAATGTCCAGGCTCCAAAAGGGTCCATGTGTGCACTCTGGTCTCAGGCCGCCAGATTAGTTTACATAAGAAGGTCATTTTAATCAGGTGAATACCAGGCTGCCAAATCAGCAGCCCTTCGCCTGAGCATAAACAGAGGATAAAAACAGGCTAAGGAAGCCATGAAAGGAGTCATGAAAGTCATTTCTGGACCAAACCAGTAACCTGCTGCTCTTTGTTTTTTCACTTCAAACTCTGAATTACGATCAGTTACAGAGCTAGGCTTCATTCTCATATGTTCTCTTCAAGTGATCCCATTTTACTGCATCACGCAACATCATTTATTGAGTGACTCACAAGATCAAACAGCCACATAGTGAAAGAATATACAAATACATCATAGATATAACATCAAGAACATAAAAAACTTTCTATAAACACATTTTCCCTTTATTTTCTGGTAGATGGAAGAGAGACTATACTTATGTCTCCACATCGACTGTCCATTGTCATGTAAATAGTAAGAGAAAACAATGACATGAGTTATGATGAGGTACACAAACTTTTAACTGTTTGTTTTAACTGTTGACATTTCGCTTTGAAGTTTTAAAATGTTGTAGTAACTGCTTAAAGAGAAAGTACATTCTAAGGTAACTTTCTTATGCATAACAAAGTTATAAATAACAAACCTATTTTGTTATTTATAACAAAGTTGGTGGTGCAGGATGGAGCTAAGCAGACAGTAGTTGAAACCCTACTCATTAAACTTTATACCGTTATAGCAAAGAGCAAGTTATGAGGCAGCCAATAGGTTTTCATGTGTGTTTTGTTGTTTAGTTTCAATGAGTAACTGAAACTGCACTAAAAGATATTATGAGCCAAATTATCAATAAATCAAGAGAGGGGTAAACATGCTAACGTTAGCCAAGTCCTTTAGCCCGTTCTACATGAGCATGGATTTAACTGGCTCTTCTCCAATCATCCCTGTTGGTTCATGGTTCTCCCCCGTCTTTTGAAGTCACGTTGGGGGTGGTACAAGCCGGACCTAACTAGGTATTGCATGCAAGCAATTTGATTGGCAGCAGACTGCATTTATTGACTGGCCTGTGGTTTTACATCAACAACATCTCGACCACCATTTTCATTCCACGGCAAGACTGCAGTTGTTGGCGGGGTGCAAATTGAACATTTCAATTATGGTCAAATATGGAGACATCTAAATTGGCTAGAAAATATTACAAACAGTGGCAGATATTATGATCCATTTTGAAGTGACAAACTTTTGAGGAGACTTTCTTAATACCCTTGGTGTTTAAATAGTTGTCCAGCTAAAAAAAAATAATCACATGACAACTGACAACAAAGATAACATGAATATTATAAAACTAAAGTTGGGCATTATCTATAAATTTTGGGAGTTGTGCCGCTCTTTTTATTTCTGACTGCTGCTGGCTGACATGTAGCCTCTTTTCCTGTGGGTGAGAGGAAATGTCCAGCATCTCAAATGTCCAGCCATTATCACAAATGGACACCAGTTAAGATAATGGGGCAGCCATGAAGTTGCAACTTTGCTATCGACGGTCTGATTTGCATTCAAGTAGAAAGGCATTTTGCTTTGCAACAATATGAGGATGGGAGACTTATACAATAATAAATGCAATTCAGTTAAATATGATTACACGGTGCTTTAATAAAATAATCTAATAGAAGCTGGAGTTCAACGATGATTCATGTCAACACAATAGAAACACACAATAGCAGCAAAAGGTTTGGATTCCTTGTGTTTATAATGAGCACCAGCTTAGTAAAATGTTGTGGTTGTTTCTATTCTGGGTCAGACTCTTATCCTTGTGTGTCTATCAGCACTGCTCTGCTCAGTTGCAGGGTTGCCAGTCCTCGTGGTAACCCTGGATCCCAGCTCACCCGCTGCATATTTTAACCCCACCGCAAAACTTTCTAAAATTAAACTAAATCTAACCAACAATTAGCACTCAAGACAATTATGAAAGAAGAAAGAAGAGAGTAACACAGCAGGTGGATATTTTTGTACCGATTCCAACAGTTAGTCCAATAAAGGGAACCCTGTTTTGCTTCCAGATGTCTCGCTGACTCTTGACGCCTGTTTCACATTGTTCAAGGACACAAGAATCTGTCACTGCGAGGCTTGAATCAACAGACTTTCAAAGACTAAAAGTCCACCCATCCCCGTCTGAGCACACGCACACACACACACGCACCCCCACACACCATGTCAGCAGACCTTAAGATACACACTTGTCATAACAATCTGTCATCCAACATTCCAGTGATGCTGAATGTACCCACACATCACTCAAACAATATAAGCTCTGTGAGCCACACTTTGAGAAAGACCAAATAAAATCTGTCTGCAATTAAGATACCCCTCTGGACTCATGTCTCAACTCAAACATTTCCATGCCATAACTCTTGAAAATTTCCATCTCTATGAAAATATGTAGGTTCATATCAGAAAATTAGAATATATTTTAGAGTTTTGTTTTGATTAATTACCAAAAGTACAAAAGTGAAACTCAGATTCAACACAAAAAGTGATATATTTTAATAATTTATTCATATTAGTGTACAGCTTACAGCAAATTTAAAAAATCCTACATAGGATCTCTTTGGAGCTGCTTCAGAGCAATATTAAAGGAAAGTTGAGTGAAAGGAAAAAGTGTGATGGATTTTCTCTAACTGGATATATGCAATAAAAAATTAATAAATAGCAATCAGAGATTATCAGAGTTATGCACCTGCTGAAATTAAATTGCTCAAATGACTGAACTTCTTGATAAAATTCAGGCTTATAAAGATGCACCTTATAATCCTTCAGAAACCGATATGGCTAAGATGTTATCTAAAAAATGGAGAATATTTCTTTCAAGCATTGCCTCAAAATCCACTTAGTGATGTCTAAAATATTTTGTGCGATGACAGTGTAAGCTTGAAAAAGGAAAGTCCGTTTAAAAACTCAGTTTACTGAAATTGTAAACGAAGGACACCAAAAATTGAAAACAATTGGAAGAGATTCAGTCTGAAAGGGTAATCTGCGTAATCACAGCCTGATTTTATTTCATTTAACAAAATTACCATCGCCATAAATCATGTGTTTCCCATTTTTCCCACCAATCAGAATTAGATTTGTGTACTTTAAATCTCCAGTGGTGAGCTCAGATTTTAATAACCTCTGGAACTCGATGAGAGAACACAGTTTTTTGCTGTATTTTTTTTTTTTTCAAATCCAATCCGATCTAAATGAATTTGCCAGCTGGGTCACGCAGTGTGAAGCAGAGAGAACGGTTTTCATCTGTTCCAAGTGACAAGAGTTTGATGCGATTTTAAACCACAAGGCCAGGTGGTCCCTCCGCAACAGAAAGCACCCAAGGGAGGCCATGGAAAGAAACCCGGGATAAAAAGAAAAGGCTACAATTTGGTCAGATAGATTAGATCAGGAGGATAAGGTGATTGAATAAGAGCTAACAAAGAAGGTAAAAGAGGAAGAGGGAAGTGGCTATCAACTATCTGTTCTTGGTCTGGTTTTCTGAACTCTCAGTGGACTTCTGGTAGTGAAGTGAACTAAAGCAAGAGAAGTAGTGGGGGTTGTAAGGTTTGTCATGGAACACCTGCCTCCACTTAACCTCTTTCCTTCTCTTTCTGCTTAAGCTGCTTCTTTCAACCATCTTCTCTCCACCTACCCCAGCAGTCCTAATCTATCATCCTTCCACATGGTCATCTATCCAAAGATTTTTTATCTAAAACAACCAAGACCTCTTAGTCAAACGTAGGCGCCTTACAACAAGCCACTTTGAGCACCATTGAGTAAATGCTATTACAGGCAGTAATACTGGGAATTAAAACCTCAGTGACTTTCTTTTGCTCACTTCGAGAGGCTTTAAGTGGATTATTTTGGCTCAAGTATCTGAAATCGTTTGCTGCAAAATTGCCCAAAGTGGGGACAAACATTTGCACTCAATATTTGCAATGAAAACAAACCTGTTGAGGAAATTAAATCCATTTAATCAAGTCACAGTTTATAAGGAAATGCAACAAGTGCCCAAATCAAAACAAATAGGAAGGCATGTTTAGAAACCTTTTTTCAGGAACCTTTTGATTTTTGTAGGAAGAACTGCTTTAAACTGTCTGTTTCCACTGCATAGGAGTAAAAGCAGAATAACCAGACAGAAATTTACACAGGAAAATGGCCAAAGTAGTGACATAGTACTGCTGACATTAGCTAAATCCTTTTGAGATAGAGCTTTGAGAAGCGACAGGGGTAATTATTTGTGATTGGTAAAATTTTCTAAGGATCACCTTTTAGTCATCTTAAGTTAAAGTACAATTTCAATTTTGTGACAGATTTCCTTGCTCTTTTAGCTTTCCAATGCTAATACCAATTTGGTTTGTATATTCGTTACCATACAGCATTAAAAATGTTTCTTCTGGCCATAAGAAGTTATTAACTCTATAGATTAATAGTAAGGTGGCATCATGCCATGTAATCATGGCATGATGGTCATATGGCATCATAGTTTATATTATAAACACAGTCTTACAAATTAACATGGTCACAGTGGCTAGCATTACTAAAGCTGTCTTTGTGTGTATTCTCTAGAGTTTTACTGTAACTCCAACATTACAAATAGGTTGCCAACATTTACGAATTCAGCACAATCTAGCTCAAGAATAATAAACTAATTAAATAATAATAAACAAAGTAAATTAACTTTTCATTCACTTTGCTCAATCTTATTGAACAGATGTTTCTCATCTTGTCAGAACTTCCATGAATGACAGAGGTTATGCAAATTAAGTTTAAACTCTACACTCAGTTTTTTCTATTAACTTCAACTATAATAGAATTAAAATCATAAACTTCTGTTTTCTGTTGGAAGTAAATTGTTCAATAGAGGTAAAGTTTAACCTATATTAGAACCTGTGATATTAGAATGTTTTGTAATTACAAGGCCATCTTCTCAACATTGTGGGCGGCGATGAGTCGCCTCAGCTTACTAAAGATGCATGAGTGACTGAGTTTAAAGGATTTGCTTGCAAAGAATGGTAAGTGAAAATATATGACAAAGCAAATATATAATGTCAATAAATGATGTTGTATGGCTAAAACTTGGAAAGAGTACTACTTGACTGAATTGACTAAAAGTGTAAATATTTTACTGTAACTCTAGACGTAATTAGATTAACATGCTATAAATACCTTTGTTGTTGCAGAGCATTTTTTATTTTCCTTTTTGAAACAATACTGAGGCAAGAAGTAGGAGACTTTAGAGGTGGAGCAACCTTGACTTTAGCATATGGGATTTATCTAAAGAGCACGTTTCCATGTGGTAATAAAAAAGCAGATGACAAACAGCCCAGGCACATGGCTTCTGAGAAGAATCGTCACAGCACACCTCCAAGTTTCTGTCACTGTGCTACTGGATGTGGTGCTGGGAATTACCAGTTTTGCCACATTGGCTTGCTTTTACCTGAATGCAACAACAAATTTGTAACAATCTAAAACAAAATTCAGTGAAGCATAACTTCACAGTATTTACTGTTTTTTGTTGATACAGAGTGAGATTGGCTAAGGACTCGAGTCTGCCAACTTTCCCTTTTGCACCACTCTGACTAGTGACCTGTTTGTGGTAAAAGAAAGCCAGAAGCATTTTTAGATTTTATTTGCAAAGAAATTGTGAGTGCAGCCAAAACAATGTCAGAAGGGTTTGCTAATTATTTTAGATCGGTTAATCAAAAATTTAAAGTGTTGAAAAACAAAATCCACCAACTGTCATGGGCCAAATCTAAATAAAAAAAAAACCCAGAAGTCTACACCCTCTACAAATCAAAAATATTTGCTCCTGATGCACCATACAAGTGGAAAAAGAAACTACATATCTCACAACTTCAGCAGTTAAAATGACCTTCCAATTATCTAGAAGGTGTTTCCAAGTATTGCGCTTACAAAGCAAATATACGTTGTCAATAAATACTGTTGTATAGCTAAACTTGGAAGGAGTACTACTTGACTAAATTACAAAGGATATAAAATAAGAGCTTAAATAAAACACAGAACATATTCGGGAGGAGATGTCGCAAATGACAAACTGACTCAAAACAAAACAAGTTGAAACAAAACTCCTAAGTTATAGTTAAAAACATAAAATTAAGAAATATGTTCGGTGCCACAGTCAAAATAAAGAATACTATTTTTTTTACTCTTTGCACGCAGTTGTTTTCACTAGAGGTCACATATATTAATCAGCCATCGAAACCCCAAAGTGTTCTTGCAATATCATTTCCTAATGTAGATTTGATTTCATTTTGGTTTAATTTAGATTTGTAACCAAGTTGTTGAGTTTCACCAAAAGCTTAGCATCGTGTGACTGATGGTCATCTTAGGATTGAACACATTCAGTACAATTTAATACAGTACTTTCCACAATACAGCTTTCCGAGCACGGAACTGGTGGTCCTACTAACTAAAAGCCTCTATCAGGTCAGGAGTTATTCATTTAACAGTACGGAGGACATGGGGTTCTTCTATTCAAACCAACTGCAGGCATTAACCCCTCCTTTCACACCGCTTTATATGCATCATAAAAGGTCTGCCTGTCTCTCTTTTATTCTCTGCTTTGCTCAGTCTCCCTCCTTCATTCACATATTCTCTTTCTCCCACTTACTCCTTTCAATGAACTCCTTCACATAAGATCTGCTCCCAGTCATCTGCTGCCATTTGGGGAAACTTGCAGCAACACAACCAGATTCCTCTATGCAAGATGATTTCTAAAGTACCTTCTTAGACTTGGCTTCCATGTTGTGTTTTTCTCCTTTTTCCATCTGTGTCCTTTCTAACACTCTTCTGGCCTTATTTGTTCATTTTATTTATCAACTCTCTTCCAATATTGAGCTGGAACCATCACCGTTAGCCTGAGCCTGTACTGAAAAATAGGATTAATGGCTTAGCGAGGTAATTTCAAGTTCAGCTTAGGGTTTTTAATGTCACAAAGCTTTTTTTTATTCCTTATGGAGGTCCCTCACCCTGGTAACGTGTGCAGATTCTTTACCAGCATCAGAGGTGCAGAAATTTTGAAGAAAAGATAAATCACTCGACAATGACTGTGTTTGCTTTTTTCTTCCCAATAAAATATTATTAAAGGAACCTGCATAGGTACTCCACAAAAGAATGGCCATAATTATTATTTCTGGTTTTATGGAACTAAATACTTAATATCTTTGTAATTTTTTAATCCTGTTTTATTCCTTTATCCAGATTTTACCTAGTTATTTTGTTTTCAGTCAGGTAGCCCTAGTTTTAGTAGTAGCCCTAGTTATTTAGCCAAATTTAAAAATGATAAGATATTGAGAGTTTACATTTGCCATTTTTCAACTTTCTTATCATTTTGACTGTTGCAAATGCTTTCTTATACATGTCTTATGTATAAGAATGTGTGTCAAATATGACCACATTTACTGAAATATGTAAACTATAATTCATTTCAAGATATGAACATTAGAGGTAGACGAGCAAAGCTCCAGTCAAAGGATTTCCGCTCCAGAGAAAATGCATCCGCACTGTAATTATTTTTTGGAATGGAAGCAGGTCCAAAGAGCAGGTCTGTCTGCCAATACTGGTGGTCCAGCAGCACTTATGGGACTGGGCTGCAAGATTTGGAGGAAGTGTACCGATCTGCATGGCATACTTTATATATCCCAGAAGGGGCATTCATTTTCCATTTTCTAAACTCTGAGAGGACATCAGAGTGGAGCTTCAGTTCATAATGATCTCTCAGAGGTCTGGTAGGCGTTCACTGTCTGAGTTATGAACACATGAAAAGCATAAATTTACCAACACAGGTTCTTTAGCACAGGCTAGAGGTAATACAGTGGGTCTCATTCTCATCTCATCACGTTGATAAGTTATGAATTGCTGATACATACACTGAACTCACTTAAGAGTATTTTTCCCACTTATCTCATTTGTTTGTCATCTTTCTCCTAGTATTGCAGGTTACTTTATTTCCAGCCACACTGCAAATCATGCAGTTAGCCCTTGACCAGTTTAAGTATTTAAGCTGAAAATTAGAGAATATTGTGCATACATTTCTTTAAAGAGTGAAGTTTGCCCCTTTTCTGACGCTTGCAATCACATGCTAATTTTAGCCAAAACAGCCACGAAATCATCTTTTTTGCATTTTCACAAATTAATGAAAGGCTTCATAAATTGGAACTTGTATTTTAAATACCTAGGCATAAAAAAATAATTTGAGAAGAGACCAGAGGGCATACTTGGTGGTTTAACATTGACTTAAAAGTGAGATGCTAAGGTCAACATTGCAAAGAAGTGCAGTTTTTAAAACATTCTTGTCTTGTCCAACACTTTGTTAATGTTAATCTATTTTCTAACAGGTACCAGAATCCCGTTGCATGACAAATTTTAATTGGTATATACTTATTTTGTGCCAATTTAGCAAACAAACAAAACAAACGAACACATGCTAACAGCTACTAGACCAAGGTTTACAAAACTTCCTGTAGGTCACCCCCCATACCCCCCAACAAAAAAAAAAACATCTGTCATGTGTTTTAATGCAATTTCACAAGTCAATTTATACATTGCTCTGTTTAAATTTAAACACCAGAATGACGTAAATCTGATATCTGGTTACTGTTAAATGTCCCATATGTGACTACAGAGCCTGAAGTTTTACATGCTCACTGTCAGCAGCAGCCCATGTGGACAGAATCCCAGACTCCCCATTGTCTGACGTCTCCATGCAGCAGCATTTTCTTTTTTATTCAGCATATAAAAAGTGTGAACTCAAGAAATCTATGGTTAAAGAGTGAAAGGTGGCAAGACTATAAAGTCTCTTTTGAGCCTTGCTTTGACAGACGTGAAAGTTACTAAAATTACTAATGGCCAGAGACAGCTTTGTGCTTGTCTAGGCACAAAAAATGGTAGGATTTTGTGTAAAGAGAATAACAACCTAACGATATAGACATGGACCTGTCATTGGTGGCAATGTACATAAAATTCTAAAAAGTTAAAGTTTCAAAAGCATTATAATTTTATATCACAATGTTTCTATGGATTAGACTGCTTTAAATGATCTGCCTTGTAAAATGCAGACAGGACTGGACATTTCGCCATAAAGCAATGCACTGCTGTCCGATCCCAAATATGTTCCTGGGAACTGTCGGTTAACTCACTGTAAAAAGGTTCTTACACTTTTCTCTTGATTACAAGACATTTTTTTCCCTAAAATATTTCAAGTCATGAAACACACAGTTAATTTATTAGAGGCAACCACAAAAGAGGAAATAACAAAAATTGCGAACTATAAAAAACCGATAACTACCTGCTGCTGAATAGGCTTTTCCTTTGCAACAAATAATGCTGACTGCTGCACTCCAAAATGCAGGCACCAACAGTTTACCATGTGGAGCTTATCATACGAAACTAAAGATATTAAACGCAGTGCAGAGTTCAGAATTCCACCTCTGTTGTTCATTTAATATGCTGATATCCTGCTAATTTTAAATATGGTATGCACACATCAATGTAAAAAATATCATTTTAGTTACAGTCGGCAACAACTCTTTTGGTAGGACTTCTATTTCTTGTTTTGACGCCTGTGTTTTTAGTTAGTCTTTATACTTTATGATTTGCTGATGGAAAGGGTAGGCAAAGGTCTCAGAGGATCATTTGTGACAAAAGCTACAGCTCTGCACGGACGGTTGATTCATCTCTGCTCTGCTACCTTCAAAAAGCCAGAATTTGCCACTAGGGGTTTGGGATGATGTGTGGGTGGGGTCGACACTGCTCCTGGACTCCTACTTCCCACAGAGGACAAGGTGAAAATTACTTTACCATGTGAGGAGGCTGAAGTCTACATATATCCTTGCCAAACTGTCTTTCCCGTCTTGTCTTAATATGACTTCTGAGGTTATGTTGGGGCGAAAGTATCCTAATTAGGAGTAAATGGATCTTTAAGGCTGTAAGCTGTAAGCTTTAATGATGGCATAGCTGGTCTAAATACAGATCCAGGCACATCCTGAGAGGGGCTGTAAAAAGGTTGATAGAAAACAATGTGAATACCAAAATGCGAAAGAGGAAAAAGAAAAAAAATGAAAACACCAGCACCAGGTGAGTTTTCCTGGATGCAGCTGCGAGTATTTTTCCCCTCATTTAGCAGTTCATGAAAAAAACCACAAACAGCCAGACGTGACGGGGGGCATGGACCTTAACCATACACCTAACACACAAAAAATGTACATGCACAACAGAGTCCAGCTAAGCCAATGTGAATGAATGCATGGCAACATTTTTCGGATATTCCCACTGGGAGCTGTGGGCAGATCTCTATCGCGGGCAGGTCCGTCTCATTAGAATGAATGTCAGATGATGTAAAGGGCAAAAAAATACATCAAAGAGGTCTGCAGGAAGCAGAATAAATCTGGGTTTAAACTTAAAACAACCCGTTTATGTCAGATTTGATTATGAACCTGCACAAGAGAAGAAAAGATACAGAAACAACTCGCATGCAAGTTTTTTAAAGCATCAAATGTTGTTGATATTCATGATAAATTTGACCTTTTTAAGAATTTGAATGTTCTGTGGTGTGATCTATTAAGAGAAAATACTGTTTTAGTAAAACATTAAGCGGCTAAAGTAAGTGCAGAATTACAATTGCTTAAATGCTTACGTAAACAGACACTGTCCAAGGTGAAGCAGTAGCCACATAGCTTACCTATCGCTCCCTTCTGACCTACATTACCTTTTGTTATTCCACACAAAATCGGCCCGGCGTAAAACCACTGGCTGCTAATTGCTTTCACATTATGGAGCAGCCGGGTGATCTTGGTGGCTTTCCAAGACCACCAACACTCAGATGAGGGGTGTGCACAATTGCAAACAAGCCAATCAAACCAGCTGCATGAACATGTAAGCACAAACCACAGGTAACAACATGTTGAGTAATAACAACAAGTCAAAATTAGAGTACACTTGTTATTCATGTTTCTTTGCAAGTTCATTGTTATCACATCTTGATAATTTAAACTTTTTTTTTAGGATTATTGCAGTGGTATTGTAACCATCGCTAACTTGTGATGCCAACTCTCCAAACAATCCATGTCCATCTTTCTATGTTCATGGACTGGACCTTGGCTGAATTGTTTTTATTCAACCATTTAAAATGATTACATTTTTTTTTCAGACTGGTGGGCAGGTCAAACTTTAGCCTAAATAATGACACTGAGATTCAGGTATGTGTAAACCATTAGATAAACCCCAGTGATCTTTCAAACATATTTAGACAGCAGAGGTCTGTGGATCACTTTTGATTATTCAAGTCAAAAGTGTCAAAAGTCATTAAGAAGTCAGAAATTGATTTCTTTTGAAGCTGATTGATTGGAGATTCTTTCAGGTAGAGCGGATAAACAAGACAATGAGAGAGAAAAAGACACTTGAAATAATGTGTAACACAATGATTTTATGTTACGACGCATATCTTGACCTGTTTTTTAAAGAGGCAAGAACTTTTTCCAATGAATATTTTATATCCGTTTGGATGAATGAATCCAAAGACATGTTTTAGGGAAGAAATGAGGCGTGAAACTATCTTTCTGGCTCTGGAAAACCAAACCGTTTTTCTTTTTACTGAACCAATAAGAACTTGATCAGTTCCACTTTGCTAGAGAATCCCAATATGCAAAATAACAGTAAGGCAGCTCATTCAGCAAGACTTAGAGTGTTGGGATTTCCTAAACACATTTACGAGTTTACACGGCACTCATTAGAAGTGAGCTGTTTGTACCCATTAAACATGGAGGCCAGTGGGCAGGAAATTTGTCTCTTCCTTAAATTATCCTACATGTCCGTAACAAATAGGGAGCCAGCACAAACACAAATTACCCAAGTTTCTCCAGCCTTTCACTTATCTCACAGCCATGCAACAAACACAGCAGAACATCTTGACTGTATGAAAACAAGCACACATCAAAAAGATTTTATCTCTTTTCCACTGCTCTGGGCTTAAAACATAAAATAGTTTTGCATGTTACTATGAAATAATAGCATTATTATTCAAATCTAAATCTCGACTCTTTTGCCCGCAAGTCTGATCACACAGCAGTCACTTGATCAAAAAAAAAACTGTCATAGAGCTAAGAATGTGCTAAAAGGTTGATTTTAGCAGCTGTAATCTGAATTCAACAACTTACAAAGTTATCCTTGCATAAGAAGCCACTTTTCAAACAAAGGACAATGTTGTTTTCTGGTTAGGGTAATCATGAAGAGCTTTAGCTGGCCAGCTGGCTGGAGATAAATCAGATTTAAAGTAAAGACTAAACGAAAAAACAAATCTAAGGGTGCAAAGCGAGGCCAGCATGGGGACAATGGGTCAATATGCATGGCTAAGAGAGGAACAAGTCAAGAAATAACAATTTCTGTTATTTAGCTGGAACAGGTCATGAACAGGATAAAACTGAAACACAAGAAATTCTCATTAAAAGGTCAGAAGTCCCAAAAAGGACAGGAAGACATCAAGTCAAAGAGGAAAAGTGAAAGGAAAGGAGGAGGAGTTGAAACAAACTTTAGTTTAACTACAAACTGTTAAACTGTTGCAGCAGTGGAAAATGCTGACACCACAATTGTTTAAAACTCTCATACCATTAGCAATGCATCATACCAACAGCAATCCAACTTGGTGAAAATTATCAGCAGCAGCACAGCTTTTATCAGAGAGTCAGCTGAGCATGTCAGGAAAAATGTATCACAATGCAAATTCTCTGGAAAGAGTCTGCATCTACAGAGACGGAGCTGGTTGTAAAACATCACTTTACATTATGTGCCTCTGCATCTCAGTGAACTAAGATATGATGGAAAAGTACATTAATTTCAGATATTAAATAAACACTTAAAAAGTATTTCTGTGCATATAGTTAGCTTATAGCTAAATGCTGTCGGTGCACAAATTGAGTTTGTCAGTACTTATAAATACCTTGGCTTTATTCTAGATAAAGAGCTTTCTTTTAAAAAAATCACATAGGAAATTTGTTATGAACATTGAAAATGAAGATTGGGTTTTATTACCGAAATGGATCTTGTTTCTCTCTCTAAGCTAGAAGTAAATTGGTAGCAGCAACATTCCTGCCACTTCTGGATTATGGAGATGTTTTATATATGAATGCTTCGACCAAATGCCTTCAATCATTGAATACTGTGTATCATTGTGCTTTAAGGTTTGTAACCGGTAGCAGACGTCTTACATATCACTGTGAGTTGTATGCAAAAGCTGAATGGCCTCCTTTAAGCGTACGGAGAAACAATCACCTGATGATCCTGATTTATAAATCTCTACTCGGCTTGGATCCAGCATACTTAACTTCTCTCTTACATAGATCTGTTATTTCCCATTCTCCATCCATCCTGGATGGATGGATGGACGGATGGATGTTCCATGTGTTCAAACTGAAAAGGGGAAGCAATCTTTCAGTGTGATGGAATCAGCTCCAGTCTGAACTCAAGATGTCAGAATTGATTTCATTGGATTTATTTCGAGCAATTCTTAAAAACAGGCAACACGATTCTATTAAACCGTGTCACTGCTTTTAAATTGTTTTCTATTGTTTTACACTTGTGCATTTGTATGAATTAGTTTTATTTTGTAACCAGGTTGCTGTGTATTGCAGACTTCTGCCCAGGTCCCTCTTGAAAATGAGATCCAGATCTCAACGGGTTTTACCTGGTTAAATAAAAGAAATAAAAATAAATAAATAAATAACCCAACATTCAAATTCCTACCTAAAATTAGAACATTACTTGAGACAGATTTCTTTTCAAAAAGGTTTTGTAATACAGAAATGTCAGCTTACAGAAAGGTATGACACTACTCCACAGCTTCTCAAAGGGTTTAGATCAGACAGATTTGCTGGCCCATCAAGGAGCATTTTGACAGTGGGGTAGGTGCCAGGTCCTGCTGGAAAATGAAATCAATGTCTATACAAAGCTCGTCAGCTGAGGGATGCATGAAGAGCTCTAAAATCCCCTCGTAAATGGCTCCCATGACCGACAGCAGCAGATGACCAGGCTCCCCAAATCATCGCGGACTGTGAAAACCTTAATGTAGACCTTGGGAAACTTTGTCTGTGGCTCTGTGCTCTTTTTCCAGACTCAGCAACCTTGATTTCCAAATGGAATACAAAGTTTATTTTGATCTAAAAAGGTAAATTTGAACTAATTTAATCTAGCAAATTTCCCCCTTTGTTATTTGTGCATCATGGAGCAGGAGTGGTTTAAAATTCAAGCAGCGTGATGTAGCCTGTGTCCTTAATATATTTGTATCTGCTGGTTCATGAAAAGCTTGAGTCAGTTGCAGTCCACACTCTTTGAATCACAATCCTGTTGAGGCTGTAGTCATCCCTGTTGGTTGAGCACCTTTATCTACCACAATTCTTTTTTCTACTAAGCTTTCCAGCAGAAATATGCTTTAAAGTCAGCAAATTTCCCCAATGACTGTGTTGGTCGCAACATAAAATGTCTGTATTCAAAACATGTTGTGGAACCTTTGTCAAAACATAATGTCAATAACATTAACAATATCTATTGCAATAGATACATGATCAATATCAACAGATAACAAGTCCAATAGAATATTCAATAATTCAACTGAATTCTAATCCAGAATGTAGGCAGAGGAAAGGCCTTGGCCAGTCAATCTCTCTCAGCACAGCCAAGAAAGGCGGGTGGCATCAACTCTCTCACTCTTTGGTTGCCTAGCAACAACCTGTTGAGTTACTTGAGCAGTAGCAGCTTTAAAATTTCGCCACCGTGGCTCATAATGGCTTAAAAATAAAAACACAACAACGTGAATTGAAAACTGTGCATAAAACAGGAAAGGTCACATCACAAGTTTGGCAGTATTTTAGATATTTAAGACTAAAAACTAATCAATAGTTATATCAACCGATATGAAATGAATATTGTCCAGTCCTGCCTATCTTATGTAGGATTTTAACATTCTGAAATATATATAATATACATGTCATTTATTTAATTTAAATTATAATAAATCCACTTTTCAATAAATTTCTGATATATTAAAACGGAATTAGACTAAGGTGAACCATTCAACAAAAAGATCAGTAAATATTCTATGATGGTTTACTCTGCAGGTTTAGTCTGTCGGTTTTCTTCATAATTTTTTGTGCATCAATGGATAGGTTTTATTACTATACAAAAAATTATTTTATTCTACTATGAGTATAATGGTTGAACAAAATGGTGGTAGACAGAACGGCGAGAGGTAATGAGTTTCTTTGGGTAAAGCTTAGCACAGTAGAGGGAGCCATGCAGAGGTTAAACAAACACGCAGTGGAATCACGCGGGTCTAAGCCTCTTATATAGGCCCCTCTGAGGAGAAGATCATTGACTTTTGATAGCAGGATGGAGTTGAGGAGATGTGAACGATAAAGAGGCCAACAGGTCCTACAAAGTTCTCCTTTGCTCTAGTAATCCTTGGAAGTTCCAGAGTCAAATATTTCAAATTCTGGACATGCACAACTATATGAAAGTTAATTTAAGGGCTGTTGTCACTCAAAGTGTTATATGAAAATATTTTTTCAGATCAGTACCATTCCTGACCTTCTCGTCTTTCTCTTAACTGAGCCAGGACCCTCCCAACCCTCGCTCACCTCTTCCAACTAACTCTATTATCATTCCGGCAGATTGCAACCGCAAGAACCACAAATGTTCAGACATTACACAAGACATGGTGGCTCTTCAAACTCTTAAGCCCATCTGGAGACTCTGACTGTTTCATTCCATTCCTTTAACTCTCTTCTTTCTGTTAAAAACACCAAAAATCGAAATTGTTAAGACCTCAATTGCTCTTCCATTAGGAAAGCTACCTTGTGGTGAGACCGTCAAACCACAACGGATTTGTGTGAAATTGCAAGTGTGATAGCAGACTTCCCCAAAATTCTTGGCTTGTTTATATAAGAATCCTTTTAAGTTCATTTTATTGGTCTGGTTTATGGAAATGTCAGAGTCAGAAATTTGAAGGAAATTTGCTTACCCTCTCTCTTGGAAAGTTAATACGCAAATATGAAAGGGTGTGGTATGAAACTGATCCAAACGATCAATTAGTCATTTGTGGACAAATATTTATTTAGCCACAAGTATTCTGATGAGGGTCATAAAAAGGCTTTATTTTCTTTCATGTTGTTCTGTTCAAGTTGATTCCCTTCTGGCATACGTGCCTTTTGCACCTTTTCTATATCATGCATAACTGCACAACTTAAGCATGTCGTCTTCAGCGCCTTCACATGTGAGAAGGCACGAAATCTCAGCCAGTAGTTTTTGACTTGTAATGAAAGCAGCATTCTATAGGAAGCAGACTTCTTAAGCTTCAATGATTCTGAAGAAGAAGAAGAAGCAGGACCATCATCAGCTCTTCAAGGATTTCTCAAACATACACGAAAAACTCAAGAGAAACACTCCAAGTGTGTTTTGATGATATAACATAATGACATGAATAAAAAGTTTTAAAAAGTAAATTTTACATGACACTTTTCCTTTAATAGGGCATATTATGAAGCTATATATGAAAAGTTAAAACACACTAACCAACTTAAAACCCCTCCGTACCCATAATATTCACAATATATCAAGAACACCTAAAGTAGTGAAGATACAGATTGTCGAGCTAAATCACAGAGGAATTTTACCAGCTTTCTGAATATAGTCTTCAAATGAAGTTCATTAACTTGCAGCTGTGAAGTCCAAACTTGCTTATATTTTGTGGTGGTAAAAAAATAGCTTAGGCATTTTCAGCATTATTATTTTAGCAGATCTCTGAATCTGCTTGCTGGGCAAGTAGCCTACGTAATTTAACTGGCAGCTTTAAGCTAAAACCCATTTGAAGGAACTAATCTTCAAAAGGAGAAAATTCTTGCAGTCAACCTAAGACTACAACAGGCTTAAACACCCGTCTCTGTGACCACTACCTGTATTTACAAAGCAATAAAATCCAAAGGACAAAAAACACACTCCTTTCCGTTTCTTCTGCGCCATTAGAAACCTCTCAAATATCTACATTGCAAGGTCAAAAAACCCAAACTAATAACAAGGAAATCGAAAACAGAAGAACAGAGTTACTTCACCCCAAACACAAATCATTAGATGGCCCGTAAAATTTGATTTCCTGGAGTCCAGGCATGTTTTGTTTAATGACTGCATTTCCAGGAGGGGTGAATTTGCCCATTACACAATACAACATTTGTGTTTATACATGCGAGCGTGAAAAAACACAAAGAAGAAAACAAAAAAATGGGATGGAAGAAAACACATGCAATGACGTATTAATAATAACTGCAGAAGGCCATGTTTATACAAATGCCCCAGGAGCTGATGGTCTAATGCTTTTGCTGTTTAACCACAACCACGTACAAGGAAAAAAAACGCTGAATACTAAGCCTTAAATGTTCATCAAGGTCATTATCGGGCATCTTTTATTGGATAAAACATCCCTAATTCTAAATAGAAGAATTACAGTATAAGAGGCTACTTTAATTTTATCAAGATATGAATTTTAAGACATCTAAAACTGACAGCAGAATGCCAAAAGCTATTCAACTTGTTAAGCTTGTGTCCCTGCGGAGCGTAGGAGCCACTCTGACTTTAGTTATTGTTGAGTAAACAGACGCCTGAGTTCAGACAAGCGCGTCAGTCAGATGGGCCAGAAGGGCCAAGTGGAGGAGCCACTGAGCAGCCAAAAGGAGCTGCATGTGCAGAGAGGGGATAGACACAGAGTGCATGTGTGTCTGAGTGGGAGAAAGAAGTCCTTGGAAGGCGGTGTGAAAGTAAGGGCAAAAGGAAAACTGCGAGAAAAGTGCCAGCATTAGTCTCAGTGTTTGTTTGCCAGTCAGATAAGAGGCGTGCCAAGGAGTTTGGATGTCATTCCCATCATGGCGGTGGGATGACAGAGGAGCTGAGTGTTTTCTCATGTCCAGCCGAGCAGAAAGTAGGCCTGAGAGAGTCACTGAAAACAAACGAGCAACTTTTCTACAGAACCTTGAAAGATTCTGAGAGTTCAATTTTACCACTTAGAGACTGCTATCAATTGCATACGGCCCAAACCTGATTTTTTGTCCAACTCAGCTACATCTATCTCCACAGCAAGGTAACATTTTTTGGCCTCAGGATCATCTTAGATCAAATCAGAACTGAATAACACTTCACACACATTCTTTAAACAACAGTTTATAACCTTTGTTCCTTTAAAAATGTAAAAATAAATACTTTGAATTCTTGGTGTGGTGTCCACACAGGCCGCTTGTAGATTACTGTCATGAATTAGTTAAAGCCAAGATCTCACATGTGCATCCCTAAAGCATGTTGATGCACATTCAATATGAAGTAATAGTCTACCATCTTTATAAGTTAGTTTTAGTGTGTGTGTGTGTGTGTGTGTATATATAAAAACTAAAGCAATAAATGGGAACAATGTAATTACTATTAATCTGTTTCCTATGTTGTTTTGCAACGATGGGAATACTTCTTGCTCTTTTTGCTCAAACATAATGGCATTATGTTTGTTTTTAATATTTTGTAGAAATGCTGTGAAAGAGTAGTATATTTAAAGTTATACAATTATAATCTGAGACAGGTAAAAAGCTTTTCCAAACTTTTTCTCCCCATACATATCCAGACCTAAAAGAAAAATCTGATTAACTGCCTTTAAAAACACTAAACTGCAACTCTACACTCAATTCAATTTCTCATAGCGGTGGACATATTTTAATTTTTAAAAGGGCATAAATTAGAAAAACCTATGGTAGTAAAACAATAAAGCCAATGTTTCTTAAAAAAAGATAAATGCATGTGTATTTGGCAGGAGCCCATAAAGTTTGCTGTATTTAATACCCTGGGAGGAGGTGTGGTGTCTTACAAAGACCTAATTGTGGGTGAACAGCTATCAGCCTGCCTGCATGGAGAGCGAGTTTCTGAGGTCCTTAATGCAAAGCAAACAAGGTTTATAAAGATTTACTCTGACATGTATAGGGGAACTTAAAAAGCCATGTTTCATCCTACCCCCCTGCATGATGTTCACATTTTAGGCAGTTCACCATGACGGATGCTCTAGATGCACTAACTTGATAAAACATTAACTATAATGTACAATTTACAGCTCTTTTTCTCCACGTGCTGCTCCACATTTAATGACTTCAAATCCATATAGGATTCTGATATGCAGAATGTGTGCCTTATTCCATTAGACTCATTTTATCATCAGCATGGTCTCACACTTTCAGCTTCTCCTACTGGGCTGCAGTAAAGGACTCATTGTATTGTGCGCATAAAGTACAGCGGGCAACATTTTCCTAATGTGGCAACAGCAATTTGTCATCCAGGCTGAGTTGAAAGACCTCAACACAGGAAGCGCTGAACACAACATTTAGGGATCTAAATCAACAGGAGCTTTCTGTCGCTGTTTTGTCTAGAAAAGAACTTTAGAGCTTGAATACTGAGCTACTATACTTGATTCTGTATTTCAACAAATCTTGCAATCATACAGCTTTCCTGTTAACCCCAAGTTGCCACTCTTCACTCCAACCGTGAGTTCAGAAACCTCTTTGGCAACCTTGAGCCCAGCCTTATTTTAGAGTGATTATTTATTGCTCTGATTGTGAATATCGGCAAATTTAGCTTAGTGGCTTCTGTTTAATCAACATTTCCCAACTTACTGAGATCAAGTCTAATTTGTCTAATTATATATTCTCCTGTTTTTCCCATTTTGAAGAGGGGCTTTGAGTCATAGACCCGCATAAAGGCTTCATGTAGGTGGCAACCTTTTTTTCCTCTTTGAAGCTGATTAAAAAGACACCAGCAGAGCACGGTTGAAGACAGGCCCGGCAGCATGGGTGGGTATTGGGGGGCATTGCCCGCTAACAGAGATAGCTGTGACTCCCTGGACTGGAAGCTGCTTGTTGTTTTTACCTATAAGTGGCCAACTCTCTGTTATTCCTATATCGATTTGATACAGTAGGGGCTTCCGCACTTCCCATATCTGTGCCAAACTGTTTAATCCGTTGTTAGCACGTCGTAACCTGTTTTTCCGAGCCACCGTTAAACGCAACATGAGCGCCAAGTTGCTCGCGCTCGGTTTACACCTGAGGCAGTGAAGGAGATCTGCTGCTGTGCAGAGCTGCTCGGGTTTGTGTTAGAATCATGGCAGCAAACCAACAAAACACAAAGAACTTTTCACAGTTTTTCCCTGAAACCAACCGAATGAGTTGAGTAATGCTGTTTGACGCAGGTAATGTTTGCTAAAAGATGACTAGCTAATACCAATACAGCACGTTAAGCTATTGGTGTTGTCCATGTTCAGCTACGTAGATTGATTTTGCACCCCCTGTTAAACTCATCTGGAGCCGGGGCTGGTTGAAGATATCAGAATCTGGAGAGAAACATCACAATCTTTTTGCAATTCTTTTTTTTTTTTTTAAAGCATTCGAAACATCTCAAGTAGCCACATTGACTTCTGAACTTTAGCACTAAAAGCATAAACCACTGCATTTCATTCCTTCTCTTCATCCAACACTGAATTTCCATAAACCCTCCACACACACAGCTTCCTCTATCCAACCACTCGCCACTCACCTCTTAAGCAGACAGTAAATTGCAGGAAAAAGGTTTTCATGCTTGGCCACAGTTTGCAGTGGCAGAAACATTATCAAGCATCAAGAAGGAGGATACGAATGAACGACGCTGCAGACTTTGATTAAATGTTACCTCTGACCACAATAAAAAAAAGTTAAGAGCTTAATTAGTGAAAATCAGAGATGCACCAATCAGGCTTTTCATGTCTGATCCCAATCTCTTTTTTAAATAGAATTGTGCAGATTGTTTAGGTAGAGGTGGTATGTTTGAATTAAAGTAAACGAATGAAAAGAAATTCCAGGATTTAAGAATCAAAATTTACCTGGCCTTTATTTTTTTTACTAAGCTCAGTTTCCTTTGATTTTCCACAAACACTGTAAATTTAGAACCTTTTATTATGCATAGAAAAGCCTCAGTTTTTTGTTGTTTTTTTTTACCTTCAAGAGAAGGTCATTTTTCCAGCACTTCTGCCAGCCAAACCAGCACCACAGCAACACAACAAAGATTCTTGGGCTTTTTGCATCACCAATAGTGTTCACCAATAGCTATTAGCACAGAAACAACAGAAAGAGAGCGATTTAATATAACACTCAACACAAGCAATAAAAGCTGGAAACGTAAGAAGTTCCTGAATATCTTGGTTTTCTTTATACATATAATTTAGAACATGCTGTCTGCTAACTATACACCAGTTAAACAATTAGCACACTATATTCTCCAAGCAGTTTGGCAACTCTGAGGCACACTCAGCTTTGGCAACACACATGTGCTTAATAAAGAGTAGGAAGTAAGAAATCGGCTGAGTACGATGTATAGTTTACACACCGATGATTTAAATCAGGGGCATAAAACAGAGTCTGTGTGATTTATGACTATGTGCTGATTAAATTAAAGCCTATGATTTTCTCCTCATTTTGAACACTCAAATAGGAGTCAAGCTGTCTCAAAAACAGTCAGTTCTCCCTTGCTCCTCAAAAAAAAAGGAACCAACTACATCTGTTTCACACATACAGCTCCAGCCACATTTTTCTGTGCCTGGAAAAGGTATTTAGGGGGACGCACAGTGCCCTATGCTATGTGGTGGTGTAGTGTGTGAAAGCTTTTGATCGGAAAGAGAAAGAGATGCACCACTCAGACCAGGACAGAGTCCAGCATTTCCTGTCTGGATGAAACAACAATCGGAAGGAAACCACAGAGGAGCTATTAGCAGTGCAAGCATGATCAAATTAGTAAGCGGGAATAAAAACTTTGAATTTTTGTGGGTGGATGATTAGAGTTGATATCTGCATGTTTCTTTTTTTTTCAATATGCATTGTTGGCCACACCTGAGCATACTAAGATGATTAAAGGCAGGCACATCTGTGGGCAGAACACTGTGCCCTTTTTTTCCCCTCAAAGCATTTCCCATGACTGAGGAGGCTTTCCCAGCAGGAGGGCCTTTTTCACCAAAGCACCCATGGATCTCAAAGGAAGCTGAAAGAAAGGTGTAATATTTGTCAGGAAGAATGGGAAGACCTTATATCTCATGTTTCATTGCCTTGACATTTTCATTGGTTAAACAGGAAACATTACTTTTTAAGTGAAAATGTGCACGTTTATAGGCGTGTTTATGATGACTTTCCAATTAAATGTAGCACAATCAAGATAGTGTATTTGCCCCCATCCAGCAAATACATTAGATCTCAGACAAATCAGTGCTTTGCTTTTGTATACATATTTTACAGTTATTGGCCAGAAATTCCTAAAAAGACATTTTAGTTACTGCTCTGACCAGATATAGGCAACTTTTAATGAGCAGCTACCTTTGGTACGCCATGTAAGCAAGAAGCTATGTATCACTAAATAAACTTAACCAGACAGTCTGATTGACTTAAAAAGGAATATATTACAGTAATAATTCAGTTACATTGACAATTACAATTAATGCAGGTTTATAAAACACAACGTACTGATACAGACACAATGTGGATGATGTTATTTAGCCAAGAAGAGTTTAATTTAGTCATAACTAATATAAGTTGGGTATAACAGTCTTGCAAAAATTCAGAATGTGAGAGAGAAGGATTTTCTCTAGATAACTGGAAGGCTGTTTCTTTTTTTTAACCTCTGACATATGGAGCATGTTGAAAATAGATTTGTTTACAGCTTTTTGGAAATGGGATTGTTTAGGGGCAGGGAGATGCATTCTCAAGAGAAAACACACCAAGACTGCTGTTTCAGCAATGCTAGCAGTGCTAACAACAATAATAGCTAATATAGGATGCTAAAGCCAGTGTAAAAACTTGTATTCATCTCCTCATTGTTTTGAACTCTAACTCATGTCTTCTGGTATCAATATGAACAATGGTCAATATAATAGGATGGGGTGTAGAAAATATTTTGTACGCTTTTCTTATACCTTCTTAAATTTTAGTTTTTACTCAGAAACCTAAATTAGCCAAAACTGAGCTCAACAAGACAACATTTTTTACACAAGTCTGAGTCCAGTTAATCTGATAATCTAACTATTGTGCATATAATTATTTCTTTACATGATATTTATTTCCCTATTAAACCAGCATACTAAACTTAAAGCGTAGGTTTACCTCATTTATACTGCATAAACATTTTAACAGGTAAGAGGCAAATATCATGAAGGACACAGTATCAGCAGCAAGCTGTCCTAATTTCTAAAAATAAACTATAATGATCTATATTTTGACATCACTTATATTCAGTTTCATTATCTTCTCAGTAAATAGTGTAGGAAATGGACAGTAGATGGATAGTAAAGAGTCAGACTAAGAGAGACTGGTAACTATATGCATAGAAGGTGATTTAAAACCAACTTTCTTCGATAGTCGACTGAAGCTATTTAAAGACTTTGCGGGTCACACTAAAAGGCTAAATGCCACAATGAATAAATTTTATAATGACCTTTAACATTCAGAGGTGAATGCTCTACAGTCAGGAACACTTCGATGGTTTTTGTAGAAATAGCACCATGAAAACACAGCTAATGCTTTAACCTAATGAAAGTGTCACATATTATTACTTACAGCCAAAAGGCAGTAGAGGAACAACTGTCACTATTTGACAATAAAACTGCTTTGTTTTTATGCCTTCCCAAAAGCCCACAAGTTGAGCTCTAACCGTTCTCTATTTTTAGAACCTCATTAGCTGCAAAACCTGACTTTAACTTCAGAGTAAATAAAAATAAATCAGACGGACAGATTTATGCTGAAATCTGAGAAATACAAGGCATATATAAAATACAAGGTCTGCTGATACTTGTGTAAGTTTCACAGACCATGAAGGGAAGCTTGTGTAACGTGAATTAAAACCTAGAGGTTTAGATCTGCACCTAAAAATCAGATTTTGACTTCAGCGTGTGTGGCCATTAAAAAGGGCGATAATCTCCTGTCCAGCAGTAATCATACCAAATTCCTTTCATGACCTCCTGACTCACTTTCCTGGGCATTGAGAAGAATTTGCAGCAAATGCAGCTCTCTAAAAAACATAAACTGCATGTGTGTGTTTGTTTTTACAACTAACTCGTGTATTTTCCAACATATCATCAAAATTCCCTTGTTGAAGCTGGGGAAACCCTAATTGTTCCTAAAAACGCAGGCATTTATACTACACCGACAGACCTGCGACCTCCGACCCCTGACTGGAAGCTCGCAGAGTGACCAACAAACCAGACGGCCGCAAATAAAAGTAGATAACGACGCTCTTCCCTTTCTTCTTGGCCACATGTGCTAAGACGTTTCCACAGAGCGGCCGTAACAAGGCCACAGATCACAGGCGCCGCACCGTTCTCTTCACAATTGATTACAGCTGAACCACATTGTTATCGTTGTTATCCCTCTCAGACTGCGAGCTCGAAAGGAGACAAAACTCCAGCAACTAACAAATGGTGAAGAGGCTGTTGCTAAAAGAGAAAAGATTCTTCAAGTAGAAATGCTTGTTAATAGCTATAAACTTTTTTTGGACAATAGTTGCCTGTCAACAGGCAAAACTGACTGGTTTAGTTTGCAAATGCAAAGCAAAGTACTAGGTGAAGATGTATTGGACTTTTCTTGGGCAATACTGATTTCCAATTTCTTAAAGGTCTCATCTGATCTTATTAATGGTTCTGATATTTTTAAGCTAAGACTTGGAGTTGTTAAATCAAGAAATACTTAGTTTCACTCTATTTCAAAAAATATTTAGATACTTACCTGCACGAAAATCAAAATAAACTGTGCTGTTATCTTACTAAGTTGGCACATAACTCAGCATAGCAGTGCTGAAGATGCACAAAAATGCATTTGTGCAACCCATCTGGTCAGAATGTTTTGATCCATGAAAATTAACAAAACATGTCATGGTAATGTTAGTATTTGGAAGAAACTGTAAACCATGCTGTATATGCCAACGTTATTTAAACAACTTAAGGATATTATCTTAAAATAATTTAATGGGTTTTATCCCTAATCGTGATCTAATTTTAACAAAGAAAGGGAATATGTTGTTGGTTAATGTGTTTATAAAAGCAAAAATAGTGCAAATACTTAGTTTGATTGATGCAACTGTAGTGTAACAATACAAAATGTAACTGTTGGATTTTTGGATTTCGTGTCAAAACTCCTTTGTCCAGATATAAAATAGGGGGAGAATCAGGGTCTTAATGCCTTTTCTCTCCATATTACACCATCAAACTCCATTTGAATAAGTCAGAGCCAACTCATCCCGCTAAGTAATGTGGATTAACATTCCTCACTGTCTCCCAGCAAGAGAAAAAGGCCAGAAGATACAGAAAGGGACAGGAAAAAGAAGGACTATCACATAAAAGCTTTAAGCTCAACATAGCATATGCTGCACAGTGTCATCGTAAATAACCACCCAGAGCATTTAGGGGAGGACAGAGGTAATCCAAACAAACCCAGAAAATCTTCCGGAGATAATTCATAACTACCTTTCTGGATCGGGAGGGCTGTTAGATACTTACAACACACTCAAAAAGGCCAGGACAAAAACTATTTTAAAATGCCTTCCCTGAGCAGCTTCATAAACAATTCATATCTAAATCAAACTAAAATCAATCATACTTATATTAGTCAAGCAGTTACATACATACATCCAGCATGAGGCCATCTGCCATCTTTTCCTTTAGGATCTCACACAAACACGCAGAGCTGTGTGGAGGCGGAGGGGGTGAGAAAGCAGTAAAACTCAGGACTGACAAGACGAGAGTAGCCTTTAGTACTAAATATGGTTCACTCACAAATCAAGGAATTATTCTGTCTTGGAAGTCAAAGGAGTAGTCATCCTATTGCCTCAACAGCCATTAGGGATATCAACCAAACCTAAACAACAAAGGCCGTAAAGGTAAAGTGCTTTTCAAAAATGTTCATACCCTTTGAACCTTTCACACATTTTGCCACATCACAAACTCAAACTTGATAGAGCAACACATGATTGTTTAGTGAGAGAAAAATGATGCATACTTTTCAATTAAAAAATATGAAATGTGGCTTAGATTGTGGTCTGCCCCCAACTAACTACACTGGGCAGGTAGTTGTCCCAGTGCAACTAGCTGCCCTTACAAGTCTAATCAGTAAACAGAGTCCACTGGTGTAATTTAATGTCAGTACAAATCCAGCTGTTCTGTAAAGGCCCCTGAGGTTTGTTCAAAACATTAGCGAACAAACAGCATCATGAAGACCAAGGAACACAGCGGACAGCTTATGGGGAAAGCTCTGGAGAAATTTAAAGCAAGGTTAGGTTATCAAAACATTTCCCAAGCTTCAAACATCTCATAGGAAACTATGCAAGCCATTGAAGAGAGACAAGAATTGAATTGTTAAAAAATTAGCTAGAAGACGTTTACCACGAGTCATGTAGAGCATACATGTGGGGGGAAAAAAGGATCCGATCAGATGAGATCAAAATTAAACTTTCCATTCTACTTGTAAAAGCTAACACAGCAAATGACCCTGAACACACCATCACTGTTGTGAAACAAGCTCAGAGTATCATGCTGTGGAGATGCTTTGTGTGGTAGCAGTTATCCTCTTAGGAGGGCAAAAACTCTGAACATACAACCAAAGCTAAAAGTTAATCATTTGAAATGACCTAGTCAAAGTTCAGACTGATATTCAATTGAGAATCTGAGGCTAAAATAAAGATATTCAACCTCTCCATTCAAATTGAGTGAGCTTTTTTTTTTTTTTTTTTTTTTTTGAAGATTCAAGGGCAACACTCACTTACCCTAAAGGACTTGCAGCTCTAACTGCAACGAAGAAGGTTCTGGAGTCAAAGGGACTGAATACAGTTCAAATCTTCTCATACTTTTAGCTCCAGAAACACTGAAAAACTAGGTATCCTATTCTTTCCAAGTCATATTTATGCATTACATTATTTGAAATCCAAAACAAAACTAATAAAATGTGACAAGATTTAGCAAAGCATTGCAAACACAGATATGAGCAACTCGTTTTCATAAGAAGTCAAACGCTGCAGTACTTCACAAAAGGTCATCTTATTGCCATCAACAGCTATTAGCAGTAAAGGCAGTGGAAATGGCTCTCATCCATCCTTATCTTTAATGAATCTACATTTTCAGGGGGTGGCGGGGCGCACAACAGCCACGTTAAGAGTCCTCCTCATGCCTATCAATGGGTTGAAGTCTCTCCCCGTGCCGAGGCTTCAGAATCACAAAGGGACTTTAATCTAAAACCCGAAGTTCTTTCGCAAGAGAGAAGCTGAGTGATAGCAAACAGATCTGCTTCATCTACATGCGACAGAGATTATCTCTTGTGGAAACAAAGAAAAGAGTCTTTAAAATATAAATATGCTTGTAAAGGACTTGAACCGTCTCTAAAAAGTGGTTTAATTGTAATAAGCACACGTTGGAGTGCAGTTAAGTTTTTCTGCAGATTGGCACATAGATGAATGGGGCATAACCGCAAAGAGCAGAGCCAACAGAAACGCTGAGGAGAGACAGGAAGGATTCCCAGTGGAAGAGGAAAGCTGTAGAAACTCACCGGACGCGCTCAGGTCCAGCACGCCTTGGAGCAGCAGGGAGATCCACAGAGCGCAGGCTGGACATCTCCACAGACGTTCCCGCACCGCGGCCCGATTTTGATACATTCCTCTGGCTCTGTCTAACACCCTTAGCCGCTTTTCACATCCAAATCCGACCGGGATTGTTGAGTTCTCTTCCCCCCCAAAATGCGTCTCCAAATTCAGCGGCGCGCTGCCTTAAAGTTTGTTGTTTGCGCTTTCTTTCAGAAAAAAAAAAAAAATTAAAAAGCGCACTGAATTACCTGAATTAAAAAAATGAAGCAGAAAGTTGTGTCTTTTCCTTCTTCTCTCTTTGGAGCCCTAACTGTGTGTGTGTCTCGCTCCAAATGAGCACAAACTTCTTCCAACAAACTTGAGTAATCAGAATTGTGCCCCAAAGGAACCGCATGGTTGTGTTTAGACACGTGTCGCCACCGTGCGTTCACTACAGGAAAAACAACGGAACGAACCGAGGCTTCTCTATTTCCATAAAAATGGCATTGCTATGTTTTCAGAATTATATTTTTATTTCTAGAAAATTTTCATTTTCATTACCTATTTTAAAGTGCTTTTAGGTTACTGTTCAAACGGCTAAATAAAGATTTTAATTATAAATGTTTGACTGCAGAACCCGTATTTTCAGGGGAATCACTGAAAACACATCAACCAGTCTTGTTACATTTGATAAATTATTTTTGAGTCCAGGAAAAAAAAGATAAAGGTTAGTTACAGGCTAGGTTTTAATAAACATAGAGATAATCTTGCTTCATTTTTACTAGGGTTCAAATCAGTTGCCTCTATCGAACAACCTGCAGCACATCTTTAGATGTCTGATAAATGATGAAAGTCCTAAAGGTTCACAAGGTTAGCTTTTTTGAAGGCTGCACAATAGTCCTAAACTGCCCTTGTGTATGATTGTGAGCGTATCCTTGGTTGTTTGTGCTTCAGATTTTAACATGAAAAACCTTAAAGCTCTATAGTTCAAACAAAGAAAAACTAATGAAAGGCAGAAGGTTCTAGTTAAAACATTTCTTGTTAGCATAATCTCATAGCAAAGCTAATTGTTGTACTGATGAATATTTTTGATAGTCTGACCTGATTTGCCTAAGAGAATTACAACAGACATCAAAATCTATAAACAAAGTATAGAATTTTAAAACATTAAAAGAATTTTAACAATTCAAATTTAAAGGTATATACATTTTAACTTACATACAATAAGCTCTTTGATCTGGGAATCATTTTTTTTGTTTACAAATTGATGAGAAAACGCACCAATACTTTTTAAATATAACAGGTCTGTGGTGAATTTATTAAGACCACAACTTTTTACTGTAGAATCACAACACTGTTAGGCTGCAGTTGGTTGCCTTTGTCGCCTCACAGTAGGTGAGTCTCTGGTTGGCCCCCAGCGGATGAGCAGGTCTTTTTGTGATGTTAGCATGTTCCCCATTTGCATGCCTGTGTTCTGTCTGTGCAGCTTGGCTTTCTCCGACAATCCAGTCTAAGACCATGCATGTTAGGTTATTTGTGAAACTGAATTGTTAAACTGACAAGCAATGAATTGTTAAACCGACCCAAGAAGTGACTGGATGTATGGTCATGTTGGCCCCAGTTTGGGACGGACATTAGCTCCTGGTGAACAGACCAAAGCAGCTTAAAAAAAATGGATGAATGAGAAAACAAGACATAAAGTCAAAAAGTAGAATTTTTTCTAGGAACTGCAATTCCTAGAAATACTTGCCTGTTAAAAAGGCAAGTATCTAATAAAACGCAGATCTGAGTAATGTGAATGAGTAAACTGTACATGAAGCTCTCTCATAATGACCCACCTGGTGTTGTTTAGTGTACCGTTTCATACCAACAAGATAAATTACCTAATGCATTAAAACCACATTCTAATTCTTAGCTCACAGATTTACTTCGTGGTCATGCATTTTTTTTGACAAAGACAGACGAGGATGAATGTCGGAGGGAGGAAGTGTGGGGAAAAGACAAAGGCCTCTTGTGCCAGTCGACATGCCACACAATCACCTTAACAAGCTTATCTAAGAGACATTACAATACTGTTAACATATCACTTCTTCTCCGTAACCCCAAACCTAGTTTCATTTGGCTCTTCTTTGACACAGATTTTGACCCCGCTTGTGTTTTCATCACACACTTTACTGTCAGAAGAATGGTAACAATTTAGCATCCCTGGTTAGACCACAGCACACCCTCATTAGAGAGGAACATCAGCTTCTCTGAGGCAGGTTTTGATTTAACTCTTGCAGAAACAAAACAAAAAAAACATGCAACAATTATTGTCTGGAATGGCTTATTGCCATCTACAGAGCAAAAGGATTGAATCAGATTCTATGTAACCTTAGAAAGCGTAAAGCATCCTTCCCTTTTATCTTTTAATCTACCCACAGAATCCTCCCTGCAGAGCTGCTGTTAACTAAAGGGTGGAGATAACACTGTCCATGTTTCCTTTAAGGAATGAGATAGGGTAAAGCTGTGTACATTTCTGTTCTGATTGTCTTCTGGATTCCAGTAAAGCTGTAGACTTTGTGGACCCCAGCTCCACCCTACTACTCCAAACCTGCTGAGCAAAATTCAGAATGACTGTTGGAGGGAGAGCACAGTGTAATCCCACCATACCATCCCCCACTCAGCGTTCCCCTACAACACCAGCAAAGTCCCTAAGGTAATGGGAGACATCCCTGATGTCACTGGTGTATGAATGTTTGTCTGTGTGAAACGTTTTAATGCAGATGTGTATGTCTAAACTGCAGTTGGAGGTGCTACTGCTTATTGACATTAGGAAGAGGGAACATGCCGCAGCACGAAACCATCATCCAACCAGTACGAAACCATCATCCAACCAGTACGAAACCATCATCCAACCAGTACGAAACCATTATCCAACCGGTACGAAACCATCATCCAACCAGCACGAAACCATCATCCAACCGGTACGAAACCATCATCCAACCGACACGAAACCATCATCCAACCAGCACCTCTTGGACTCTCTTCAAAATGTGAGTGACACAGGACGGACAGTTCAAGGTTTCCTTATATTTCTCTAGTTAAATGGTTTAAAAAAACAAAACAAACAAATAAGAGTTGTGATGAACAAATGAACATTAAAAAGCTTTTTTTTTTTTATGTAAAAAGCTTTTCACTAAAGTTTAAAAAAGCGATTAT
The DNA here is from genome assembly GCF_001444195.1 of Xiphophorus couchianus. Lineage (NCBI taxonomy): Eukaryota > Metazoa > Chordata > Actinopteri > Cyprinodontiformes > Poeciliidae > Xiphophorus > Xiphophorus couchianus. The sequence goes on from NC_040236.1 coordinate 29,810,086, forward strand.
GGTTCAGCAGCAACTTTGTCTGTTGATATTAAAAACTTTACCAGGAATCCCAGTAAAAGTGAAAGACCCCTCCCATACATGTTATCTGATTTCCACAGTGCCAAACTGTCCGTGCACATCATTCCATAGACCAGTAGGTATATATTCTTTTTTAGGAGAGCAGTGATAAATCCTCCTAGGGATTTTTGAACTAGGAACTTTTAATATTTAAATTTCTCGATTGAGTCTAAACATAAATCTTTTCTACTGTTAGTTTGAACCTTCTCAAACTTTGCTCAGTTTTTTCCAGACACTCATCTAGCTTCTGAGCTACTTTAAGAGACAGAAAAATGGACGTATAGATAATGTCTGAGTGCATCATTTCACATAAGATTCCTATGAACACAACAGAAAGCTCTTGTGTTCCAGTCAAATCATGTGTCGAGCAAATACCAGCAAAATAAAAATCCGACGAGGCTAATTACAGTAAGAGGAAATGTGTGAGATGACATTCGTTATGTAAGTCATGTCTCACTCCTGAGCCATTTATAGGACAAACAACCAAATTATTTTCATCCAGTGTGCTTTAGGTGGTTTGAATTCAGATGTCAACGCTTCACTTCTGGGGCCAATCATGACGTGAAATTACTTCCAACACATCTGCCCTGTTTCTTTTTCCTTGATCTATATCAGTGTAATCCTGCCTCATAATAAGATAAGATTATTAAAATTGCAACCATGCATGGTGAAAGTCATCTTCCTTTAATAAAGGGAGGGGGATTAGGGTTCAAAAGGTCTCTTGGAGAGCAGATGCCAGAGGCTGCGACTCTCTGCTGCAACTAAACGACATGCACAGGGAGGCGCTTTGTTCCCCAGCTAGCAGGGATGTCTCAGTCAATAAATAGGAATGAAAGAATGATAATGATAATTATTTCAACATATCTCTGACATCCTTTTGCTTTCCCAAGTTTTCTATTCAATATTCTGATGAAATCTAAAAGTTGAGCTTTTATTGTATTATCTGAAGACCGTTCAGAGATACAGCTGGGATGAAACGCTCTTTAATGGCCAACGGACATGTCAAAACTCTCTGATAAATGCTGTTAGGTCTGTCTTAATATGCATAAGTGTTCATACCTCTTTTTCACTTTGTCACATTACAACATGTGGTGTGCAAGTCACCTAATTACGGAATCGAGCCCATCTGTGTGTAATTTAATCTTAGAATAATTCCAGCTGTTCCGTGAAGAACTCTGATATTTGTTAAAGAACAAACAGGATCATGAAGACAAAGTAACACAGCAGATAAGTTAGGGAGAAAGTTGTGGAGAACTTTAAAGCAGGGTTAGATTATAAAATGATATATCAAGCTTTGAAATCTAACAGAACATTTTTCAGTTCATCATCCAAAAACTGCAAACAGTATGACACAAACGCCGTCTTCTGAAATTGCCAGAATATAAGATTGTTAATCAGAGAGGCAAACAAGAAGCAGGTGATAACTCTGTATTAGCCGTGTGGATTCAAGTCTCCGCTGGGAGAATCTGTCAACAGGACAGCTACTTATGGCAACAGTTTCAAGACGAAAGCCAAAAGAAGTCCTCTTTACAGCTTGCCTCAAGCCATGAAAAAAGACACAGCAAATATGTGGAAGAAGGTGTCACCATCTCCAATACAGAGCAGTACTGGCACAGAAAACATGGAGGACAATCCTAAGTTAAAGTCAGAGGACTACACTAGATAATGGTTTAAATCAGGGGTGCTCAAGTCTGGTCCTCGAGAGCTACTATTCGGCAACTTTCACATGCATTCCTTCTCCAACACGCCTGAATCAAGAGAGATGCATATTGCTGGACCTCTGCAGAGCTGAATGTTTGCTGGTGAGGAAATTAAGCTATTTGGTTCAGGTATATTAGAGCAAGGATGCATGTAAAAGTTACAGGAGGATTAAGGTGGAACAGTCAGTCCAGAACAATTAAACTAAACTTAAGTCAGAGCCAAAATAGGATGGCTTAGATTAAGCAATATTTATCTCTTAGAACGAGTCAACTGTGGTCCAGACACACTGAGAATGAGCTGTACGACTTGAAAAATGATGTTTTCTCTGTTGGTCTCTGTTCAATCTGATCAAACTTTTGACATTCTGCAAAGAGTTGAAGAAACAATCAGCCTGGAGATAGAGACATCAATCAATGTCTGTACTTGTTTATCTTGGAGGGTTTCTTGTGTCTTTAGTGGTCATTGGGCAAGAGGCAAGGTACACTCTGGACAAGTCACCAGTCCTTGTATGATTGTTTAAATTAAGAAATTAACCAGTCTGGACTGTGGGAGGAAACCAGAGTGAGCGAGAGTTTGATTGTGGGCTTAAATGTTTTTTCTACTATTTATACTCCTAAAGAAGGAAACTATAACGACATTTTAAACAGTCTGCCTTAAATAATCGTGGTAGAAATTAAATCCCCACTACCTGATTTTCTTTCATCTTTACTGCGATAAAAGGTCCAGTAGTCTCAGTCTGACACACACTACACAGGACAATGAACCATATAAGTGTAGTGTCTTGTGGAGTATTTATTTTCCACTTGATTTAGTGAAAGTAGAAGATTCTGTGAGAACTCTGGACAAAATCCAGCCTCTGTTCCACACGACTCAGTTTTACTGAGTGGTCAGAAACGTTCCAGCTCATCTTGGACCGTTACTTACAGTTTTTAATGGCCTCACACATCATCCTGTACACTTGGCTCCAGACCCGGAAAACTGAGACGGTAAAACTGATGATTCATATGGTGCCTCTGCATCTATTAGTGTCAACCTTTATTTTCGGATTCGCTGAGACTTGGCTAACCTCACACACCTTATGAAAAGCTTGTTCACTTCTTCAGCTAAGCGGAGTTGCTTTGGTTTCTCACTTGCTTTTTAGGCTTGCAAATTTTTAGTTAAACAATAAATGGAAAGTAATGTGGCAGAGAATATTGTCGATCTTGTGAAAACACACAACGGTGGGGAAACGTCCCTTTTCTTGCACGGGGTTGTGGCCCTATTTAAAGACACAATTACAGGCAAATCTTACAATTACATTGGTCTGTTTAAATACATAAGAACGCAGCTTTCATGTGATGAAATATAGCTGGCAAGCAGCATGGAGCCAGCACAAAATGATTGGTAGCAATGCTCAATGTTTGCAGAATGCTGGCAAAACGCACAGGTTATCTAGAAGCCTTTTTATGTGCTCACTTTCTGCAAGATTGTGAAACTTTTTTTGTTTGGCATGATATGAAAAAACTGTTGGGGATGATGTCAGACAACACATTAAGCAAAGATTAAATTCTAAAGGTACTGGTGTAGAGATGATTTAACAGTCTATTAATTTAATCAATGATGGGCAATACTTTGCTTTTCTCCCCACTGCTTTTATTTCTGTTACAGCTCCAGAAATGCTCATGTTCTCATCAGTTACTTTAATGTCATCTCTTTGGAATTTTTTTTAACTGGCTGATAATTTTTGGGACAGATAATGAAATATGCAAGCTAAACTATTGGATGCACATGTTTGTGGATATTTTTGTAATCCAATAAGGGTCAGAATTCCATATTCAAATACACAAATAAAACCAAACTGATCCTTCCATTGATCCATTCATTGTATGTACCAATCAATGATGATTTTGATTTATTCTGGGAAGATATTTGGCTATTACACTGGAACTAAATCAGGCCTTCAGGGCAATGTTACCATCAGCATTCACTGTAAAGGCTGTTTGATCCCTTCAAAAACAGTTGTAGTTTTGTGGCCAAACAGATCAATCTTTCTATTATTTGACCATGAAACTTTCATTAAACGCAGGTTGGCATATGTAAATCAGTCAAAGATGAAGGTTTTGATTTTGGAGTCGGTGGAACTGGTTTCACCAGTTGGACAGGGATACTGGTACTCAAGTTTATACTGGTTTATAACTGGCTGGGACCTTTTAAGGTTTCTAGTTTGTTTTGGAAAGTCCAGACAAATTTCCTTTCATTTGAGGTGACATTTGGTTAGATTAGTTGAACAGTTGCCTGTTCTAATAAGACAGCTATCCTAAGCAAACTTCAAAACTGTACAGAATAAAGCAGATACTGTAGGTCAACACTCCATGTCTGGACAGGACCTGAATTCAACCCTAATGAATATTTATAGGCTACACTTCAAAGCTGGAGTTTTACCATCCAATTTTGATCAAGTATGGGTTGAGAAAAATCCTCAAGTTCAAATTTTTGCACCCAATTTTGTTTATTTATGTTCATTATAGTTCTAAAGTCCTTACACTGTAACTCAGAGCATAAACTTTAAAATACTTCTGCGTGTTTATAAATCACTGAAAGGCTCAGCACCAAAATACTGTACATTAAACACCTGTTGCTGTTGTATCAGCCTTCCAGACCACTCAGGTCTCCTGGAAGGCTCTGCATCCCCAGAACCTGACTATGAAGAAGCAGCATTCAGTTTTCATGTGCCACTAGTCTGGTACAAACTTCCAGAAACCTGCAAATATGCTGAAACACAATGAAGGTTAAAATTCTACCTGTTTAAAGTTGCCTTTACTTTCTAGTAACTGAAACATTGATCAACATTTTTGATGTACATTTGCTTAATGATTTTGTTGATGTTATTGGACAAAATGTACTGTTTATTGCTTGTTTCATAATTAGTTACTGTATTTCTTTTTTTATTCTTTATAGCGCTTAAATTTATTTTTGTATAATCACCCAAACCTGAAAATTACATTCAAAATTTACTGTCATGATGAACATGTGTAATTTCCATTTCACAAATAAGCTATTCAAACTATTGGAAAATATTTTAAGTTTCTGAAAAGTTTCACGCAAGAAAAATAAGTTCTCATTTGTTAAAAATAAAATACAGTCAAGACATTTGTCAGACAAACAATGTCATGATTAGGGTCTACAAAACTAGAGACCATCTCTAAGTGGTTCCTGCCTGTCACCTTTTGTGTAATTCACAAGTTTCAGTAACAGCTAAACAATCCATAAGCATGATGCTTCCACAAATGAGCTTAAGCTCTTGAGTCTATCAAACATTTTATGGCTTTGAGTGACAAAGTAGCTCAATCTAAAGGTAATTCATTTATAAAATGCATCCAAAGTTTAATAAAATAGCAGAATTTGAATGCTTTATAATCTTTCCCCCATAGAAAAAAAGAATACAATGTACTGCTATTCATTGGACTTTGTGCTCACTTGAATTTAAGACTTAAGATGACCAGATTACAGGTCATTTTATTCTGTTGAAAATGAACTAAGACAAAAAAAAAAGAAAAAAAAGAAAAGAAAAACCATAACTACTCATTACAGTTCAAAAGAAACTGGAATAAAATACTGTGTCATCATGGTCTTCCTGTCGTACTTCATCAAGTGTGCAGGAACAGATGAAACATTTCAAACAGACAAGAAGAGACCTCATTTCTTCACTTGGCCTTATTACTGTGCTTACAAAATGACGTCTTTGTCCTGTATTGCCCTTTTCCAGCAGGAGGCTATTCTAAAATCACCCAGTTCCACAACAAAAAAAGAGTTATTTGGACATTTAATAGCTGGAGACTAGGCCAGTTTAATGTAAGCCTCTCATTGATTACCTATGTAATGACAACCAATCCAAATAAAGTCTGTGTGCTATTATGAAGCAAACAAAAAGAACATGTTATACATTGCACTATATCAGCTTGACAAGGTTTAAACAATGCTGCACGGAAAAAATTCCACTCTGCCCTGATTCCTTGTGGAATAAAAAGGAACTTGCTGCAGATGTAGAGCCCAAAAGCTAAATTTTCTAATTTTGAAGAGCTGCAGCCAGCCATAAAGACCTTATCTGCAAACTTAATGTGAACATGGATAAAAAAAGATTGGACACTCTTACTCAGATCTAAAGCCAACAACGCCATGCAAAATGTGTCTTAGAGCACCCACAAGTTAACAGACAGGACATGAATGTCTGATGAAACTGTGGGTTGTACTGTCATCATAGATAGCTGCATGAAAAACTTTAGCTCACTAAAGTTAACCATTAGTGCATAAATATTAACATTGTTTATTTGGTTGATCTGGACGAGCATGATACCTAAATAAATGCAGTATAATGTGTGACTGAGGCAAGTTTTCCATACTGCAATCCAAGAAAGGAGAATTGATACTCCTGCTTGCCAAAGTTCACCTGATTTTCCACCCAAGTGTCAAATTAACTAAATTGCGACCAATTTTCCAAAAATAACTGAGGTCTTTGAGGAAAAGGCTTAAACTAATCCAGCACCTCAATCTAAAATGATCCAAGCTGCTTGCTGGCCTTCTAATATTTCACATTCTCTTACAAAAAAAGGAAAGAAAATAAAACCCCATCAGCTTAACTTAGATAAAGTTTGAGGGATTCTCAACATCCTGAAACTTTATAAGTGTAATTTTTTTATTATAAATACAGTGTCTCTCATTACAAAAAAAAAAAAGATTGAGGAGGGACAGGAATGATGTTTATAATTTTCTGTCTTCTTCAGGATTGTTTTTGGAGGGATACTGAAGCACTTGGCTTGCTTCTCCTCCAACAGGATGTCTACGTTTATCTACAGTAATTTTTCAGCTCAGTGAAGAAAAGTTCCTTATCACCACTAAACACAATCTTCTCTTGTGAACGTTCAGGGTTTTAATCCTGGTTTGTTCAGGAAATTATTTCTCAAAGGAAAGTTGACACATAAATGTGTAGCAGACAAAATATTACAGGGCATCTTAAGAAATTAGAATATCAACTCAGTTTAGAAAATTTAACTCATTATTACTGTAATAACTGTAATATTAATTACAGTAGGAGCTATGTCTAAGCATTTATTTCTGCATATCTTTACAAGTAAGGCTTACAGCTCATTTAAAACCATAATTCAATTTCTCTGAATTTCATAACACCAATGACAAAATTAATTTTAATAAAGAAATTACATACTTCCATTATAAGCTGACGTTTGCTTAGTAGTAAATGACACCCTCCATAGAAAGAGCAAGCCAGAAGACAGCTGGTTAAAGGAAAGTTTATTAAACGTTCTTTTAACAAACATATTAAGGGAAAGTTAAGTGGAAGGAAGAGCACTGTAGAAATTTTTTTTCTACACTTTGCTGACAAGCTTTATTGATCTATGTCTTATTCTGTTACAAATAATTAAGATATATCACTTTGCATGTAATCAATCATCCATTAATTTTTTTTAAATTTTAAATTACAGATGAAATTTTGTTATTATATTCTAATTTACTAAGGTCCAACAGTAAACTCAAAAGAATATCTACACTGAAGACACTAAAAATCAAATCTGACCACAGTTCTTTCCCACAAGGCTCTTTTTATTCATGATCGGTTTGTTAATTCTTGATACTACAGCTGTGGCTCAGGTTTAAAGGCGATGTCGGTAGCTTGGACAGACACAGAAAAAGGAAGACCCAATAGCATCACAGGGAGAAGTGACGACACAAGGGGTAAGGCTGCCCAGAAAAGCTGATTTATGCTCAGTTTAGCAGGATCTGATTTACATGATTTTGCTGTGCATCAGAGTCGAACAAAAACATTTCCTGGACTAAATACGTTTCCAGAGAGGAAACGAGGCGAGCTCCAGTGCATTTGTTTTTTTATGTAATCACAAGTGAAAACATATGATAACGTGCGTTTAGGTCAGGCAGATGACTGAAATGTGTTAGGACACTTAGCTGTCCCATTTAGACCTAAACAGTCTGATACATCACTGAGGCTTAATACAAAAAGAAGGCAGTGAATATGTCAAAAAACTCCTTGTGTATGTTCTTCTTTTCATCCTGTGTTTCCCTTTATTTGAAACTATCTCTAGCTTTAGGAAGGCTGTGACAGCATTCAGGGGCAGCTTAACCCCACTAAACGGGACGGAGGTATTGTGTTGCTGAATCATGTGATAACAGTGGGGCCGGTGCGTCCGGTCCGTTCATGGAGCTGGGAGACCTTCAGGGCGATGTCCACCAGAGGGCCCAGCATCACCTGGACACGGACACAGCAAAAGGAAATAAGTGGAACAGACTTCTTGTTCAGTTTAGCAACCAGGCTACATGCATAGTAAAAAATGTCTTGGTGACTGGTAGAGGAGAGACCAAGCTGTGTTATACTAAATATAAAGAACAAAAAAATCCCACCATTGCTTACTAAGATTTTGCTGCCTCTTATGGTGTGTAAGCTGTAGTGACATCTAGTGGTGATTTCATAGTCTTAAAGGTGTTACAGCAGCAGACTCAGATGACTCTTTCTAAAGGCACTGTTGCTTTAAAAGTACAAACATGTTCTCTATTTTAACTAATGCTTTAAAGTAAGTTAATGTGTAACCACCACACAAAATGACAGACATCCAAACGATACGCTACATTTCCGTTTGATCAACAAATTTCACTTTGCCTCGGCATAAATTTTCCTTCATCAATTTCCTTCACTTTTGGAATCAATTTTTTTTATCTGTTTTTCTGTGATGCAAACCGTTTCTTTTTGTTTCTATTTCTGCTGCTTGGATCAAAAACATTACTGTGTGCCAAGTTATAACAAGGATCAAGATAAGATAAAGACTTTATTGTCCATAAAAATGGAAATTCGGTTTACATAACCTGTCTGATGCCTTCCATAAAAACACGATACATCAGACATCATAAACAAAGAAAAACTAACACATGAACATATCCGCAACAATGTGTTCATTTACTCTTCATCTGGTGGAAGAATAAATTCTTTTTCATTGTGTAAAATGTGGAGGAAAAGTTGAAAAACAGCACATAACTAAATGTTATCTTGTTTTTTGAACAAAGAAGAAACCGATTTAAAACACATATTTAAAGTTCAGAGAGAAGTGTCGATGCCGAAGTGGACACTTGTCTAAACCTGAGACAGCTGTGGCTTTTCCGTCGAGCTTGAATAGAACCTCTACTAGAACCCGAGCAGTTTGAGAAAACTGAGACGTTAGAAGAAAAGTAATCATAAAAAAAACAGACGATTCTGATATGCAAAGACTGACCAAATCCCCATAGCTGTTTGAAGCAGAGGATTAATTTAACAACTACTGTCTTCAGACTAAGGAGTTTCCACAAAGCCTTACTTAAACACTTATAATATTTTAAATACAGCTACATTTAAAACTTTGAGCTTTTTAATGGCTCAAAGATTTCTGTTCATCTGAGAATCTGAGACGCTACATTTTCATTGACGACACAAACAAAATATGTGACATTTTTAATATTGCACTAATCACTTGGAGGCATAGATGGATAGATAAATGAATATATGGACAAATTAATCAAGTAATGGATGAATGGGTAAATTGTAAAGATGAATAAATTTACAGATGAATGAGTGGAAAAACTGATAAATAGACAAATAAACAGATAACAGAACAAATGATTGGGTGAATGGATAGATGATCAGAGGGAAAAATTGATAAATTGACAGGCGGATGAATGAGTGGATGGATAAACAGACAGATGGACAAATAAAGCCAACTTTTAGATAACTGAACAAAAACTAAAGTCTGGAAACACAAATATTTTCCAATACTTTTCCAGATCTGTAAAATGCATCTATGAAATATAACTTGAAAATGTATTTCTCTAAATACATTTTCTCTAAAATGTGAACCCTGCAAAAAATCTACTTAATTCATATATCATTGAATATATTTCAAAAATAAATGTAACATTTTAATTTGTAAAGTAGAAGAATTGCATTTATTGACCTTAATCTGGCAGTAAGAATTAGCCCAAAACCTTGCATACAGATAAATGGCCATATTGGGAAGTAATATTTGAATACTCAGTGGGGAAAATTAAATCCTGAATTTAGATTTTTTTTTTTTTTTTACAAACTGCTTTCTCCTTTTTCTTTTGGGTCTGCAAATCACATCTTGCCAAGATCAGCCAACTGGATCATTCCTCCGGGAATATTTTCCTGTCAAGTTAAGAATCTGCAGCGGCGTTTCTGCTTAATGCTTTATCCACGCTCCATAACCTCAAAGGAAAAATGGGGAGCCAGGGGAGGAACTGTTTTCCACGTTCTCTCCTTCTTGTACTGCATCACCTCCCTGTCCACACCAGTCAGAACCACTTTATAAAGTGTCAGCTGGAACATGTGCTCTCTATTTCTTTTCCCTGTGTGCCGTGTTTCTCTCTCTTCCTACATGCCCTGATAAGCTGTCAGAACTCGAAACTTTGCCAAACATCTCCATCATCAGCTCTCATGTTGAATAAAATGTCTCATGCTTGTTGAAGACCTCCACCCACTGAGAGCTGGCAGAAACCACAGAGGAGTCCAGTTTTGGCACTCCTACTGGAATCTGGGTGGAGTGTGCTGTGACAAAGAAATGAATATGTCTTTTCCCTCTAATTTTCTTATCAGCTGAGATCACTGCTGGATGTCCTGACCTGTGGATCCTGGAGGATTTTCTGGCCGTCGTTCTCGTAGCTGTCTATGTAAAGCCGGACGGTTGCTCCCGCGCTCCCTGTGCCGCTGAGACGGAAAATGATCCTGGAACCGTCGGCGAAGATGATCCGGAGGCCCTGAGGGAGCAAAGGAGAGGTAATGAGAGGCGGGCCAAAACTGATAAAAGAAAATAGATGCTGAACCAAAACCATATCCAGGTGTGGAAATCAGGACGCTCATGGTGGGATTACGAAACTGAACTGATGACTTAATCGAGCGTCAAGCCAATTTCTGAATAATAGAAGTCATAATATATCAAGCAATATAGGTTCAGTATAAAATATTAAATGACCTCAGAGACACAAATAGGAGAACCTTTTTCACATTTCATCATGGTGCCTTACAACCTTTAATGTGTTTTATTGAGATTTGTGACCCAAAAAAAACACTTATGCTCTGGTCTGATGAGACCAACATAAAACGTTTTGGTCAGCAAGAAATGCTGCAGTCACCCTGACAACATAACATACAATATAAACAGCAAAACATGGTAAAGGCAGCATTATGCCATGGAAAGGCTGTAAACAAAATAAGCAGGATTAACTTCAAGCTGCTACCCCCCCCCGACCCGAAATCGGATAAAGCGGAAGAAAATGGATGGATGGATGGATGGAACTACAAATTACCATCACATTTAATTTTCTTAATTTGAAAACCAGGCGCTTAAAAAACTTTTTAAAAACAGATACACATTTCTAATAAAGTATAAAGTGATTTGTGGTTCTAACATGGCAACATCAGGAAGGTTAATAACAGCAGGAAAATGAGGAGAACATCCAGTTCTGCAAGATTCCTACCTGGTTTTTGGACACACTTCCATCCACGGGGTCCGTGTAGGCAAAGTTGTCAGCAACGGCCACCGCGTACGTCTTGTCGCCAGATGAGAATTGCTTCCCAATAAATGACGGGTCAGACATCTGTGTCTCCAGATCCTTCATCATCTTGTTTGCAGCATCTGAGTCGACCTCCTCGTAGTCGTACCTAGATGAAACAAATTTGATAAAAACACAGAGTAGAATAAAGTGAAAGAGACGGGAATAGAAAGTTTGCACATAAAGGGTTTGTACACTTTCCTAATAAAATTCAAGCACTTTTCAAGCTTTTTAATGTAAGTCTTGAATTTTTTCCAGCACCACATGGAGTTAAAAATTATGTAAATGAACTAAAAAGATAGTTTCAATTTATGATTACATCTTATGAAAGTATTCTATGTTCTACAGCAGGGATAAGTTGCTATATACCTGACTGGTCGGGGAACAAAACAATAATTTAACAAACAAATTTCAGATAGGTCAAAGACCAGCCAGTTCAAATGAAATACTTAAACACAATATACAAAGAAAGTTACAAAATAAATCTCTAAAAAATGTTCTCACCAAGTCTTCTGGCTCTTAGCAAATAGAAATCATTTTGAAAATTCTAACTGACCTAAAACATGAAAAGTGTAGTCTGATTTAACTTTAGACAGTGTGAAAAAAATTTGTATTTTTATACGCTGTGTGTAAATATCTGACTTCAACTGTAAATAATGTTTTCCAAATGTAGGTTTTTAATCAAATGTTAGATTGCCCTTTTTTTTAACCAAACAGTGCAGTTTGAGTATCAAGCACTTTCACAAACTTTATACAAAAATCAAGCACTTTCCTAACCTTGAAAACACCTCATTTTCAAGGATTTCAATCACCTGCATGAATCCTGCATATATCTACAAACAAAGGGGGGAATTAAAATGAAATAAATGGCAAGAAGATAATTTAATGTTCTGTGTGCTGCAGTTCCCTCTTCTTCCACCACATGGTGCTACAAAAGAAACTAGAAAACTAACTTTCATTAATGACTTTCTAAGAAAGAAACAATTGAAGCTTGTACTATTTCTGACCTTGTGAAAAAGTTCCTGCCAAACTTTTGCCAGTGATCCTTCATAATCTCTTCCACACTCTGCTTCCTGCTGGCCAAGATAGACAACCATGCTAGCACGGCCCAGAGGCCGTCCTTCTCACGGATATGATCCGACCCTGTGAGGGTAAAACACAGAGGTTGTGGATGGGTGTGAAAATTGGTAAAGGTGTTTTCTCCTAAGAGAGGCAGACTTTCTCTCACCAGTGCCAAAGCTCTCCTCTCCACACAGTGAGAGTTTACCAGCATCCATCAAGTTCCCAAAGAACTTCCAGCCCGTCGGAGTCTCATACAACTGCATCTTCAGAGCTTTGGCCACACTGAACAAATAGGAGCACATAATAAACCACATAATGGATCTATGACATAAAATTAAGATTAACATTTATAGAATGTGTTTATCTTTTACTTGTCCAAAGCTCCACTGGTAGGCATGCTGCGGGCCAGGCCTTTGACGCCAGTCTTTTTGAAGTACGGGATGCAGGTGATGTTGGCACCAATCACAGCCACGGAATCGGAAGGGTTCACAAAGAAGCCATGTTTGCCCAGCACCATGTTTCGATCCTAAACAGGGATCCAGAGATCAGGAGTGAATGTTTGTCATGTAAAACTCACTGGGATGTCAGCCGGTTCTCTTCTGGTCAGTATGACATTATTTTGATGGATGACTGCTGCCTTCTCCTCCATTTTCTGTTACACTTTTCCCTTCAATAAAAATGTTAACACCAAACTCACATTGCTTCATAAAATCCAGCTTATCAGTGTTTGGAAAAGTCTTGAACTTTATTAAAATATAATTTTGAAGAAAAAAAACCAGTCATAACTCTGTCAAGACATTATTTTATTTACAACTATTCCTTTTTCTTGCAAGTTGATCCTTTTTCTGCTTTTGTTAAATATTCATCTGTAAAATTAATTTAAACATGAAGGAAATCTGAAACTAGAAATATAAATATCAATAGGTATCAATAGTTTTTTTTAAAATTAAAGAATTGTTTGAATATACATATTTTTAAACTGAATTGAAATCTCATAAGAAATCTAATGATGAACATAGTCAATATGCTGCTTCTTTTTAGTTTTTACAGTCATAAAATGCAGTAAATTCTATTTATTTAATAAAACATGTTAATGAAACATGAGATAAGTGTCAAGAATAAAAGCTGAGAAGAAAACAAGATGGAAGCAATGATTTGAATACTCCAATCCAGTCTACAATAGAAAAAAAAAACTATAACCCAATAAAAACAGTGTTTAATAAAGTTATTTTATTAGCATTGACATCATCAAATAATAACGCAACACCCAAACACTCTGCTTGATTTATAGCTGTAAAAGTAATTCCCCCAAAAATATTTAGCAACTTACACCATCGCCGTCAAAGGCGGCTCCAAAATCATACTCTCCACTTTTCATGGTGTTGACCAGGTCAGCGGCGTAAGTCAAGTTGGGGTCAGGGTGATGACCACCGAAGTCCTCCTGGGGGACGCAGTTGACCGCAGAGTTGGCGGGAGAACCCAGCTCTTCACAGACTATCTTCTTAATATAAGGACCCACCACTAGGGGGAGAAAACATCAATAAATAACAGGTAATATGTTCATACAAGTTTATGATGTTATATGAGTTTCATGGTGGCTTCGTACCTCCGTGCATCGCATCCAGTCGCACATTAATGTGGTCAGAGCCAGAAAGAAGATCCTTCAACGCAGCAAAATCAAAGATGCCCCTTAACATCTCAGCGTAGGCTTCAACTGAGTCAACAATCTCCACTAAGGGCAAAATATGAGCATTTTAGGCCAGAAACTCTGAAGACGTGGACATTAGTAGCTTGAGTCAATACATTTCAAATTAAATAAATATTAAATCAAACGTCTAAAGCAGAGGTGAAAAACTTGTGACCCTGCAGCATGTTTTTAACAGTTTTGCCGTTTATTCCTTCCATTTATACATTAAATTTTCACAAAGAAAGTCATCAAAAGTACAAGTAAAACTAAAAGTACTTCTTTTAGTTTTGTTTTTTTATCAGTTTTTTCATGTGATTAGGTTGAATTCCATGTGGGTTTTTTTTTTACATCATTTTCCATGCCACAGAAAAAAATCCATTGTCTTTTTGCTAAATGTTGTGTTTATCTTTATTTGAAATTATAAAAACAGAAATAAAATTATGATTCTTTAAAAATGTCAGAACATTTCTTATAGTAGATACTTATCTAAAGTGACAGTCCTCAGAGTCGTGGGACATTTGTGGCTCTAGACAAGTTTTATTTGGTTAGCTTGAGAGTAAAAATGGCTGTTTAGACATTAAAATTGGAGATCCCTGGTATAAATGCTGTGCTAGAAATAAAGATTTGATGAGGCAAACATGAATTTAATGAAATTTCTTGCCACTAATTTCAAGTTAAAGACAGAGTTTACCTATAAATTGCTTAAAAGTGTCCACTTCAAAGGTCTGCTTCCCAATTGTACCCAGATCCACTTTCAGCTCAGGGCAGATCTGATACTCCTGAAGGCCTTTGCTGATCTCAAAGATTTTATTTGTGATGCCTTCGGGGGCAGGTCCTGGAGAAAAACAGTTTGAAGAAAACCATCATTTACAGAAATACTGCGTTAATTACGCATAAATTGTAGAAAAATATAACCACTTCTCCACAGTGATTGTTTTTAATCTCTGTTCACCTCCACTGGAAATGTTGTACTTGATGCCAAAGTCTCCACTGGGGCCTCCTGGGTTGTGGCTGGCTGTGAGGATGATGCCGCCCACGGCCTTTATCTTGCGGATCACACAGGAGACTGCTGGGGTGGACATTATGCCATTCTGACCAATTACAAGGTGATTAATCTGCAAAACAATGCACATCCATAGATTAACCCCAGTCTGGATAAGTTCTCCGATCCAAGCACTAAGTAAATACAATGGAAGGTTAATGTAATATGTTGCTGCAAACTACAGTCATCTTTTGTTAATGTCCTGTTTTGACGTAATTTTGAACATCCATTAGGTCATATTCAGTTCAGCAATCATCACAAACAGTACAACCTATTCTACTTCCAGTAACTTGTGTTCATGCTGATGCCTGTTGGTACTTTACTGTAGCTGCATGGAAGGTTAGTCAAAAATAGAGCTCCTTTGCTTATTTTAGTTTTGAAATAATGCCACTATCTCCATCTTGGTATGTTTTGTGTAAACATCTGAACCTTTCTCTGCTGCTTAGTCCACATCACCATTACCCAACAATTCATTTCCTAACATCAACCAGAAATTGCTAAAAATGCCAAATATGACACAAATACAGGTAGATTTTGCACATATCGCTTTGCTTTCAGGGAAAGATAAGGTCACCTATTAACAGTCCGCTCTTCAACACAAGGCTCTGGTGATTAAATGCCTTAAAGTCCGAATTAAAACCACAAACAGTGATGCATATTTGCAGCTTAGGACACAGCTGCCTGCTTCCAAGGTTGCAGGTCTATGCAGAGCAACGTGAATAGCTGCACGCATGTCACGCCCCCTAGCCGCGGAAGTATCTCTCTGCCTATTCTCTGAAGCAACACGTAAACATATCTTTATTTATCTTTCCAATTGTTTTGCATATCTTTTTCTAAAACTACGCAAGCGGCAACTCAGTAGTAAGCCAGTAAAAACGTTTCAACCCTTCAAGCCGAAAAATGCTGCCATGTTAGTGCGCAAATGTCAAAGGTAATGGTTTATGTGGCAAGCTATTTTACTGTTTAATAGTAAGCCAGATTTAAAATAATTAAATTCCGCCCAATTGAAATTAGTTCTGTGGACGTCTGAATCATGTGTCTTTCAAAAGAAAAAAATCGCATTGGGATATTGTTTTGAATATCATAATAATACAAAAAAATTTTGGTTTCAGCAAGGAAGGAAAATTCAATAAGTTTTCAAACACTTGAAATATAATGTGATATATGCCCTGCCACAGTCATTGCACACATGAGGACTGCAAATTGGCTTATTGTGTAGCTCTAGTTCCAGTGTTTTGCTATTGAAAATGGAGCCGTTTTCTGTGATAGAGTGGGAAAGGAATGTTTAAGGGAAACAATTTGGATGACCCAAAGAATTTGTGGTGTAAAATGATGGAATATCTTAAAGGTGCAACTAAATCAATGTCCAAACTTAAATCAGATAAAAGCAAATATATAGAGACATTATTGTCACAATCTACATTGATTTATTGGGGTTTTAATTGCAAGTTGTATTTCTCAATGTAATAAATGTTGTTTGATGTCATTTTATGACACATAATGGTTCAGCCTATGGTGGAGTGGCGACTGGTACTGTAGTTCACATCCAATGAGATCCGATGATATTTGGCCATTTGATCAACATATTTGATGTGTATTGGTAATTTTGATGATGGCACTTATCAAAATGTAACGTTTGTCACTGGTTTCTCAATTGTTGACTATGTGGTGTTTTTTATAACTTAATTTTGTGCTTTTATAATGGAAATCTCTTTAAACTGACTTGTTGCTAAAACTTAACATCTTGTGCTTTTTTAATGACTCTACTCTCGTGCACATTCCTTTAGATAGGAGAAAGCTACTTTCAATGTTATTCTTAACTCAGTTTTTATATATGTATTTTAAATTCTTATTTTTGAATGAGGCTACATGTTTCAACTGCCTGTCACTTTGCTGCTGCTGCATCAGAATAGTGACAATTATATGCAACTACTGGTTTGGGGAAGGGGGAGAAGGATCAAATTCATGTAAACATCATGATAGTTTTTCCTTAGTTGTTGTAAATTATGATAATTGTATTTAGTTTGTTTCTTATCTCTATCTTCGAAATAGTAAAAAAAAAAAACCCTACTAAACACGGATTGCGGTTTGGTTATATCTTACAAATGCTTGCCATAAAGTTCCCTTCCGCACCTCATATGAAGGACCTCTGTTATCATGTAGGTGGTTGGTAAGTACACAGAGGGTATGGACAGCATACAAGAGTAGTTCACTCTTTAGGGCTCTGAAACAAATTCGTGTAATAATTAGAGCCTGACAAGTGAAGGCAGGAATGCTGTTGTTGCTTCAACCAAGCGAATGGAGAGAGCTTGCATTGGTTTGCAGGGTTATATTGCAACCTGTGGGGACAATCGACAGCTTTATAACATCAGTTGCATCACGTATTAGCTTATTAACTGAACTGAAGCATACTTTTTACTCTCGCAAAACGCTTACTGGGGTAATATTAGCTATATTTAAACATAAAATACAATAAGCATTACAATTAATCAAAATGAAGTAACGTAGTGTTATATCTACTGAAAGCACAGTGGAGTGTAAGAATAAAATAGCCAACAACCTTAACAGCTAGCTACATTTACACTTGCTAGCAGACGTGCTACATTAGCTCACCACACAGGGCAAATGGCAGCAGTTTTCATCATTTATTTTCTCCAACTGACCCCGTTGGCTGCTGCAATCTGAACAATGAGCTGAATCGCGTCCTTCATGAAAAACCTCCCATCTCCTCCCACCACCAGAGTGGCCGTCTGTCGCTCGGCTGGGTCGATGACGGAGATAATGCTCTGGATGAAGTTTTCCGCATAGTGCTGGTTCTGCTGGAACACCGTCACCCGTTTCCTCAGGCCGCTCGTCCCGGGCTTCTGGTCCGTGTACGGCTTGGTCTTGACGGTCGTTATTTTCACCATTATTGACACCCAGAGAGCAGCCCGTGTGATCCGCAGTGTGGTCCGAGCGACTGCAGGAGCAAAGCGGCTACACGTAGGCAGCAACCCCGACCTCTTCACACACAAACCCGCCCTGTCTGTTTAAAGGGCAAGTGGGGACCAAGGAGGATTTCCTCACACCCAGCAGCGAGATAACTCTTAAACATTTTAAGACATTGGTTAAAGTAACATTCATTTAAAACACGTGTTAAATGAAAGTCAAATGCAACATAAGATATTTAGTGCTTTTATGGCTCAACCATCAATTTAGTAGTAAAACAAACGTAAATTGTACATGTTCTGTATAATACAGTCATAATAAGATAATTTCAAATATATATGACTCACTCTCTATCTAAAAGGGCTCATTGACGTAACATAAGTATTTATGCTATTAATTTTCCTGTTCTGTCTCCTTATTTTCTTTCTATTGAAAGTACCCCAGTCCAATGATTGTGGCATTTCTTCAACAATGCCATTGAAATAGTAAAGCACTCAAGTACTTATGTGGTTTTTTACACTGCAAAAACACATCTTACGGAGTACTTTTGGTCTAGATTTTTGTGCAAATATTTTTGAAATAAGTAAAATAACTTAATAAAATTTTCTGATGTAAGTGAAAAAAAAATCTGTCAGTTTACCTAGTACCTTTTATCAAGACTTATTTTCTTAAAATAAGCTCCTATATATTGCTGAAAAGTTACTTGTAAATTAATTATGTCAATTTCAAGTGTATTATGATGTTTGCACTAGAAAAAAAATGCTTGGTAAGATTTAGTGTTTTTGCAGTGTACCTGTTCTTTCCCATTGAAAGTACTCATGGGTCAGTGATTCTGTGTTTAGCTGCATCTTCTTTCAGGACAAAATCATGAATTCACAATTTTATTTATATGTCACTTTTCAAGATCTAAAATTACTAAATGTTTCTGCCTTTTGAATCATTGCTTTGTATTGGAATAGATTTGATTTTATATGATTTGGACCTGTTTTGACTTGGAAAGTGACTTGAGAGTACATCTGCTGTGAATTGGTGCTACAACTAAATAAAATATAATTAAATACTTAGTATTTTAAAACAAAACTTTGTAAAAAACAGAATTTAAATAATAACTTTTATTCCATTATTTGTCTATGCATTCATTAATAGATTCATGTACTGCTCAACACTGTTAGTTGAGAAATATGTGGAAAAAAGCAATTTAACAAATTTAGATTGACCACCACCTACATTTCAGACCTTTGTCCCCCTGGTGTCCAGTTATGTACTCTGGAAGGTCAGTGACCCTCAAAGCATATAAGTGGAAATATAGAAACAGAAAGTTAAATTTTTTTTTTTTAAGTGCAAAAACAATTGGTTTTTAAACAAACCGTTAATAAAGCTGTCCATATACACTGTCAGTTTCAGTTTTAAAGTGTCAATTTTAAAGTGTGAATTATGAAACAAAATTGTTGGGAAATAGTTCAAAACTTGCCACAACAGTTTGCCTGTTGCATCACACCGTTTGGTCAATAGAACTCCTTTTTTTTCTTTAAAACTTTAAAATTCAAGTGGCTTACACTTTGATGTTCATAAACCTTATCTTTTGTTACCACAAGCTTTAGTGGATTTTATGGAATAGATTTGCACAAAGTAGTGCATTTTTATAAACTTGAAGAAAAAAGGTTTTCTTTTTTCCATTTTTCTTTACAAATAAAACATGTGTGAAAGTGTTGCATGCATTTTTATCCAACACAACTGAGAATACTTTGTAAAACCCTTTTTTCTGAAAGTTTTTTTGGTTTTAGCCTTGCATTCCCTACAAATTGATAAATTTCCTAATTTTCTTTGTAAAATAGTTGAAGTTTTTGAAGATTTTGCTATAGATCCTTAATTATATTTGTGTCTGAACTTTGACTGGGCCACTCTATGACATGAATATGATTTGATTTCAGGGGGAAAGGTATTTTCGGAGTGATGTACATTGATAATTTCCTGCAACACATAGTATTATGATATAATGAAAGTAAGAAAATTAATGGTTGCTTCTCTGATTTCTTCTTTCCTTGCCGAGGTGGACGATCATGTTTTTTGTCTTTTCATCTGTTATTTTTGAATGTTTTGCTCTGAAATACCACAGACTGCCTTATTGAGACAATCACTGTGGTTAAACAACTGAAACTACAGTGCAGAGCACAGAGTGATACTACTGTGTTGGGAAAAGAAGAGCAGACAGGCTCAGGTTATTAAATACATCTCATATGCCATGTGACATTTAAGTCAGCTGTCTCTACTGTTTCAGCAGTGAAAGTCAAAGGGCAGAATGGCCCAAGAGACAAAAATAGGAGGTCAGGATCGCACTGGAAAGGTCGAGGCCAAGTAAAGTTTAGATCTGAGTGCAGTCCAGAGGAATGCATTTCACTGCAAACGACACATCCTGACACAACCACGCTAGGAAAATTACAGAGTCTCGAGCACATTTCACTGTAAAAAATTTAAATTGTCAATTTACAGACCAAGTTTTGAATGAGAGGCATCTGCTGTCACTGAAATCCATGTCAGCACCAATGTTGGGCGCTCTTTCATTCTCATCTGAATACGGTAATTTGATATGCAGTTTACAGAATGGTCTTAGTGTTTTTGTAACTTCAATGTTAAAATCAGGATTCAATAAAAAAAACTCAAACATGGAGTAAACTAATTTAACAAAGGGAAAACTGTCTTTTGTTAACTATTACCTTGTGGTTGTAATAAGTTGCATCATTCTTACTGATGGAGCTAATGAATATGACCAATGAAGAAGTTCTCAGTTTTCTCAAACAATGCATAACAAGTTGATAAAAACTGACATAATAAAATATGTCATTTAACTTTGCTAAATTTAAAATAAAATACAACAATCTTCAGAACTGAAATGGATTACCAGAAGTAGAACCTTCCAACACAGACTTCAGAGAGTCTCCCTAGAGTATAACCTTCTTATGATTGCAATATGTTCAGTAGTTTCAGCTTTATGTGCTGGGTAAACTGGTCTCCACGCAGTTATAGACCCATTCCTGCTTTTCATTAATGGGTAGCACATGTTGGCACACCTACAGGTAAAAGAAATACATGTTTGTATTAGAATCTAAGATTAAATATAATCATTCAATGTGTTGTGGTACAATATTAAGCCATCATAACACCAGAGCTAGTTTACTTTTATTTTTTCTCTGTTTTCTGTGGGTATAGTCAGGGGTTCACATACATTTTCACACATAAAATTTCTTACTTTTCCCAATTTAAATTTCCTGAATTCTCAATCTCCTTTATCCCATTTTAAAAATACAGAAGTTCCAAATGAATCTATGGCAGATATTTCTACAGTGTGAATATCCTAAAAAAATACTCAAGCTTGCTACTGTCGTACTGCTAACAACAACAGACGCACAAGGTTGGAAAGAACACCGGCTTTACTAGTAAAACAGTGAATATATATATATATTTTTACCATTTTGGTCCTGGCTGGAACTTCAACAGCAAACACAGCCATCCCTCTGCTGCTGCACCAGTTCCTGCTCTGCTCATTGTTTACATGAACCGTCACCTTCTGATTGGCCTGCAGAACAGAAAGCAGAGCTTAACTTTTTCCAGTTTAAATCTATGAAAACACAGAATGTAGTTTAAACAGGTAAGTAGGATAAAAAGAATAAAAGGTTTACACAAATTCGTCTTTGCATACCATTAAGTCATGGTAACATTCTAAACAATTTTCTCTCCTCAGTTGTTTCGAGCCCTACAGCCATTCTTTAAGTGTAGCTTTTGTTGCCAAGAGAATGGACACTCCTCCTGCATGTCAATGATCCTGAATTGAATAAGAACTACTGATTGTGTTGGCTAAGGTCCTGGGAAATGTAGTTTATATTCCTCTCAACCCATCCGCTTTGCAACTGGCACTGAAACAGACCCTCAGCATGATACTACCACTGACATGTTTAACAGCTGCTACAATGTTCTGATGTTAAAAACCTCAAGGTAGTTTTTGAAACTTCTTCTTATTGTGGACAAACAGCTCAGACTTTTCAAATGAATGTTCTTCCGTCTGAGGGTGAAAGCTTGGAAACTGGACACAAATGGATGTTCCAACCGAGTGTGACTCTGTAGTTTATTCTCTGAAAGTAAACTTTATTTTAGATAAGCTCCATCATTTCTGCCAAGAGTGTGGTCAAACACACAGTGAGAATCATGCCAGAACCTTGTTGATATTGACAAAAACTGTGATTTGTCTGCAACTTGCTAAAAGACATTCCAACAAATGTTGCTGGGGTGTATGCATATCTGCAAGCTTGAGAAAAAAAAAATAAAATAGGATGAACGATTTCAGTGAACCAATAAAAGCCCCAGATAATCTAAAATTCATGCCTCTAATAAGTGTTGAAAACTTAATTGTTACCCTCAAAGCTAGATAAGAGTAAACAAGTTTTTGGTCCACCTTGTTGACTATGAGGGAGGAAATCCGGTGGTCTCCTCTGTAGGTGTAGATGAAGACATTGTCATGCCCTCGAAGTGCTTTGGCCCCAAACCTCGAGGTGATGGACTTCTGGAGGGCTTGGTTCAAAAGCTTGGTGCCTAAGTCCAAGCAAAGTGGCTGCATGGATGGCTGAGTGCCTTCACAGTGCACATCTATTTGGAATGGACATGCCTTACAGAGCAGGAGGAAAGGTTTGTTTAACTGGCTGAAATTCATCCTACACCACAAAACCAAATGAGTGAACTTCTATGAATTAATATCACAACCTCACCTACCTCTACTAACTCCAGCATATGATTGTAGCCCATAGATTCCAGGGTCACCCACAGATCTGTGGGGTCTCCATCTTTCTCTGTGGCCTCCATCAGGTTCAGCTCCATAAAACCCTGCCGGGTCAGCTGGTTTTTCCTCATATCAAAGTTTTCTGGCCCCACAAAACCAAAAACAATAAAAACCTGGGCACACTCTTCACGTTAAATTGCTTTGGTTAGTGACTACCTTTACACACTGCCCAGGCATCCCGGTCACACTTCTCCCCACTGGTCCTCAGCTCAAACAGGTTGTACTCATCCAGGCTTAGCAAACCATTCCCATCCAGGTCAATCATCTCAAAGATTTCAGACAGCACCTCCCTGTGGCAAAAACAGAATATTACAGATAAATGACTCGCATCATCTTTTCCTATAAAACACGTGTCCATAAGAGCATTTTCCATTCAAACTCTGTGGCAGCAACAGATAAACATCAGAGGTTTACCTCAGCTCGCTGGTGAGGTCTGGTTCTCCTGTGTCTGTCTTGTAGACAAGTTTGACAGATTTATCCGAAAAGCTACTTTTGTTTTGTTTCTTTAATCTGCAGCCACTGGTGAAGGGAAGCAGGCGGTAAGTCCCAGCATTTAGTTCTCCTTTCCAAACATACTTCTACAAGAACAAAAAAACATCAACAAATAATCTCACAAGTGCAGACATGCAGGAATTACAACAGCATGTAGGGACACTGATATTTTATTTGATTCTATGTATGATAGATTTAGAACACAAATTAATCTGGTGATGAAAGGGCCTGTTTACATTAAACATACTTCTTTGTCTTTTGATTCGGTGAAACATACTAAAGCGGAGTCCTCTTTGGTTTCACCTGCTGTCATGACAAAAACAGCCGTGTCCACGTTCATCCATGCTGGAGGCTTATCTGAAAAGATGAACAGAAAACGTTTTTGTTTTTTTTAATCACAAATTATTTTTAAAATTAGTAACATACATTATGTATTTTCTATGAATTATGAAAATTATGGCAAATAAAATCATAGAGTGAGGACCTACAGGAAACTCCATTCAGATCATGGACCTTCTTGCTACAAGAGCTATCAACTGCACAACCATGTAGCCCTATGGCAGATCCATCATACTAAATTAAATTTAATGAGCTCAACAGGCCCATGAAAGGTAATGAATCTATTTTATGTTGGAATTTAAGATGCCCTAAAAATGGCTTCTGACCCAAACAAATCCTTAATCAAAATTGCTGAAGTCTAATTTAAAAATGTCAGATAAAACCTTGCTTCTTGAAGCAAAGTGTAAAGTACTATTATAATTTCTGTAAAAGGCATTTTGCAGGCAACTGTATACAATATTTTTCCAATTGTAAAAAAAAACTTGCATTGGGTTTCTCCAAGCTACAACATTTAGCTGTATACGCTACAGTTTTGCACATTTTTCTTTCAAGGAAATGTTGAAACTAACCAGGTCTGTGGCTGAGGCTCAGCGGCTGGATGGTTAGATATACACTGGTTTTTTGAGGAATATGAAGGTGGTACTGCAGAGAGCTAATGCTGCTGTTATCGTCCACAAAGAAGCAGCCTTTCATAAAGCAGTGATGCCAATCCTGCAATGACAGAAAACACTCCTGCTTTACATATCCAATGGTTGTCTGGATGGCAAGTCAGGAGAACAATCATAAAAATATGGTTACCTCTGCTAGAAGGCCTTATAATACTTATAAAGGATTCAATTCTGCTTTATGTATCTAGACATGTTTATGTGTGTGGCTTCAGCTCAGATCCTGACACTACAAAATTCATTTATTCAGTCAACAGAAACCAAAACTAATTAGGATGTCCTATTTAAAGCAGGATGGATCTTGTGACAGGGGACGTATAGTTTGGCATAAATAAGCTGAAGAAGCTCAGTTGATTAACAAAGGCTGCCACAGTTATAATTACCACTCAAATCTTCAGCGGAAAAATTCATTGCAACATTTTTTTTATATATATATTAACTCATTGACATGAAACAGATGCTACTCTAGTGCTGGCCAGAAGAGGGCAGGAGTGTCACGTCGTGGGTCTGAAGAGGGCTGGGGAAAGTCTCCCTTCTGGACCTGATTGGGGCAAATTGGAGTCCATTTAACCTTGATAAATATGGTCTCTTCAATCTTGAGCGAGCGGTCATTCAAAAGCGTCCAGGGGCTACTTTGGTGATATTTATGAATTCTAATAATTCTTTCATTTTGCAATCCTGTTGTTGCTTTGTCTGGCTACACAACCGAAATTAGGTAATAATTTGAAATTGAACAGGAACATCAACACAGCGAAGTTTTCATTCCCCTCATTGGAGACACATTAAATGAAAACACAGTTGACGTGGACACACAGTAAAAAGCACATTGAGGGCCAAGCAAGGCTAGAATAGGCCATATATCCTTTTAGTTGACAAATAAATCACCAAGTTAAACAAAGAAAAGTGCCATAAAGACGGAGCATGCCACTCCTTTAGAGAAAAGCCATTTTCTCTGAGTATTTATCTTGGGCTGTGAGAGGCATAAAAGATCAAACCATAACACTTCGGTGGTTTGTCCAGACAATATTAAATGAGGGAAAATGCCATGGGCACCCATCCACTGGTTAAGGACATCAGAATTAATGCCTCCATAGAGAGAGGGTCAGCCTGCAGACTAATACAGGCTCTGTCACCTGCTCCAGCCACAGGTCTGATTTACTGTTTCACAGGGTCGCAGGACACCAAACCAGCCACACACATGCACACTCACACTCACACACACAGTCTATTAAACCTCCTTTAATCTCTTTCTGCTCTTATCTACACATAAAAAACTATAGGAAAACAGAAAACTAATGATTGCCATGTAGATTTCTGTGTACAAGGAGATATTTGTGTCTCAGAAGATGCTACAATATCTACATACTGATGCAGCTACACGTCCATCCTCCATCAGCCGTAGTTATTAGCCTGTGGCTATATAGGAAGCCAATCCAGGGAGCAGAAGTTCCCCTTCGAGGTGCTCTCTGGACACACATTCTGTTACCCTTAATGATGTCTGGCCGTTTCCAATCTCAACACAGTGCTTAGACCTGTTCTCTTCTGTTTATTTATTTACTTTTTTTCTCTCGTTTTGCTGTAAAGCAAACCAGCCATGGTTAAGCCAAAAAGAGTGAAAACAAAGAGCGCCAGATCAATACAGTGTATATCTATCCACCCCAGGCTACGTTCAGCCATCCGAGCGGCTGCACGACACGCTGGGTCCTCCTTATAACGCCGTACACCATACAAACACAAAAAGATATCCAGTTATTTACCAAACGTACAGATTTGGCCTTTACAATAAGCCATATAGTTAATAGTACTTTATGTACAGATGGAGCTTAAGAA
Organism: Xiphophorus couchianus; assembly: GCF_001444195.1. Taxonomy (NCBI): domain Eukaryota; kingdom Metazoa; phylum Chordata; class Actinopteri; order Cyprinodontiformes; family Poeciliidae; genus Xiphophorus; species Xiphophorus couchianus. The sequence goes on from NC_040236.1 coordinate 29,836,317, forward strand.
ATAGGAATACAATTGAATTACTCATTCATTTAAATAATTTTGCTAAAAAATTGGGTGGCATTAAATACTAATGGTATTTAGTACCTTCTGCTGTATGTTAAGAATTTATTTTCATAAAATATCCCATGAATGGTTTCTCAGAAAATTGTATCATTACATAAACTTACTAAATTGGGTTTTGTTGCAGAAATATTAAGTTATTGTCACAAAATATAATTGCTCAAGAAGGTGGATAGAAGTGCTCTATCCAAGCATATCAATAAAAAGTTTAACGTAAGGAAAAAATGCACTAAAGAACCAAGAGTGTACGCTGATCAGTAGGTATGGACAAAGAAACAACGAGGCCTTATCATAAGTATTTAGAACCATGCAATCTACTGTATGTTAAACATTCATTTTTATGATTATGTTTACAACTGACAAACTGCCACAAATACGGCATCCCAGAAAATTTGATCATTACATAAATAAAAATGGATTTCATTACAGAAATATTACGTTATTGTGTTATACGTTATATTGCCACAAAATATTAATACTAAAGAAGGCGGCTGTTTTCATAGTGCTCTACACAAGAATATCAATGAAAAGTTTAGTGGAAGGAAAAAATGTGTTAAAGAACTACCAGTGCTCATTAGTATGGACATAGAAACACCAAGGGGTTATCACAAATGTTGCTTCATATAGAAAGCAGGACTTGATGTCATTTCAGGACATTTCCAAACATTTAGGACAAGTGCACCATGTTCTAACAGCTTCCGTTACCTGTAAACCTGATGGTTCTTGAACTTTGCCTGCTTTACTGCTGCTGGATGCCATTGTGACTGAGTTTGACAGGGACGACCGTCTGCTGCGAGCAGAAGGAGGGTGAGAGGAGGACTGGCTGTCTGAGAAACACACAGCAGTTAGCAAAATACTCAGTTTTAAAAAGGATTTATGACTTTGGCAAATTACAGGCAGATCAGTAATCTATGGAAACAGTACACAGTTTTCCAATAGCAAAATTAGCTGCATGATGAAATTCAGTCGATAGTCTGCCTTCTTGAAAGTCTCTTTGCACAGTTCAAGCAACAATGCAGACTTTGCTTTTTGTTCTGAGAAAGTGTAATATCGAGATCTAGCTCCCTGTAATTACATTGCCACAGGAAATCACTAAAGGCACCCCTTCAAAATCATTTTCTTGCATAACATTATTCCTTGAAGATAAACTGAGGGTAGAATTTTTTCCTAGTTTTTATGAAGGGGCGGATTATTACCAATCTCAGAAAATCAGGACGATTAGAAGTGTGAGTAATCAGTTAGATACAGAAATAAATAAACCCACTGTAATCCTCCTTTAGATTTATGTTGTTAAAATAAAGCTCTGAAAGTTTTTTTTGTTTTTTTTTTCAAACAAATCAGTAAAATTACCACTTGAATGAAAGCAAAACCTACATCAAAACATTAGAGGCTACAGAAAACAACCCATTTGACGTGTGTGATCGCATAGCAACTCAGGTCAAAGCCTTGTTAAAGCGCAACAGGTAGAAATCAATACATGGGAGAGGCACAATAACGTGATAATCCAGACTACTGCGTGGGAGCTCATTTGTTTTTGCAGTGGTGGTTGACTGCTCCTCTTCTCTAATCCCTCATCACCTCCCAAGTGAGAAGTGGTGGAATCCTCCCCGAATCAATAACAAGAACATGGACTGACCACTTAAATCAACCCCATCCATCTTCCCAATGTTGGCCCCTCACTCTCCTTATCATCCCAGAGCTCCGCCCTTCCAATCCTTTCTTCAACAGTTGGGTTCTAAATTTTAAAAAGCAAACTTACAAAGGAGAAGCGACAGAATCTACAGATTCCTTACTGAAAATATGCAGTTGACTGAATCTAAGTGGTTTCAAACCAAAGTAGTTTGGGTTTTTTTTTAATCAATTTTCTAATGGCAGTAATGACTACCAGAATCAAAACACTTTGATGTCTCCTCCCTCTAAACAAGCTGCCCTAGATGTTTGGCTATTATGAAACATGGACTGTCTTAATGGGGTGATTTGTCACATTGGTGATGAAAAATTGATCAATAAAAAAACTATTACTCATTAATCAAAACGGATCATGAAGTGCACTGCGGAGATTTGGGGTAAGCCTGCTCTAAAGCCTTTGTTCAATACCTTTTTTGGCAGTGGAGTCTGACTCCCCATGTTGAGCTGGTGATGCAGATGATGCTGATGCCACTGAGCTTTTAGGAGGGCTGTACAACTGGCTGCCAAAGTTCTGCCTCTTTAGCTTAGCGTCAGCTTCTAGCTTCTCCAGAGCAGCCGTTTGACACTGCTCTGCTGTAGACACAAGCTGCCTGCAGAACTGACAGCAGCAGGGGAAAAAGTAGTAAGAGAATGATACACGAGCAATGTTTGGAGCCAACAAAGAGCAGCATAAATGACTTCATTTTTTGTTTTTGAATGAACTACAAATCTAGACAGATTTGCAACAAACAATATATATTTTTTTAAAATCAGCACAGAAATTTAAAAAGTTCAAAAGAATATCTTTTGGATGGAACTATTTAGCTAGCTTGCGTGAGCGTACCTCAGCACAGTCCAGTTTGCCATCCTTGTTAATCTCTGCCAATGAACAAACAGCATTTACCTCCTCAGCTGTCATCTTCTCACCGCTCTGCAACAACAAAGACAATTTCAAATAATATCCTGACCGATCATGATGCCGCTATATCTTCAGTTCAATGAATTCAGAAGAGTTTCATGCTCTTTTGAATGAAAAGTCAAGACTGGGGCTCCCAGTTGACCTTTGCTACTACTAAACATTTCTAATAGTGAAATTCCATAGTTTTAAACTCTTAATTTCCCAGAGTTCTCAGTTTTTAATCCAGACAAAACGGATGAAAGGATTAAATTTTTTGACAATCGGTAGAGAACAAAAAAAATACAGTTTCTTTTCCAAATACTTAGATGCTGACTAGTGATCAAAGTTTAGCTTTGATGTTCCAAGAATAAAGTCATCAACAAAAAATTGAATCCAACTTCTTGAGTTGTACACACACATTTGTTTTAAATAAAAATGAGTAAAAAAAAAAAAATCAGAAATAAAGTGAATAGTTAGCAGCCTAATGACAATAATCCTGATTCCAGCTTTTCCATTCAAAATTAGTGTCATTCTCTTGTGACACTAATTTTATGAGTAGTTACTGAATGAAAAGAGATGGAATAATAGCTAAAACTAGCCTTTCAAATTGGTGCATTAAATAAAAATGTTTGAACAATGGATCATTTTGCAAAACCAAGTCACAGGTTGAAGATCCCTATCCTAAACAACTGTAACCATCAAAAATTAAACCACCATATAAGAAGCTAAAGTTAAGAAAATATTCTGCACTTTGTGGAAAATATATTTCATAAGATTCTAAAAAAACATTTTACTTACAGATGTTAGAGCCTTCTCCAGAACGCTGTGCGTGATGTAGCCATCACAGTTTACATCCAGTTTTCTGAAAGCTCTCATTAGCTCAGCTTCCTCGGTTTTCTGTTCGCATTTCAGAATCTCGCAGAAGTCATCAAAGTTTAGCTTAGATGTTCTAGAAGTCCAGTATTTATTGAGAATCGCGTGGGACGGATTCCTACCAGCCTGCTGTAGAACTAAACAAGATAAATAAGAAACATGATATTCACATGATTGTCACTAAAAACAGAAAGCAAAGATGGAACAAGGAGCGTGGAAAACAAACATCTTTAAAAAAAGTTTGCCTCCATCAAAAATGCATTTTACGATAGTTTGGCATTTAATTATTAAATAGGTAAAAGCAAACTAATTTACTCTGAAGAACACTCAATGAAGACCGAGAACCACCAATGCTTCATGTAACTACACCAGAGAAATCGAAAGCTGATGTGATTAAAAGAAAAAAGTTAACTAATTTAATAAATGTAGTGAATCTATATTTCTGTAGTCAGACTATTCAAAACTGGACCTACAGTTTTGTGTTGTCATTAGGTACTTCCCAGTATATCAGCCAATTGCATTTGAGCACCTCCAAGCATGGCATTATAAAAGGACGGTATATAACAAAGTTTAATACTGTTTTTAAATTCTTATATATTTTTTATACCAGTTTGTCTTCAAAACTACAGCTACTTTCTGTAATAATACTCAAGGGAGCTAGTTGATTCAGAACTGTATGTTATTACTTTTCACTAATAACTATGTGGACTTAATCGATTTATCTTTTTTCCTGCCTTTGACATTTTTGTAGTTTTCCTGATTACAAATCGAGGTATTCTTATAAACGTGAGACTTATGTGGGAAAATTAAGATGGTTGACCTAAATCAGCGATTTGCAGTGTTCAGTGACACTTTACATTTTGTCCTATTCTACCAAAGACGCATTTATGTTGACTTCTACGTAAAACTGTGCTTTCACGTGAATCAAGGCAAAGTGACAGATTTTCACAAGTTACAAATCACACCGCGTTCTGTAGCAAATTAGCAAGTGGTTTAAAAGCGGTTCTTACCCCGACACAACTGTTGTTTTGAAGATATATTAGACAAACTTGATCGGAACACAGCAAGATAAGCAGCTCGACACTGCATGTAGAAAACCTCATCATCGGAGGGACGAGTTGATTCCTGAGAAGACATTTTGTAAGGAAAAAAACAATATGGCAACGATTCGCTATGTCTATGGGGGAATAGGGAGCAGACCGCCAACTAAAAGTTTGAATTGTTGCATTTGCCCTTTCGTTGATAGGTGTGATACATTGTTGCTATCGCGGGGACTGTTGCTAAGGAAACAAAATCTCGACGGTTCGCATCAAACAGGACCCGGTGGAAACAACTAAAAAGAAAACGTTCCTCTTACGTTGCTAAACCTAATGCAATGCAGTGTCTTTCACAAAATAAACCAAAATTAAATTCCACTGTGGTAAAATTATCCACAGATTTTAGAAAAAAATTGATTAATAAAAGCATGAAATGTCATACGTCACCAAAATAGCTTGTTATTTCTGGAACTATTTGTGGTACAAACCCATCCATCCATTTTCTGTACACCCTTATCCCCAGTGGGGACGGGAAGGATGCTTTTCTCCAGGGAACGTTTCGGGCGAGAAGCGGGATACACCCTGGACAGGTCACCAGTCTGTCGCAGTGCTACAAACCTGCTGTTTGAAATATGAATTAATGGCCGGTTAAAAATTAGCGTTATATAGTCTGACAGATTTTCACTTTTCTCATATTACAGCCTCAAATTAAAAGAGTTTCATTTTTACAAGTACATTCTTAAAAATATTTAAATAAAAAAATAAAATAGTTATGCATGTTGAGTTGATTTTTTTAAATGTCTTACAGTACGTGTCTAATAATTCTGAATATATAGATATTGTCATGATGGGTGCTAGTTTCTTTTCCCACCTACAGAACACCAGGAGAACAGATAATCAGATGAATAAAGTTTATTTTAACAATGATTAAAAATGAGAATGTGTGGTTCTTGTTCTTGAGGATGGCAACCGGGGTCGTCCGTACTCTGAAGAGCAATGAGATAGATTGTGAGTTTGAGGTAGTCGGAAAGTGGAGCTTCAGGAAAAATTAGACTGATCTTACTTGAAATTAAGATTATCTTCCACCAGGGAGGTAATACAGTGGTTTCCGGGATTTGGTCTCCTTGTGGAGGTCCTCGAAGAGGTCAGGGTTCCAGAGTGGCGTTTCGACGGGGTGAGTTCTTTGGTAGATGGTGGAGACTGCGGTAGAGGGCGGACAGGTAAGGTCAGGTGAGGAGGAACGAGGAGCGAACCGACTGCCAGCTGGGAATCCAGGAATGATTTATGGTTTATCTGCAGAGGCGAAGAAGGGACTCGGGCAACCATTGGGTAACCATCCATGGCATCACGAGGGGAGAAATCCGGGAAACCAGGAGCTCGGGCTTCTCGGAGATATTTCCAGAGCATCACAAGAAAACACCTGAGAGAGGTAATAAGAATATATTACTAGAAGTAACTTCAGAAAAAACCCTGAACGTAAGCTCGGAAGGGCGCAGAGTACCATTACTGGCAAACACTCAGGCGTCGAAGTGCTGGCAGCCTGCTCCTCATATACTCCTAGATGATTAGATGATGAATCACAGGTGTGTAGGGCCCAGTCATGCTCTCCAGGGGGAGCAGCCTCTTGGAATCATCTAGTGGAAGGAGAGGGAAGCAGCAGGCAACAGAAACCCCCCACAAAAGAGGACCAAAAACCCCGGTTCCCAACAGATATGGAAATTGTCCCTATTTTTCGTAAAAAAAAAACTTTAAAAAAACATCTCAAGTTTATAGACAGGTTGGAGAGAGATGTGTTCAACAATTTTAGGTCTCGTCTTAAATTCTCAATTGAATTTAAGTCTGGACTTTGACTATGCAAGAATAATAGATGAATATGCTTTCGCCTAAAGAATTCCAGTGCAGACCTTGCAGTATGTTAAGGCTTGTCTTTCTCCAGGAAGGTGAATGGCTGCCACAATGTCAAGTCTAAATTTTAATTAAGCTGAGATTGTAAGGACTTTACTATTAAGACTTTTGAAGGTTATAAATTGCTCTGAGTTTTATTTAGGAGTCTTGGAGCCATTGGGCTGTTTGTCAATGCACACCACATCTTAAAATTTTTTTGTAATAAAAAAAGGTTTTTATGTTTTCAAAAACATATATTCTTTTTCTTCAAATGTATAGTCTAGCTCTCTGTGTGGTCTATGAGAGTTCAAGTTCAGCTTGAGTTCTGTCTTTTATCCATTCCAATTTTTACACAAAAATGGTGCTTCAAAATGAATGAAATATTATAATTTCAAAGAAGTTGAAGGTTTTTCTAAAATGCCAACATATTATGTGCCAAAGTCTGTAATAAGTACTGAGTTACAGAAAGCTGCGTTTTATGAGTGTCTATATTTCAACTGTCATACTCTTCTGATGGTCAAAATGACAAATCAGAGTTTAATGACAGGAGACATGGAATGACGGAGATCCATCACTGGCCAAATTATCAGTGATTTACATAGCACTAAAAATAGTTGTGTAAGAGTCACTTAAGACAAGAACCATTTCCTTAGCTGAGGCAGACAATTTGAGTCTGAACTATCTATCAAAACAAGGATTAGTTTAGAATTTTATAGTTACACAAAATCAATCTACAGAGAATTCATAACACATGGTTGATTTTGGCATCTTAAGGTAACTCTGAGGACAGCAGCAATCCAAGGACATTACTTTGAAATGTGTAAAAAACTGAACACCTTAAATGTCAATGCATAAACAGAGACAGATCAACAAGATAGGAAAAAACGTTGAAAAAAAAAGATAAATTAACTCACATGTTAAATGGCTAGACTATGCATTAATTTAGAAGCTGAAAAATGTATTGATTTATAGAATCAGTTGTCTGTAATTACAATAGCAGTTTTATTTTAATAGGGACAAAGTACAAAGAGTACATTATCTAAAAGTAAAAAAAAAAAATGATCCAGAGGACATTAAGTGAAAAAAGATTTTCAATTTTATTGAACCTTTCATCAAAACATAGCACAGCATAGAAATATTCATTGGTGCATACGAGAATAAAATGTTTCACTGGGTTTGCAAAAATCTCCAGAGGGATTTTGTCCATCTTTGTTTACAAAAAAAACTTCAAATCCTTTGGGTCTCCTAGTGCAGTGGGTAGATTTTATATATATATATATATATATATATATATATATATATATATGTTATATATATATATAAGGTCTGGAGACTTTCCAAGTCACTAAGTGACTTTAACGTGTTTCCTTAGAAACTCTTTTGTTGTCATGATGAAATGTTTTAGGTCATTTACATGCTAGGAAAACCATTCACATATTATTATCAGTGTTGTGGTTGAAGTATGACGGTTCTTGTACAAGATAATGAATATGCTGCTTATTATTTTTCATTTCAATGGAGAGAAGTGCACTCATACCCTTAGCACAAAAAACATGTCCCATAGCATAATGTTTCCATCTCTGTTCTTGACTGTGAGGATGAAATTCCTGGCTAAATTTCATTGTGTATCAAGTTGACACCAGAGAGCTTGATTTTAGTCCAAGCCATTATTTGTAAGTTTACTGGAAAACCTAAGATGGGCTTGTAACCCTTTCATAGCATAGAGATGGAAATTCTAAATAATTCTGGTCTCAACTGTTTTCGTTTCACAAAGAAACTCTTTGAGTGATGTTGTAAGCTGATACCTCATCTTTACCCCCTGAGGCAATACTTTTGCATGAAACTCCAGACCTTTTTACTCCAATTCTGTACAGTAGCACCATGAGTTGTTACCCAAGTCCTTGCTGTAGTCCACCAAAACCTTGTGCAGATCTAGTGTCCTATGGTAGATGTCAGCTGACAGCTGTTTGGTCTTGCTTTTATTGACAAAGAAGTTGAAATCGAATGAATTGGTTCTGTGGACAGGTGGGCTTTAGTTAAACGAGGAGTTTAGTTCAGGGTTATCTACAAATAAATGATTGATTGTGATCTTGTGTGTCACTTTGACACATATCCAGTCAGTTGGAAGCAAAATTCTGGCTGGATTCTAGGAGATCAAAAACATATTTCACTAAAATAAAAGCAAATCTTTTTTGTAATTTTTATGCAATCTGTATTTTTTTATTATTTAAACTCCAACAATCACCGGTCTGTAGAGCAAAGAAAGCTCTGCTGGAAAACTCATCATTATACTTCTGAGGAACAGAGATGTGGTGTCACTAGTGTTCCTTTACCAATTGAATAGTCACTTCTTACTTTTGTTGTTGTATTAGAATGGATGCTTGTGTGACTAGAGGATTTTTCTGGTCCTATTCCAATGCAACCTCTCCACGTTTATGTTCTATTTGCCTTAATGTTTCCATTTTGTAGTAAATCACCAGAGGGCAGCAGCGAACAAGTGCATTCCTTCTTTTGATTTGAAGGAGATCATAAAACATGTATGGTAAGACCTTAATGACATTTATTGTTGTAGTCATCCTATATTTACTGTCACAAGAGAGCAAAATAAATAGGACACTGGTTGTGAAGATAGCCCTGAAGTATCAGTCAAACTTTAGAATCTCAACATTCTTTCTGGCTTTCTACGTAACTTTAATGAGATTATGTTTCCAACATCAGGGGATTTTTCAGCATGGAAAGAAAACAAAGCCTCCTGTGATAAATGTAAACCATGTGCATAATGGCACCCTGGTTTTACTATTATTACTCTAATAACAATCTTAAAACGTAACTGTAGATTTCTATAGTACATATGGAAACCACAGATTTGAAAGGATGGTAAAGCAAAGCCCATTTAAAAGTTTGGAGGAGATTTACAAAACATGAAAGGCAGCTGGAGTCAAGGCTTAAGCTACTCCTGTATCAGATTAAAAGAAGCAGCTGACCTGTGCTGGGCTCTTGCTCAGTGATGTAAGCTCCTCTTTTCTACTGAATGAAAATTTTGTATTTTATTTGGAAATTAAGGTCCCACAGTCTAGATAAAGAGGGGAGAGCCACATAATCCATGTCACTTGAAATCCAAAGTAAAATTTGATGACTATGGTATTCATACCAACTTCTACAGACTGTTCACTGTTTTTAATCAAATTCAAAGTCAGAGTAGCTTCATGCCTTCCTCTGCTGTAAAGTAGTATCAGTATCTATTTTATTGGGCTCCTAAGCATCATGCAGAATCTATGAGATAATTCTCTGGGACACCAAAGCCAACTGGACCTCAGCTGTAGTCTGATCACTTCCATGAATTCTTGCAGAAGAAATCTTAATCAACTAAACAGTGCACAGTGCAGTATATGGTTATACTTTTTACTAGTCCAGCATTTCTGGTCTACTATAAATGATTTTTCTCAAATCTATAATTTTTTGTACATTGAATCTATGACACACTCTACTTTGTGTTGGGGAAAAAAATCCTCCAATTGTTTGGCTGACTTTATGATTAGAAGAAAATACAGTCACAAGGCTGTTTCATTCTTTCGGAGATCCCCGTGTGCTAATATTTCACTATTTGATTATCTTTTCCTTTGTATCTTCTGTGCTACTTAACTTCGGCATCAATGGATGCTTGTTTGAGTTGTGTGTCGTGCGACCTTTGGTGAAAAACAACATTTTGTTATGGTTGAACAAACAAGTCAATGAGTAGATTTTCTAAGGAAAGAATTAATTTGATTATTTTAGGCACATATTGTGCCTGCAGCGGAGCAATTCTTGTGATTCAATCATACAATGGGGACTTGTGGAAAATGAATAGGGGGCATTGTCGGGAGGCGAGCTTGTTTTCTGATAAGGTTGTTAAAAATTACTTTAAATTCGTTCCAGTAAAGGGACCAAACATACGAGATACATTGTGGGTCCACACCCCAGGAATGTCACATTTCTGTCACATGGTGGAGCCGTGAAATTTATCAGCTTTGCATAAACCTCCTTATAACAACAGACCTCACAGAGTCAAGGCAGATAGAATTAGCCTTCTATGCACACTAAGACACACATTTTAAGTAAACAAACTGTTATTCAAAGCTGCTGGATAGCTCTGGCCTATATCTGCTGAGAGCATGAAATCCGAACAGATGATGGTGATGGTATCTTGATCCATGAGTGTCCACTAGTGTAAAGTGTTTGTTCAGATGGCTGATATGCTCTTTAGGCTTTGGGTCTAAGAAATCCTCAGAGACTCCAGAGGAAAAGATAGTTGACATCTAAACAGAATAGTCATGCACTTTCATTTTGTGGAGTAGAATATTAAGATGTGTGCAAAAGCCTTCTAATGTTCTAGTGAAGACTGGGTGGCTCCAGGAAATCACTCTTTGTTGCAGTTTTCAGTGAGGTCTGAAATGCTAAATACAGAATATGCATGATATTGCAACTCATTGATATGTGATGTTGAAGTACCATAAAACAAAGAAGCGCAACAATTTTTGTATCAACTAAACATAATGATGCCTGCTCAGTTCTTTTAGCCAATGGGATCACCCACTAGCAACCTAAACTTATTGGAACACAATTGGGAAACCCCATTAAAATTCAGTTCTTCACTGAAAAATCACTGAAAATTTCTTCTTGCTTAATGTTCTTCATTAAGCAAGAAGAACATTAATTCTTCTTGCTTAATGTTCTGTTTTTTATTCCTTTTTCCACCTTTATTATGTGGTTGTTACACTGCATCTTTCTTTAGAGCGAGACTGTAACGTTCAAAAACGATAAAGGAGCAAAATTTTGTAAATTTGACTTTTTCAGTTTTACATTATGTTATGAGGTTCTTCCCTCATCAAAAACATACCTGGAGGGTTGATTTGTTTCTTTCATGTATGTTTCAGAAATACTTTCATCTCCATGGTTCTGTTTGCAGAAACATTTACACTGACTGGGCGCTGAAAGAGAGTGAGCTTCTTAAAGAGACAGAGGCCCAATTTCTAGGCGTTAAATTGCAAAGTCAAGTTTTTTACCACAACTGAAGGTAACATGGTTACTTAATTGTGCTATAAAGTAGCACCATGTGCCAACAAAATGCATAATGCTACCCCTTTAAGGTTAACAAAAGTTTCAGTAAGAATTCTAAAAAAAAAAGTCACTTTAGGTGAGCAATTAGGCTTAGGGCGAGCATAAATCCTCCAGGTATAGTCACGGCATCACAAATACTCCCAATGCCTGCATTTGCTGATGACTACAAAATTGAAAAAGAAGGGCCCTAATAATTCTGAGGCAAGTTTCTCTCAGCAGTGCGTATTGATTATTTGTGTGGGGTGAGAGATTTGGAAAATTCAATTAAAGGAGTTGTGCAAAGGATTCATAAATTCAACCCCTCCAGCCCGTATCAAGACATGGTTATGTTCTAAATCAATGCTGCACTTCACAATATATTTTCTTAGGAATGTGAAAATAAATAACATTTAAACAGTTCTGCTTACTGCAGAAACAAATTCTGTCTCCTGGAAACACTTTTTAGGTAGAGTCAGGTACTGACTTGTGCACATCATCAGAGTGGTAACATACTTTTATTGCAGTTTTTCTCATAAGGAAATCCCATATAATATTAATTTTGAGATGACAAAATGAGGGTAAAGAGTACAGCTCAGCAGAGTAAAAATTGATCAGGCCATAGATGGAGCCACATTGGGGAAGATTTGTATGGCTGCAGTAATGGACTGTATTAAAAAGATTCCTTAAGATGTCATAAAAGTGATGGGACAGTGTCGCTGGCCATGCAGCCGTCAGCTTAGGAATCTGAAACACTCGAGCACATCAATTTTAGGGAGAGGTGGATGCTCATAGACAGATGCCACCTAGTCTGTGTGTTTTATGATTGGACTTGTGGTTGTAATTAAAGGGGAGAGTTTTATATTTGATGGCTTTGATCAAAGTGAACTCGAAAGATATCGATCGGCATCGTGTATAACCAAGTTTGCAATGTTTTCAGATGTGATTTCTGATTTAGTTAATGCCATTAAATTTTTCTTCAGACCCAAAGAAACCTCATACCTCCATGTTTTATTGAACTAATAATGAAATAAGCAACAGACATGTCCAGTATATATACAGTACCATAAAGAGTATAATTCAAAATTGAAACAATATTTTTCAAATTTAAACCATGGAAGTGCATATGTACAGAGCCCCCAACTTCCTTCAGAAGTCCCTAAATTAGTGAATAGGGTCTAGATGTGTTTAATTTAATCTCAGGATAAATCCAGACTCTATGAAGGCCTTTTGGAGAACATTAGTGAGCAGACAGCATCATGGAGACCAAGGAGCACTGCATCAGCACAGCAGACAGGTCAGAGATAAAGAGTTGGAAGTGTTTTAAGCAGAGCTTATAAAAGAAAATGGAGAACCGCTTAATCCATAGTCCAAAAACAAATCTGGAAACCTAGAAATACACCCTTGTCCACCTTACCTGGCCTTTATAAAACTTTTTGTTTTTGTAAAACACTATGTGTGAAGGAAAAGCAATATAACATCTCTCTGAAGATGCCATTCCCACAGTGAAAGACCAATGGAACCATCATTCCATGGAAATGCTTTTCTTTAGCAGGAACAGGGACACCAGTCAAGGTTGATGGGAATATGGATGGAGCTAAAGGGCAATTGTGCAAGAAAATCTATTGGGAATCTGCAAAAGACTAGGTCCAGGTGAAAGCAAATAATGATGTTAGAATGCCCCAGTCAAGGTCCAGACTTTGATACAAATAAGACTCTGAGGCAAGACTTGTAAATTGGAAAGTACTGTAAATATTCACAGCAGCTCTCCATCCAATCTGGTTAAAGTTTTTAGTTTCTTGAGATGTAAAGCCGAGCAGATATAAGCCATAAAAACTACCTGCTGTAATTTCAGTGAAACATATTTCTGTTTAAGTCAGTGGAGTCTGCGATTACTTTTTTTCCCAGATGGATCTAGGGTATTTGTTGAAGTAGCTGAATTCATAAACTCTAAATATCAAGCGATTTTGACCGCAAACCTTGAGCTGTTTGCTAGAAAGTTGAGAATAAAGATGAATTTTATTTTCTAGCACTGCTTTGAATCCAGGAATTCATAAATAAATGACAGAATGGCTTTTCCAGAAGAAAATTAATGGCCAGTGTTCAGAACTAAATAGAAGAGATAAACAAGTACTTTTTTCTAATTTCACTGAACTGTACAAGAAATATGCAGCATTATAGTTGGAAAAAGTTCCAAAATACTTCACCTGGCTTATATTTTTTCGCATCATTAAAACAAGTATTGTGAAACGGAAGTACAGACTTGTCAGACTTATGTATGAATGTACTTTTTTTTGTATGTGGTGTCAGTAGGAGGGATTGCTGGTATAATAATCCTCTGACAAATTATGAATGAAATGTATTGGAATGCATTTTGCAAACAGGTAGTGCAGCTTTATGCAAAAAGGTCTCCTTTTTTCATAAGCCTTCAGTCTTGACAGTGAATGCAGCGCGTGTGGAATATCATTTGTTGCCAGAGGGGTTACAATCATGTTTTTCTCCCATATATTCCCCCGGTTTTTGTTAGCGAGGGATCTCAGCTGTTGACAGGTAATAGAATTGCTCTTCAGCGCTTGTGCGTATGATCCCGAGGAGATAAGGCAGAAGATGAATGAGGAATCTGTTCTGTCAGTCTTGGGGCTGAACAGTCATGGAGGACGTCATTCATTTCTGAGAGAGGTGTCTGGAGATGGCAGGAGAGAACGGCCTGACATTCTAGACCCCCATCCCTCCTAGCGTAGCGTCAATCTGGCAGCTGACAAATGTTGATTCTACATTAAACACAATGCAGATACGCTGTGCAAATAATGTTCTTTAAGATGGCAACCCTGATCCTCTTTATGACTAAAGCCGCACCATCCTCCCCACCTGCGCAGTTTAACAGCTTTTGGAAAGGAAATGTGCAGTGAGGAAACGGTCTTACGCAGCACTGTAGGGTCTTTATTTGGCAGCGCCTGCCTGGGAAGGCCGAGGCCTCTCCCTGCCCCAGTCGACCTAAGTAACAGCTGGCGTTCACAGCAACATTTCCTATTTCTGCCCAAGGTGGATCGTGTAACTCTCACTTTATCGCCCTTAGAGGCCACGTGAAGGACAAAGCAAGCATGCCCATAAATAAAACTAATGTTTTGATACAGGTCTCCCTTTGCAGGGACCCGTGATGGCTTGAATAACTTCTTACCATCAGAACACTTGATAATATATAGGTTTTTTTGTTATAAGTTAACATATGAAACTAAAAACTCTTCTTTTAATAAGGCAAACGTGAGCTAGTGGATGAAGCTACGTATTATAGCTACAAAATTTACAGGCTGTTAGCTGCCTGTAGTCACTTAGTCCAAAAGTCAGAGCCACCCTATCAAGATTTAATGTTCTGAATAGTGATCCTACGAGTAGCATTTATCATTTCATTTGATAAATTTCATTTATCAAAAGATGTTGGAATGATTTCTTGTTTAGCATAATTTTTTTTAAATAACTACATTTACAATTTGTCTTTTTAAACTTTGCAGATGCACAAGTGTCCCTCTGTGTTCCTGCCTCTGTTGCAACAGTTAACTCAGATGTAGGCTTTCTATTTATCCCTGCAGCACATTACCAGCAGCCGGCTGGTCTCTCCATCCACATGTCCCCATCGCTGACCCGATAACATTTATAGTTGTAATGGATTTTTTTATGCCCGTCATTAAGTCGCACAGAGATTGGAGAAAGAAATTGCTTGTACCTTTTTTTGTGTGGTATTTCAACTTTATAGCATTATGCTCAGATATGTCACCTTCCATCAAACCTTTTAAGGCCTCTCCTGTCTCTGGTTTTGTTTTAAATGTGCAGGTCTTTTGTGGAGGACCCTTGTAGCATCAACGGCTCATAATTAATATTTAATGATGTTGAATAAAAGCTTGGAAAGATATAATTTCCGTCTAATTATGAGCTCCGTCTCCACCAGGGCTTTGAGGGTGATTTTAGCGCACTACTTGGCTAATGTAGACAATTTATATGAAGCTGGTTTGAATTTAATTATTTAATAACACGCCACTAAAAATGATGTTCGCTTCAGCACAGCGAGAAATATGAATTCATTTTTATGAAAACTACGTTTGTACAAAATATCTTTAATGATGAATAGAAATCCACAGTAGAAAAAGGAAAGTTTGCATGAATACAAAACTGGTCAACATGCATTCATCACAATCCCTACAGAGTCCAAGAGAAGAGGCAAAATGAACAGTAACAGCACAACTACATCAACATCTTTTATGTTTCCAACATAATTATTACAAGTTTTTATTGACATGGCTTTTGAAAGTCTCATATTTAGGCTGCAGAACATCTCCTTCTGTAAATCTTTATCATTACTCACATTATTGCTGTTACCCTTTCAGAAAAATCAATTAATTAGAAATATTTCACATGCACTGTTGGTCCACAGAGGAAAAACACCAATACTCTTTCCTTTCACTTGATCTCACAACTTTCTTTGATCTGCTGTTATTAATATAGATACTTTTCACACAAACTCGTCTCATTTTTCTATTTGAGAGTCAGAAAAGCCTCATGTACAGTCTAAGTGGTCAGAGCCAATATAGCCTCACAGTGTAACACTGAGTTTCCTGAAAAAAATAGCTTAGTTATTTTTCTTTCGGCTCTTTTTTCTGGGTGGGTCCATGAACTGAACAATATTAAAATTTAGAAATACTCCCAAGAAGTGCATGAATGCGGTCGTTGACACCAGGACAGGAAACAAGTCTGGTAGATGTGGCGGTGGGTCCATAGCTACACTCACGACGCTCAAAACAGCCATAAGAGCCATGCTGACGTAGAACTATCAACGACACAGACAGAATGGATGTGTCAAAAACATGAAATGACAATAAAATGTTGCAAGGATTACACAAAGATGCATCAGTGGTCAAATTATCATGAACACGGAGGACATAGAGCTACATAACGGAAGCAATATTATGTATTGATAATAATGATAATTAATAATTAATGTAATGATTATAATTACTTTTCAGTATGATCGATGTTAACTATCATAATCCATCAACACTAGGATTTTTACACAATACAAAATTCTTTACAATTCTTTGTGCTGGATGCAGTGTCAGTCTGGGTCCTTTACCCAAGTGTTTATGAACACATCTTTGATCAAAACTACTTGATGTGTGTTGAAGTGGGCAGTTTGTACAACTTCATGTGTCAATTTTGCAACCTCCAATTTCAATCAAATTTATATTATTTAAATTAATCTGATTTAAACCACACACACACATAATGCAAACTTACAATAAATACTAGTTATTTTAAGTTAAATAGACATTTTACGGCCTGCGTTACAAAGTTAATTATGTTCTTGTCCTTTGAAGTTACTTACACGCAGGAGTATGAAGGTCACTGGAGCAAAAACAAAACAAAAAACAACAACATGCTTTTCTTTTGAAATGTGTATGTAATGAAATTGAAATATTGAGAATAAAGTAAGTATTTGATTGCAAAAATTAAGTCAGAGTATTGAGAAAAACTTGAAATGTTTGTGAAAAAATGTAGCTTCAAGAATAATGTAAATTGAAAACAAGCTTAAGAATAAAACCAATATGTCGAGAATAAAGTGGAAATAATATTTTCAAGGAGAGACTGAATGATTCTTTTTGATTAAATCATATTCTAAATTAAGACATTGCTTGCTCATTTACGCAAGACAAAACTGGGGAAGCGATTGTGCCAGTGTCCTTTTGACTGTCGATGTACATTTTCCCACCTTTAACTCATCATTACAACATTGTTTTCTTCATTCCTGCCTTTAAGAATGAAGTCTCTTTGGTCAATCTCATCATACTTGACAATTATGAATATTCAGGATTGTTTTATATACAAATAAATAAATCATTTTCATTTGTGGCGTGAAAAATACTATAATTTTTAGGAAAAAACTTTTTCTTTAGAAGAATTTATTCTATTATATGACACAATGAGTCAACGGATTAATATAAATAGATAGTTGATAATTCCAGTCCAAATTAATTACACTAGAAAATGTATATATTTTTAATTACAATGATTAATTTCTATCTCAAGGGACTGTTTCTTGTTTCTATTTTATTTGAAAACTAGATTTTAAAATTATTCTGCTGATCAGAAGCTTAAAAGTTGAACTTCAGGATGTTTCTGTCTCCTACCTGAAGAGACCAATCCCAGAATTTGAAGTAAGTGATGAATAACTTGAGGAATATTAAATAATTATCTGGCTATTCACCTCTGTTGATGAACAAACTATTGGCATTTGTCTTAGAGGAATCAATAACAGCAAACCTATGAATCCTGATTTCAAAAAAGGTTTTTGGGAAAACAATTAAAAGGTGAATTTGGGTGAATGGCAATACATTGATAAAACTCTAAATATAAAATATAATTATACCATTAATTACATATTGCCCACTGATCACTATTTGTCCATGTAACCATTCTTTATTGTCATACAAAGTTACTAGTAACATATGGGATTCTAGGAGCTAGAGTACTTGTGTTTGTTTTTGCTGTGTGATGCAAAAAATAAGTCTGTGATTATTATAGAGGAAACATCTCATGCCCTCTCTTCTCCATCACCCAAAACCCATGAAACCTTATCTCCATCGTCAGGGCTCACTATTTATGCTGCTTGTGTAAATAAATATATCTAGGCAAACCTGTGTTTATGACATGTCCTATAAAAAGACACCTTCTCTTAATCTCTGACACCCTACCGGTACCGCTGTCGCTAAGGAGTTGGCGGCAAAGCCACTTCAGATGCTGTGGAAACTCAAATAAGTGATAAATAATTCTAAGGCTGGCAGCAGCGGTCGTCCCAGGACAGCTTACAAAGCTTACACCAGCAGATGATATTTATTTATACAGTTGGACATATCTTCTGACAACGTTGCAATTTAGGTCTGGAGGCATTTTAGAAATACAAGGCACCTGGGATCCTCGAATCAGCACCCTTCTTTTTACAGTCAAGCCAGCTTAAATGTTACTGGATACATGTATAGAAATATTTTCTGAAAGATTGAATACTTGCTTTATAGCAATGCCTACTATCTCACTGAGTTTATTAAGCTGTATCAGAGATTTTATCTGCTGTTTGCAGCAAACAGCAGATAGAAACAACCTATTTCTTTTTCTTAAAGCTATAAAAGTATAAAATATTCAGTATGATCTTTGTTTAAACTGCCAATTAAACCTGCAACCAAATGATTGCACAAAATAATGATTAAAAATACTTTAATATTTACATCTTTTACTAATTATTTGGTACATTTTCTCCTTCACTGTGGTCAGTTCAGTGTAAGTGAATGTGTTGATAAAAATCCTCCATAAGACTTTAGGCCATTGAGAAAAGCAATAAACATTTGTAAATTTTACAATCATAGGTCACACTTACCTTCCATTTCATTATACAAGCCAGGTGCATTTTGGGTAGAAAGGAAAAGAGCTTCCCACAGGTACCAAGTTTCAACTCATCCTCTGAACAGTCATCCAGAGCGGACAATAAGTAGACGGTGAGGAAGGGAAACCCCAGGAAGGCGACGGTGTAGGGAACCAGCAGGCCATCTTTCAGGAAAAGAGGGAGCATGCTTGACAGAAGGACAGAAACAATGAGGGTTTATAGTCTAGCCTTTACCTGACGAGTACTATCTACAACTTGAGATGCAAACAAATTTGCAAAAAAAATTTTAACAGCTACACAAAATTTGACCATTTCCAACAGAAACTGATTCATTTCAGTACCATACTTGATTAAAGAAAAGCAACAGCAATCAAAACATTTTTATCCTGCAGACCTTTACGAGCAGAGCGTCCCCTGAGGAGAGACGGTTATGACATTCATGCAGAGCTTATCTCAGTTTAGCAGCGGGGCAGAAGCAAGAACAACAGTTGCCTCATAGTAAATGCACAACACCCAGCTTAGAAAAACCTCTCTGCACAACAATCTACTTATTCAAACTAAAAAGTTCCATTCAGCAGCTAAATGTTTAACATTTAAGAAATACATACTTCCTCAATGTGAGCAGACTGGGTTCATTCACCCATAAAATAGCCACTGTTCGAGCATTCCATCAGCCAATTATATAAACAAAAGATGTATTTTTTTTTAAATGAAAGAGTCTGGAGAGATAATGTGAAAGCCCAAGTCAGACTGTACTATGAACAGTTTCAGACGGAGCTCCTGATCCTACACAGCACACTCGGACACCAGGCATGCAGAGTATGTTGTGTAAGCCCCACATATCCTTATCCTAAACCACACGCACAACAATTAGCCCTGCCGGAAGAATTTAACAACAGCTGGTGAAAGTTAGTTGCAGCATTTGCACTGCGATTTCTCTTTTTCCATTCATGGAGTTCTCATCTAGGCCCATGTCAGCCATCTTTTTAGAGAGTTCTAGGGTTTGCACCTTACAGGACAAACAATTTCAAATTACACCTAATTGTATAAAAAACAGTCAAGATTCATTCAAATCACGGCAGTCTGATTCAGCTTTTAGACCAATTACATATCGTCCAATTGAATTATTAACAGAATCCTGACACTTATTTTGGCCATATATTTTGGATCATTATCTTGCTACAACAACCAATTCCAAAACATTTCCGTTTTCTAGTGAGGTGTATCAGATTTTGTTCTTTAAAATGTTTATATTTAGCAAATTCACTTTAACATCTTTGAAAAGTAAACAGGCCCACAAGCCTCACAGTTTCTCAATACTTGGTAAATGTGGCTCCATTGTAAAAAGTTTTGAATGGCTGGTATGACAAGAATTGACAATTAAAAAAAAAAATTAACTATCTATAATAAAATGGTAACAACAAAAATAAGATGCAACTTTAAGGTTTAATTTGCTTTCTGCTGGTGAAAGTTTCTTTACCTGAATGTTGAGGCCTGCAGAAACCAAATGCACATGAGTGGAAATTCATTCAGAAGGAGGCAGACTGGACTGAAGAGAAAAGAAAAAAGGTGATTGCACACACTTTTAAGCTGATTCTCAAGTACTAACATAGCAAATGAAAATAAATTAGATATAAGCTAAGTGGATAAATAAGATAAAGGCTATCAAAAAGCGTGAATTGAGTGTTAGCTGTAACAAGACACTTAGTATGTGTAGTTTGTTGAGAAATAATTTCACATCTTTGATTGCTAATGACTATTTATTATATTTCAAGATGTAAAAACAGCTGTGGCAACAAAGAGAAAATCTGTGTGTCCGTATATAAATCTATTTATAACCTGTTTATAACTGAAGCAAGCTACCAGCTTCAGTTCTACACCGTTCTCCAACAGAGGAACCTTCCAACGGTCCCTGAGCCCATAATTACAGTCAGCGCTCTTTGGTGATCCTGTTACAGCCCAATAATTGATCCTGCGCAAACAACACCCTGAACTGCTGCCTACTATTCTCTCCTAATCTCTGGGCATGCATTACTGATTGATTCAAGGGGACAGGTGGGAGATATAGCTCAATAGTTAATAAAGCAACAATCTACACTGATCTAGATTAATAGATGAGCCCAGATTCAGGAACTAAATCCCATGCCGTAAAGTCTATCCCGGGTTTCACTCTCTATCTACAGCTTTATAAGTACGAATGTAAACAATAATGTACAAAACACATTTTAAGCCACATGTCCAAGCTCTGAAACTATCGCATGACCCACCTCTAAAATTACACAGTGCATATCATGAGAATGGTTGCTTGGACTAGAAGTATAAAGACAGGAGTGGATAATGTAGCAAGCCTGGGCATAAATTGAACATTAGTTTGAGGTTAACATCAGCACAGGAATTATCTCACTTTGACATTTTTCTAAAATTGATCGTTTGTGAGAAAACTTTATTCACTGATGTCACCAAACAGAAAAGTCAAGAATAGATAAGAAGAGAAGGCAAACTCCAGTCTGGTTTAACTTAGAGTTCCACCAAGGACCTTCCTCCTGTGACATGAGGGTGGTAACCAGGGTAAACAATTCAGATACAACAACTTACAGGGCAGCCAACAGAATGGACTTCTCATGAACTTGATAGGAGAACAGGAAAAAGGCCAGAGATGAGTTGACCTGAGAGCAGAGAATTATTAAAAACTTAATTAAAACATGTACAAAAAGAATAAATTGGCAAAACATTGCATAAAAAGGCTAACTATACATGTCTTGCAAAAGGGTTCATTTCACAATGTTATAGGAATTTCTTAGAGTAAACCACACATAGTAGTACATAATTGTAAAATGAAAGGAAAATTATATGCAGTATTTAAAATATTCTGCAAATAATCTGAATAGTGTCTAATGGAAGTATTGTAGCACCTTTGAATCAATCCTCCACTGCAACTGACACGCTTACGGCAAGAATTTAGGGATGTTTTTCACCAGGTTTGCACACAAAGACTTAAATATTTGCATTTTTTTCTTTAGAAGGCATCTTAAGCTAAGTCAGATTAGAACATCTGAGGAAAATCTTCATTCAAGGTTTTCCACAGATGCTCAATAGGGTTTAATCCTGGGCTTTGACTGGGCCATCCTAACACATGCATATGTTTTGATCTAAACAATTCAATTATAGCTCTGGCTGAATTTAGCCTACCGAAGAGTAAACCTCTAAATAGGTCTCAGGTTTTTCCAATATATAACCTGGAAAAGGAGCAGCTTCTCTGTTTATGATGAAAAAGAAAATCCCCAAGCATGATGCTACCTCCTATTTTCTTCACTGTCTCCACCATCACTATCTAAACATCAATAAATTCGAAAACATGGTTAAATGGAGCTACTGTGTGCAGTTCAGTGATATTAATCACACAATGTTTTAGTAAGTGGCACCCTGAAGAAGCCTATTTTAAATGGGAATGTTTTCAAGAACAATGTTTGTGTTTGAATGCTGTGTCACACATTCACAGCCATATAGCTACCTAAAAAAAATAATAGTTTTTTTTATCTTAACCTTTATTGTTATTATAATAGTACAACAAAACATGGCAATAAATTAATGTATGTGGCTTTGTAGGTTTGCAGCTGTGCAATACCGTTTTGGTTTTAGGATTGCTATGAGAGCTATACATAGCTTGGGATTTTGGTTTATAACCCAACTCGGCTTTAAAGTCCCCTTCTTTTCCCTCTTAAATTTACGATGATTTGTGTCAATTACACAAAACCTCAAAATACATTGAAGTTTGTGGCTGTAACATTGAAAAAATAAATAACATTTAAGGGGTATAAATACTTCTGTAAGACATGCTATTGCTACCAAAGTGCACTCACCAAAGCCAGTTTAAAGTTCCAGAAAGTGGGCTTCATCAGCAGTTTGATAGAGGATGGAAGTGCTGCTAGGAGAGTGAAAGCCAAACTGAAACAGATAAAGTAGGAAAATAATTATTAAAATGTAAATCTAAATGAACAAATGACAAAAACACTCTTGTACACGCCGCTGTGTGCATATCTTTCTAGGACAGCACCTGCTCTGAAACTAAGACCTCTTGACATGCAAGAACTGACCAAAAAATAATTGTTCTTGAGGGTTAGTCAGTATTAGTTTAACCCCTCAATTGTCACCTGCTGGGGATACAGGGACCAGAAGAGACAGACTTATGTGTCAGAGTGAATGTATATAAATGTGCAGAGAGGTCAAGGGTTAGTTATGCGAGACGGCAACAATGTGCTCGTACTACAAATCATAGGTTATTGAAATAAAGAGATCCAAACACAGCAGAGCAAAACAAAAAGGTTTTAAAAGTAATATAATCAGTACATATGATAAGATGTACAACAGTAAGTTTAGTATACATGATTTTCTTCAGAACAGGCTTTTGGGTTACAAAAATATGTGAGTCACATTTTCACAGCTGATTTGTTCAACATAAACTGCATAATCACAGTGTATTTAGTACTCCAACCTATTTACCAACAAACACACATTTGTTTGAAATACCCAATAATAAAAGAGGTCCAACTTAATCCCTGGTCTTAGCAGTCTAGAAGAAACGTGTCCATCACTCCTAAAATTAGCCCGCTGGGTTATTTAAGCAGGTTCCGCCATGTCGTAACTTTTAGGCCGAGTTCATTACACCAAGTGCGCAGGGTTTCAGCTTTTAAAAAAAACATGATTTATGAGAGACAATTGCAGAATTAGTCTTTGTTTTTATGATAACCCTTTGGGACTTCAACATTTGGAAAAACAAATGTAGCTTGTTCAAAATTTCTCGTGAGTGCTTTGCTTCGGAGATTATCTGCTTTGATTCCCTCGAACCCGCTTTTATTTCCAAGAGCAAGCTCAGCTTTCCCGTAAAATGAAAAAGGGATTTTGGAGCAATAAGTTAGAAAAATGACAGTGAAAAAACAAAGAGGTGTCAGGAGGACAAATGTGGAATAAAAATGAAGTTGTTTCACAGATAAAAGGATTACCTGAGGTAAAGCTGAGAGTCGCTTGTCAGAATGGATCTGATCTTTATCACGGTGTTCAGGCTGCACCATGTGTTAGCCACCTTATCCTACACACACGCACACACACGGCCAGAAAGCAAAAACAACATTAGGAACATATGTTTGAGTGGTGATTTTATCTCAGATTACCATTAGAGACAAAAAGCAATCAACTGTTACTTTTTCTTATGTAAATTTTCTGTTTTAGCATTGAATACTTTTAATTGATTATGCACATTAATTCTCTTCCACAAAATGAATGTTAATGATTGTGTTCACGGTGTAACACAGCAACATATTTTAGCCATTATAACAGTTTTTTTCTTAAACGGACTTGATTTAAACAAAACAGACTAAATAATGTGGATTATTCCAAAAGGAATCTTACTATACACGAAAATGTATTAACATATAATCCACATAAACCATAGAATTTTAAAATATTCATTTTAAATGACCATAAAGCAAATCAGGAAATTCTAACATATGAAAATATAAATCAACTTAAACTTAAAATGACCAGAACTAACAATTCAGGATAATAATACCAATTTATCAATTAATTTATCCTCATGATTATCAATGTGAAACCCAAATTCAGAAGTTTTTTTATACATGCTTCTGACTTAGTCTACAGTACAGACGCAAAACAACCAAAACCAATAAGAAGATTTGTCAGACAAGTCAATAATAAGCCTCATCAGCTTGTTGAGATTCAGTTGTAAGAAATATTTTACTTCCAATCGAACGTTTTGCTATTCTTGACTCTTTGTGTGAAGTTCCGGTGAAGAATTTCATTTTGGTTTTTTTTGTGTGTGTGTCACCCGATCTCAAATCCACAGTGTGCATCCACAAAGATAGGGGTCCTCAAATCCAGGCCTAGGGATCCACTGTCCTGAAACTTTTAGATGTGTCCTTAGGTCAGCACACCTGAATCAAATGGGCAAATTAGCTCCTCAGTATGCAGCCAAGTTCTCTAAAGTCTTTGACTCAGGTGTGTTGAAGCTGATACACGTCTAGAAGTAGCAGGACGCCAGACCTCTAGGCCTGGATTTGAAGACCACTGCACAAAGGCATTCAAACAAACAACCAGAACAAACAGCTGACCATTCACTCAGAACCAGAGGTGTTGTGTCAATATTTCCACCTCAGCTAAACTTCAAAATGGAACTATCGGAGTGGCATTAAAATTAATTAATTAGATGCAAGTGAGCCTTCATGCTCAAAGCTGATTCTGGGCTGCAGAAAGACACTACATGTTTTCTTTAGTGGCAGTTTTGGTGTTGGAAGCTGATGATGGAAAGTAACTTTAAATTAGTCGTCTTTTCCCCTTAAGTCAGAGGTAGGTAGAAAATTAAGCCTTAATTAAGTTAGAGAGTTATCAGAGAAAATACTGGGTTGTGTTTTTCATAAGTGTTCTCCTTTTTCCCCCTCTAACAGCAGAGTGTGTTTATTTTTCCTTCCCAATTTGTATTTTGATTATTTTTCTCCTGCCTGGCAAATATGATAAAATAGACCACAGTGTTAATTATAAAGAAATTACAACTAAAAGTATTTTTTATTATTATTTTTAGGCAGGTCTAATTAAGTTGATTGTTCTAAGGTAAAATAAGTAATTTATTCATCAGAAAGATTTTGGATAAATTACAATAAATATTGTGTGTGATTATTTAATGAACATAATATAGTTTATTGTAGCTTAACACTAAAGAATCTGAATTTTTTTTTTTTTGTCAGAGATAAAGTATGCTACAAACGTCATGACAGCTGTGTGGTTGCTGAAGTTAAGATCAAATGAGGAGGTCAAGTGCTTAGGCGGACGCTAAGGGATCACTTAAAATAAGATCCGAGCCACCAGTGTGCCCATGATATCACACGTTTAGATCAACTAAATATTTCCTCTGTAGCTGTGTTTAAGTGTGATCCTATCGAGAAAATCTATTCCTGGCCTCCTCTCCGTTCTACAGCTGCTTTACTACACAACTGTATGGCTCTTAATGGTATCCTCTTCAGTAGCACCAAATTGTCTAGGGTTGTGTTTTCACAGCCCCATCCTTTCCTTTTTCCCCTCTCATTCTCAACATCAAACAACCACTGCGGGAATGTTCCTGGACACCAAGTTGAAGGCAGAAGCCCACTGGCAAATACGAGTCTTGAAGCCACAAAGGAATTTCACAGGGAGAAGCGTTTGGTGCCATTTTTGTGAGCAGGCAGCAACATGAGACAGCAGAATGCAGTTCAATGGGTAAACTTACAACCGCTCCCTCCCAGAAGTCGACAGGACCACCGTTCAGCAGTCGTCGTCTTCCCCACTCGGGCTTTCTGCTTGCAGTGCGTGATTTCATATGTAACAGGACGCCTTTCAATGCTGTCATCAAAGCCCAAGTTATATGTTTGAATCATTTTGCTGAACAAATACTGTCCCGATGCATCCTGCTCCGACAGCACAACATCTAATTACGCCACATATCCTTGACAACTTGTAGTAAGTGTCGCCTCGGGGACCGGGACTAGAACTTTCAGGGTTACAAGGTTTCAGAAACTAGAGCTGCAAACCTCAGCCTCTGAGCTGTCACCTAAATATTCAAACAGAGGCATACACGATCATTTTAACCCCGTTTCTTCTATGACACCTTTCAACACCGGAATTTCTGAAGTGTTTTAAGTTTTCTTTTTCTCCATCATGTACCAGTGACTTCCTATTTAACTGAGCAGTCACAGTACGAAATAAGTGTTTGAAACACTCAAGCACACATGTGTTTGTGTTTTTTTTTCCAAAGATGCCGTCAGCAGTGGGACACCAGCTGTCCGATGTGCTCTGATATGCCTTTAAGTGTATCACTCGCCCCTCTCATCGGTCCATATGGCTGGAACACGGCTGAGCTATGAAGTGCTGAAAACAATCCGGCCATAAATTAGTTAGATTTATCTGCATCCTCCTACTGTACATCATGAATCCCAACACCTCCCAGGGATAGGGTGAAACCGATCTCTTGACCTTTCACCATTTTATTCCACTGTTTTCTTTGATCCGGCAGGGTATCGGTTTCCAGCCAACTAAGCACTGGAAGGGCTGGAAAGCTATTCACTATGCTAAAAGTTGGGAACATCGTGTAGGGAACGAGGCATGCCTCATGGGTTGCGTATGACATCAATGAAAGCATCAGTCACAGCTTTGTTGCTATAACTTGGTGTCAAACTATTTTAAAATTAGCATAAACTGTTGAATGTCACAGGCTATAAAATTGCAACTCCTGACTAACCCAAAAAAAAAAAAAAAAAAAATCCTAAACAGAAAAATCAAGAATGAAGGGGAATTTCAGTTTGAAATCATTCTTTTACTGGTCAAAATGTGAAGCAGCCTCCAGCTTTCAGAGATATTACATTACTTTAAAGAAAAGATGAAATATTGTCTGTTGATTGGTTAAGTGATTTAATAATAAACATCACATTGAAATAATTATTAGAGATATTTTGATCTGATCCCAGACGCTGGATGGGGTACTGATCACCAAGTTTTTAACCGATACCTGACAAATTTAAATTCCCAATATGTGCTCACCTTACACATCTATGATGCAGTTTTAGTAAATACAAATCTAAGCAATAATCAAATGTGGAGTTCCTCAAGGCACTATTCTTGAGCCACTTTTTTTCAATGCCTAAATGCTCAGATTAAACATCTCTAACCTATGTGTGATGATGATACAAAACTGAAAATTTCACTGCCCTACTTGACAATAGTAATTAAATGCCACTAATTAAGTGTATTCATACCACTGACTGGATGATTTAGAATTTCTTCCAACCTAATGCAGAGAAGACATAAGTCATTGTTTTGGTCCCATAAATGCCTTGAGATCAAGACTCAATTGCACTGAAAAGAAACCTAGGTGTCCTTACAGACATCTCAAGAATAATTTGCCCGTTTCCACTCTAAAAACATATCCAAAGTTGAAGGCTTCCATAATATGCAGAAAAATTTGCTTAGATCATTGTAATGCTGTTTTTACTGGTCTCTGAACAACACAAAAAGTAACGTAAATATACAAGGCAGCTCAACTGAAATGCAGCTGTCGGAGTTATGACTAACACCAGGAACATGGGTCATATTGTGTCATAATATTAATTTAGGACTAAAACATTACTGTTTAATGCATTTCTCCATGAAATTAATTTTTTGTTTTTATTTTAGTTTGCATTTTAACAAATCTTTCAACATGTTGTCTTAATGGCTGTCATCATTATATAGAATTTCTTGTTAAGATATTTTTCTTTACCTTTGTTTCCTTATTTACTGTAAGACACCTTTCATTTGTTTGTAAACGACTGCCATTTTAATAAATTATCTATCCGTCTTGACAGAGTTTAGATTCAACATACTGCACTGTACCTCAAACAAGCCACGAGCCACGGGAAAGATCCTCCTGACCACCTGCAAGACCTGACTGGGGTCAGGAAGGAAGGGCAGCCAGCAGAGGCCAAAAGTCACCAACACTGTGGCAGTAATTTTCACCAACAGGATGAACCTATGTGAAAGACAAACAACATCTTTAATTGTGGGCAGTAAAATTATATCAACTAAATAAAAAAAAATAAATACCTGTTGGGGTATTTAGTTTTCCTGCAGGGTTTCCCTAGACAATTAGCACAAACTGTCTGCAAGTCCTAAATTTGGGGTTTGACCCTCCTGCTGAGGAATGTAGTGAAAGCCATGCATCAGCTGAAAGTCCCCAGTGGGGTTCAGAGTAGCTTGTCAGCTGTAACTGTGAAGCTGCTGGTTAAGTTGCACACACAGGCATAGCTGAGGAGTTTGGGCATGGCGAGAGTGTCATCTGGACATATCTTCCCAGGGGCCTAATCCGGCACTCCATTTGCTACTAAATGCCCTTGGTACGTTGTTACTAGATAGACACTGGACACACTGGTAATAGCATCCAATCTGATTACCTCAGTCATTCTGTGACTCCCAGGAAGACACTGCTCTCTTACAGGCTCACATTACGAGTGTGGGCTTGCAGCTGACACATTCATGCACACTGACAAAACAATATAATCAACAAATGCACTCTTCAATAACCATGTTATCACAGGGATCCATTTAAATTATCTTATAGATTGGCGTTTCCTTGGAGGTGTTTGGGCATAGAAACAAAGTTTAACAAAACATCAACAGAGAAAGAATACTGAAAAATTAATCCAACTAATTTTTGACATAATATTTAAATATGTATTTTATGAAGATATAACATTTCTAAATGTATTATTTAATATTTCCCAAAGCATAGCACCAATCCATTTTTGCAATCACCCTCCATTTCCCCAATTATAAGAAAAACTAGTTTCTCTTTGGGTTTTCTGAACAACCGTTCTTTCAGTATTTTTAGAGTTTGGTTTGACAGCCTTGGATTTGGCTTGGATTTTCAGATAAAAAAACAACAGTTAATTGTATCCCAGTTTGAGATGATGTTTGTGGCCTTTAAGGTATACTATCTATCCAATTCCATCAATTGTTAAAGGAGGTGGGGGGTAGTGCTGGTGCTCCTGTGGTTATTGGGTGGGAGGCAGGAAACACTGTGGGCTGGTCGCCAGTCCACACAGGACAAATAAACCATGCACTCATATCTAAGGGAAACTTGTGTAAAAAGTCATGTTTTTGGGTTGTAGAAGGATAATGGAGTATCCAGACACATAAACGAGAAGAACATGCAAACTCCAAACAGAAAGACCGAAGGCTGGGATTGTGACTCCGCACCTGCTTGCTCCAAGGTAGCATTGCTACCAATAATAATAAAGTTACATAAAAAGTAAAAAAGTGCACATGTAAAGCAATAACGCTTACCCACGCCCAATTAGCCCAGCTTTGATGCACTTTCCAAGAAGGTAACAGAAGAAGGGCAGTGCATGGTACAGCTCCATCTGTTTGTAGTTGAGAGCCAGAGAGAAGGCCAGGGAGCCCAACGAGTTCCAGCCCAGCCCCAGAGCCAGAACCCCCCACAGGGCAAAGCCCAGGCTCACTCCATTATACCTGACACAGTCAAGGCTTTTACAAATTACTACTTTCACAGGCAAAATTACTAATGTCTAAGCAACAAACAAAAGAAAACAGGTGGAAAAAGTTTAAATTAGGACATTTTTAAAGAATATAAAAAACAGTATAGACGGAAAAGGTCCATTGTCAAAATATACAAACATCTGTTTGCAATAAACAAAAATATACTTTTCTTCTGGAATTAATAAAGTGTAATTTAATCTAATCCAAGAACAACTTAAATATTTCAACATAACTATTATCACAAGTGGTTTCTTCAGATTAAATCTTTAAAATTATTCAACTTCTTCGTGATATTCATCTTTAGAACATAACACAAAACCCTTTAGCTGTTTTGAGCTGTTGAAAATGTAACTCATACTCAGACACCAACTGCTGGTAGCATTCCTGAGGAATGTCCATTCAGTTCTAGTCAGTCAAGCATGATGACTCCTTCAGTATCCTCCAAGATTTCTTCTGAAACCCAGCCCTAGTGGACTGGAGGTAAACTCAGTATCCTTGTCCTTTTTGAAGGTCTAATGACATCTAATATTCAGCTGTCTAATGGACAGCAAGAGGTATTTTCCAAGAATGTCCTAATGTTTGACTGAGTGCATCTTTTCTTTTAACATACATCAGGTTTCTAGTGCCAGAGGAACCAAATGCTTCACTGGAGGCATGGCAATGTTTTAGCGTTAGCATTAGCTTCAACATGAGGATGAATGATACTAGGTGAAGCTGCATAGTTTTAACTGCTTATGTTTAAGGTTTATATTTGCAACATTTATGAAAAAGGATTATAACACTATTTTTGTGTTCTAACAGTAACATGGACTGTCAAATTCAATTCAACAATTTTTTTGAGACGCAATGAAAAAGGTCTACCTGACAGACGACTTGAATGATACTTTATGTTAATTGTAATACTTTACCATGCTGTTTCACAGCTGTTCTTAAAAGTCAGACTATATTTCATTTAAACAAATCAAAGTACTGAAAACTTTACTGCAATAAATTTACAAATAAATAAAATACATTTGCATGTAAAGGATACTGAAAATGGCCATAGTCTATGAGAATTAGTCCTGGGTAAAGAAGAATGCTGAGAAGAATGGAAACCTAGAAAGACAAATTCAAAAAACAAATGACTACATTTAGGTTTTCAGAGTACATTGCGATATAGACATTTAGGTACAACCATTACCCTTCTCTTAGCAGAGCCATCAGTCAGGTATAAACAGCATAAAACAACTGCAGGAATGTATATCAACACATCTGTCACCAGGACTAAAAAACAGAAAACAACAAGATTAAAATAATTTAAGAAACCAGTAACAAAGAAAGGCAGACTAAAGCTTTTAGTGTCTGCCAACAAAATGTTGCTTTAGCTAAAAAAGCTCTTAGACAAAGTTTGTTAGAATCTTAAAAAACAACAAAAGCTAAAATAGACAAGAAGAATCATAAATTTAATACAACCCTATAAATTCAAATGTGTATCAGTGCATATTTATTTAATACGTACAGAAAATTATGACAAAATAGTTTTCATTAAAAATCTTTACCCTCTTGATGAAAAAGAAATTTCTTTAGTATGTAATATTAACACAATTATTTGCAGACAGAATTAAGATGGAAACATTGCAGAAGGTTTTGATGTAACTTTACCTGTAGTTCTCATAAATAACTTGTGGGCAGGACTTTCATAGCCTCTGGATCTGTGCAGCTCAACCCAGTCAGGGTTTAGAATATTTGCTCTGCAAACAGAAAAGAAAGGAAATGCACAATAGCCACAGCTAGCATTACACATGTGCATACAAGATGCTATAATCACAATGGTCAGATTCTGCCTGTGGACTAATAAATAGCTAACCTTTGGTAGCATACAAAAAAATTTAACAATCGTGTTATTAACAGCTACTGACTTAAGGAACTAAAATCACTGACAGGTGGACAATGATTTAAGGAGGCACCCCATATACTCAGTATGTATTTTTTGATCAGCTTAAACATAGGAAATTGAAATAAAATGTAAAAATTGTTACTGTTACAAAAACGTAAGTGTAATTTGAAGCACATATATTTTTTGTTAGCTATCTTTTTCAATAAAGAAGGCAATTATGTATTTTTAAAAAAGCTGTGATCTTGTGACAACTACGTATACAATTATTTTATATGTAAAAACTATAATCCTCCGCACAACCAAAAAAACACAAGTAAGTTTCTATACCTAGATTATTAAAATTACTCACACATAAGCACAGAGCCAGCTGTGGTAGGCGGTGAGAGGAGGGTAGTCAAGACCCCAATAGTTCAAGTCATTGTCAGAGGTGTTAAAGTACCTGTAGAAAAATAAAACTGTTACTAAAGGAACAAGGATTTGGCTTTAGCAAATCAGGGATCTGGTCCGATGATCACCAGAACGGTGTCAGACTTGCCATTGTTGAAGAGGGAGGTTGTAGGTCACTTCTTGCCAGTGTCTTTGGGCTTCATAGTCACCAAACATGGGAGGTTTTCCTGCACCTGTACAGAAATTATTGTGCTTAACTTCTACCGATGAAACAAAGAAATAAATAAAAAAAACACAAACAATCGCCAGTAATGCAAGTCAGATAGTTTACTCTTTTAATATAAAAAGCGTAGTATACTGCACATCTTCCTGCTAGTTTCTAAACGATCAAAACAGCTGCACTAAAACAATCCAGACAACTTAGTGTAGTTAACATGCAGGTTCACACGCTCCCTACCTGAATATGAGTTTAACGACACGCCCCATCTTACCAAAACAGCGAGCAAAACGCTAATCGATACTAAACTCCACGTTTGCATAACTCTAAGCGATAAAAACGGGACTGTGTTTTAGAAACAAGGAACAAAAACAGCTTCATTCAGACTCCTCTTCAGGAGTCCGTTTTCCGTATACGTCATCCAACAAAGGCTACGTTTCACGCGCTCATTGGTCAGAGAGTTCTGACGTGAGGAGGAAGTACAATGAGGCGTTATAAAACCTGGAATTAACAGAGATACAGGAAACTGTCGCTCAAATGTTAAGACAAGAAAACGTTAATCACGACAGTTTTCCCCCCTCAAATTTTGGTAATAGAAAATCTTAAAGATCGTTTTAGAGTCTAAGTCTTTCAGTGGTTGTCATATATAATGTTAACCAGTGCATATGCAAAATCTTATACTCCTTTGAATGCACCATTTAACAGTACACGATTTACACTTTAGTATATTTAAATACCCCAGCATTTTTCTAACTATTATAAACTAAAAAGTTAGCAGAACATTTTATTTTGATAATATTACAGTAGGAATGTACGTCAACTTCTCAAAATATCAGGGAATAATCCAAAAAGAAAAATAAATATGTAAATAAATAAATTATTCGTTTTAATTTTAAGCTTGAAATTTGCGATTTCAATAAGTATCAATAAACTGCAACTTATTTTACGTTTTGCATGAACTCCGACATTGCTCGCAAATAAGTTGAACACAAACTATACATTAAAAAAAAGTACTTATGCCACTTAAATGTTATTTACATCATGTCATGTTACAACCAAAGATTTCAAAATGTCCTACTAGGATTTTATTATACACAGTAGTGCAAAATACTGAAAATCAAAATTCAAAAATACCTGATTGATCCCAAAGGGAAATTAAATGTTGATGTAACTCATATTATCCAAGATTTTTCAAAATTGTAGTAGATGCTGATGGCTGTGGGCAGGAGGGGTCTCCTGTAGTGGTCTTTATTACAGCGGTCTGAAGAAGTCTCTGACTCAAGACACTGTGTTGTTGTAAAACATGCAGTAGATGAGTTTCTTGATTTTTATCTGCAGTGATTCCTCAATGGTCAGCAGAACAAACCAGCCTGATTTATCAGGCTGGCTAGACTTTTAAATTTTTTTTTTTTAAGTTTTAATTCCTGACTCTGATACTGCTACCCCCAACAAATGATGGTAGAGATTACACCCCCTGCAACAGACCGACAGAAAATATGTAAAATTTTGTTGCAAACACCAAAAGACCTAAGCTTCCTCAAGAAGTACGTCCTACTCTGTCCCTTCCTGTTGAGGGCTTTATTGTTGCATGTCTGTTGTCCAGATGAACATCGATGTATTTATACTCATTAAGTAGGTTTGTTGTAGCAAGTGATGGCGTTTTCAACTCCAACTCCATGACAATCAGTGATATGCAGAGAGTCTTGTTACATGTTTGTTTGCTGACTTAAGTCAGCCAACAGCAGTCTGTTGAATATTTAAACACACTTTCTTTGTGTTAGTTTGTGTTTTTTAGATATAGCCTAGTTGTTAAAATTTCCCACATTATGAGATGTTTTGGATACATTTGTTTTAAAGGTGTGGTTTAGCTTACTGTCTATTGTTTATTTTTCAGAACAAATCAGAACTTGTTCCTCTAGTCATAATAAGAAAAAAAATGTAATATATTATGTATAAAATGTGGCTTTTGATCAGTTAACTTTCTTCTCTTGACTTATCTTTCAAATTCTTAATGATAGTGTCCTATCAAAAATTATAAAACACTGCTTACTGTGTGATTTGTTTTATAAAAGATATGATGTGATATATTTTTTAGAGTTTCTGTGGGTTTTGTTCATCAGTAGCTGGACGGGAAAAAGAACAGAGAGAGAAGGGGAAGACATGCTGTACATGACCCAGGATCAACAATCAAATCTCAGACTATAGAGTTCCTGCTCTTCCATTGAGACACACAGTATTTTTTCAAACATAAAAAACTTACCTTATTACTGAGCTTAAGATCAACTGGAGGAATACCCAAACAAGACCGACTGAGGTAATTAGTCACAGTGACAAAAATAAGTTTAGGAACTTTTGGACAAGTCAAAATCAGGTTTTGCAACCTAAGAACACTGTTGCTGCTATTAAACATGTTGGCGGTAGCATTATGCTGTGGGATATTATGCTCTGTTTTACTGTCTGTAGTATTGGTGAATTGCACAAAGTGGATAGAATATTGAAGAAGGAGAACTAACTCTAAGTTCTTTAACTTTCACCTCAGTGCAACAGCCGGACGGTTAAAGCGTCAGGGTTTCAGCTGGGCGAAAATACGAAACACACTTTAAAATTGGCTTTGGCATGGATGAAACAGGCTAACTTCAGGGATCAGGATCTGAAATGTTCTTCTCAAAGCCCAAATCTCAGCTCTCATAAAAATTTGCCCACTATGTTTAGAAACGCAGTCAAAATTTTAAACTTAACAATTCAAAATTGTTAGCTTTAAAGCTGACAAAGACTGTTAACTTGAAAGCTAACAGTCTGTATTTGCACAG
Source organism: Xiphophorus couchianus (assembly GCF_001444195.1). Classification (NCBI taxonomy): domain Eukaryota; kingdom Metazoa; phylum Chordata; class Actinopteri; order Cyprinodontiformes; family Poeciliidae; genus Xiphophorus; species Xiphophorus couchianus. The sequence goes on from NC_040236.1 coordinate 29,871,596, forward strand.
AAACTGTGCAAATATTCAGCCATAGAGGTGTGGTTTCTGAGCCAAAGGGAATTTAAGGCAACATTAATTGGGGTGTATGTATATTTTTGAGACTTGCACATTATATTGACTGTATATGATATAAAGGGAAGTGTAGAATTTAAAGAACTAAGAAGCTGTAATTACATCTTACAAAGTTTTAAAATCTCAACTCTCAATTTAAAAGCAAACATATTGTGTTAATGGCTAAAATTTAAGCCTCTTTGAATTAACTCTTTTTATGTTATATTGCAGTGAAAATATTAGCTGCCTTGTATGTTTAGTATCAGACACCCTCTGTACACAGACGCTATGCTACGGTACATCTTCCCTCACAATGTAAATCCCAGCCTGCAGGGCCATTTCCTCCTCCTTGTGACCTTTTCTTCTGTTGACACCATCATCCTTGTTCCCAAGGTGTTAGGATTTGTTGGGTGTGACATGTTCCTTGTGGTTCAGCCATCAATTATGCATAAATAATAATAACCTCGCACAACTGCTGATTTGCAATGACACTTTCATTCCGACGGCAGCAGCCTATAACTCAGTGCTACCTATTAGTTATTAATGCCTGGCCACGCCAGCTTTACTTTGTCATTTATTGCTTCATCTCTATGCCTTTTTAAATATTCAGCAACTGATGTATCTACGTTTACTGTCTGTGTTCTCTGCCCAGAAAAGGACTGTAGCATCTGGTGGAGGATGACGTGATAAAGATGGTAAGCCAAGGTTTTGCTGTTTGCACAGCAGCATTGGCATGGGTGGGTTACTTGTGTCAACTGTTTGAAAACTTGCTGTTTTAAAACCATCACTTTTTTTTTTTACCCTTCTAACAGTTCAAAGTCATTTTAGTGTAAGAATGGAGCATATGACTTTACTAATTAACAAGCTAATATCAACTTGACATGTGTGACTCCAAAAAGCACAACGACAGAATGATGATAAAGTAATATTCTGCATGATTGGCTCAGAGCTTAATTATTTCATAAGTGTTTAATTTAGCATGCTCTATATTGTAATGAAAATAATAATTCTCTCAACATGTCTCTCTCTTTGAGCTAAAACCAATAAAAGCGCTACTTCAGTCATTAGCTCTATAAACATTTTTGTTTAACATAGAAAGTACTCCAGGGCCAGTGCTTCTGTGTTTTTTTGTCTATCTGCTCTGTCTTCTCAAATCCCCAGTTGGTCAAAGCAGATGACCGCTCACAGTGAGCTGGGTTTTGCTGCAGGTTACTCCTTGTTAAAATGAAGTTGTTCCTTTTCACTGTCACCACAAGCATATTTAATATGAGGAATTGCTATGAAGGTAACAATTCTATGCAAGCAACTATCTCCTGTCAACACTTCTCATTCAAGTGAACTGGTTGCTGCAAAGTTTATCACCATAGTTGTCTCAGGGATTTTCTTTGATAGAATACCTTTTTACCAATTTATACAGTAAATTGAATTTCACTGTATTACTGTAAGATTGAATTTTTGTAATAGGATATTAATCTATCTAGATGATTAAATGGATTTAACTATAGAATTTATTTTTATATAAATTGAATTTCTTTGTCTTTTAATGTGACTTCCAAAGACACGTATTGTAAATTTGTGCTACTTTTATAAACTGAAATAAAACTAAATTTAAATACATGGATAGACAACATTAATACTTAGCAAAATCTAAAATTATTTGTAACACTTGTAGATTTAGATTTAAAATTAGTTTGCTTTTGGTAGAACATTTAGACAGGCCCCTCTAAATAGTTTTAAAAAAGAGGAATCGGTGTAAAAAAGTTATACTGAATGTTAAGTTATTATAAAAGGCTCACCACCGGCTGTTAAAACAGTGGCAAAACATTTGGTGGAGTTGATTGTATGTGTAGTCAAATGTAAAGGTCTTAATCCTAAATCTGCCTTAAAGTTTCATGTGCAGCAGTATCAGTGGTTATGCAGACTATTTTTGGATGTGTGATCCAAGAAGCTTGTTAAATTCTGATCAACATACAATCACTAGGTGTATATTGTAGCTACATAAGATTGACCTGATTAGCCAATGCATTTTTATTGTGTTGCCTAAGTCAATACTTTCATTTAATTACAATTTAAAGTCTTTTGTTTTGGCATTCTGCCATCATTGCCCATTTAGAGATTGACATTTCTTACTTGCCTACAATATTCTCAACAAAATAGCTCACCAAGATCAAATGGGGAGGAACTGGGAAAAGCAATTCTCAATTGAATTCATATCTGGACTTTGACTGGGACATTCCAACTCATGGATGTGCTTAAATCTATCTCAATGGGGCCCAAATGTTTTGCCATGTGACAACAAAAACTAAATATTCAAGCATAAATGTTTGTCTCATTGTAATTTTTTTATTGTTATGTGCTCAACAATAAACTAAACATGGAATACTTTATTGACAGAAACAAAGTGACAATTTTTTTGTAGGAAATGGACTCATATAGGGTCTTGCACTTATTAAAAAGAAATAATTTCTGACATTTGAGAGTTAATTGTAATAGGCAATTCTTAGCAACAGGAACAGGGTAAGGTTCACTTTTTTTTTCAAAAATGCTTGCTCATTAGTTACCTCTGAGAATAGCCTGAGACTCAAAGAGTAGACTTTAAAATAATTCTGTTAGTTTATAAATCACTGAATGGCATAGCACCAAAATACATTAAAGATCTCTTGTTATTGTTTTAACCTTCCAGTCTGCTCAGGTCTTCTGCTCTGCTCTGCTCTGCATTCCCAGAACCAGAACAAAACATAGAGAAGCAGCATCCACCTTCTATTCATCACAAATCTGGAACAAATTTCCAGAAAATTGCAGAACAGCTGAAACACTGAGTTCCTTTAAACAAAGGCTAACAACCCACCTGTTTATATTTGCTTTTGATTAGTATTTAGTGGAACATTGACATATTGATTTGTATTGATTTGATGATGGCTTTTGACAATATGCAATGTTTATTGCTTGTTTCTAATTGGTGATCGTATGTTTTTATTATGTAAAACACTCTGAACTGCCTTGTTGCTGAAATGTGCCATGCATATAAACTTGACTTGTCTTGACTTTGATGGTCAGTCAAATTTGTGCAATTGGCACATAAATTCATAACAAATGCCCCCAGGCTGGACTTTGGACAACCCTGATCTACTGTACCTCATTCTGTTGAAGTACTGGTTACATTTTTGTTGTCCTGCTGGAAGGAGAATCTCTTTCTCAGTCAAAAATCTTCTGCAGCCTCTTAGCTTCTCTGTCTCTGCTAAAGAACAACGTGATTCTGCTACAACCATGTTTCAGCGTAGAATTTGTGTGTTCAAAGCTTTTTTTTTTCAAATGTTTTTTTCCTTGCCGCTCTTGCATAAAAGCCAGATTCGAGTAAAACACAACAAATAATTGTTTTTATTCTACTTGCCCAGCCTGTCAAGTTGGACAGCCATATTACGTTAGATTTGCATATGTGCCATTTTGGTTAAGGGATCGAGAAGTACTCTGTACTTGTAATATTATTAAATAATATAACCTCGTCATAAACATCGGTCTTTGCAGAAAAATTTTATCTTCTTTGAGCTGGAGACACTGTATTTCATTTAGTGGTGCCAGAATGAAGAGGGTTGAACACAAATGCACACAAAACTGTTTGGATTTTTATTAGTAAAAAATATTACGTCGTTGAATTTGTTTGTAGTATGGGAGAGTAACATAACTGATTAATCACATGGTGAGTGAGATCTTACTAAATAAGATCTCATGAACATTTCTGTTATTTCCTTAATTGGGTGTTCTAGGTGCTGATCAGCGCCCTCTAGGGGTTTAATCTCTGCTGAAGCGTTTCCAGCCTGCAGCATCACGGGTGCGACGTCCCACTTCAATTATTGGATATGATTTTTATGCGGACATTCTCCCCTTCTATAAAGACTAGAACTTTTTGTTTCTCTCTGAAGAGGCTGAGTTTGCCTTACTAGCAAAAATACGCCTTCTCCCACCCCAGCCTCCGAATCACAGGCGAAACAGAGCAAATGCCTGAACTGCCGATGCTGTATTTTTTGTTTGATTTGTAAAAAAAAAAATCTAAATCTAAAAAAAACATTGATATCTTAAAATCCATTTTGGAATCGTTATTTTTTTTTTACAGTTCTAGAACCTGAAATAAGATTTATTTATTTATTTGTTTATTTTATTTACTGCTTTTTTAAATCTAATTTTATGGTAGAACTAGCGGGCAAATTATTTAACAAAAGATTTCAAATTATATTTCTTCCCTTTTCTTTATTATTTTTTTATTTTTGCCATAATTGGTTTCGTGATTCGAATCGATCAGCAACCAGAATAAATTTTACACAACATACATATTTAGTGAGGTAATATTGTCACATGTATAAATGTAAAGGAAAAAGAGTGAATGAGATCCGTCAGCGGAAACAATTTGATGAGACTCTTTTCATCAGCAGCACCATCTTGACTGTCTGAGGAGGAACAGAGGCAGAAGTCCTTTCCCTTTCCCATGGGGATCGGATAAATATAGTACCTGAAAGCCCTCTCACACACACTCTCTCACACACACTCGCCATTTGCTGTTTGTGTAGAAGCGATTAGCCAGACACAACTGCGAAACTGTTACCTTTATGGTGGCCAAGCCGCAGAATATTCTGTAAGATGATCCGGCTGTGATGTGATGGGAGATGAAAATGTGTCTAAACTGTGACCTCAGGCCGGGATCATTGACTGGAAAACCCTTTTAGTTTCATATAATTATGTGCTATAAATTTATATCCAAAACATATTCTAAACATTTAAAAGCTTCGGTTCCCCCCCCCGTGTTTGTTATTTATTTTATTTTGATTTGCGGTTGATACTTAGCGCCAAAATTATTTATCTGCATTAATCCTCTTCTATAACACATCTGATTGATATATGGATATAATTTTAATTATTGAGGGTTTTGCAAAAATCAATTGATAATATATGAAAACAAATAGTTGAAAAATTTGGAGCTGACAAAATTGATAAAAAAGGTTCTCTTGTTATTGCTATTCCATTTCTTTTTATTAGCTGGCAAATTATGAATTATGAGCATAATAAGTTTTGACGAACATTAAAAATAAAATGTTAAAATTGTTATTTCTAAAACATATAGGTATTTTTTGTAAATTCATTGCAATTGTTATTTTTGTAATAAACCAATACGGATATTTACTCCTAATGTCTTAAACACATGTCAGATTATTTTAAACGTTTAAAAGAAATGAAAATAGTTTTAACTTTTTCATAAATTTATTTACAAATAATTTCAGCTTACAACACCAGATAACTACATAGAATTACATATATTTGATTTTTTTAATTATTATTATTAATAATATTATTATAAACAGTCTTTTTGCACTTGATCGTGTCTTGTATGAAATGTGTCAAGTCGAGCCTCCAATAGAAAAAAAGAAAAATCAAAATAATTATCACAGATCTCAAACAGGAACAAAGGACAGATAAAAGTCAGACGGGTAAAATTATTCTCCCTTTTTTTTTTTTTTTTTACAAATATTTACAAATGTTACCTGTACAGAAATACTTTCCTTTTCTTTTCATTTTTTTTTTCATTTCTCTTGTATTTCAAGAGTCTTTTTCATGGCTTTACAGTCCAGTGCTGCCTATTGATTTGTGCTCTTCACGCCTCCCAGCGATAAAGTCTCTATATAAAAATAAGAGAGTTTTTTTTCTTGCTCTTCAGTCACTGTGAGGGCCATTTGGAGACCGCTGCCGCCGTCGCTGAAGGTAAAACGTGTCCAGAAATAATATTTGAAGGGACGCTGAGGATGGGAGCGATCGCGGCAGAGGTCCGGGTCAGAGAGAGGGACTGCGCGCTCAGCAGGGCCGACTGAACGGTGACCGGAGGCCGGAGGAAAGCCTGCGCTGCGCCCGGCGTCACGGACGACGAGCTGGACACCCCGATGATGTTCTCTATGCTGAAGGACGGCCTGTTAGACGGCTCGGATTTGATCATTGACGCCGTGCTCAGGCTGTTGAGCTGCAGCTGGAGGCTCGGACTCAGCTGAGAGTTGAACGCCTTTCTGTTGAGCTCCGCCGAGGGCAGCAGGGGGACGCCCGGCGGGAGCATGGGCCCCACAGGTGGGATGTACGGGTACTGCAAAGCCGCCGGGTGGGAATACGCAGCCGGGTGGATACCGTAGTGCCTCCCGTAGGGGCCTCCGAGGCTGTACGCCCCGAAACTCTGCATCATCAGTGCGGTCTGATCCCTGAGCACGTCCGGCTGAACTCTCTTGAACCTTTTCCTCCTCCTAAGGAAACTGCCGTTGTCGAACATGTCCTCTGAAGCCGGGTCCAGGGTCCAGTAGTTGCCCTTTCCTGGGTTGCCGGGCTCCCGGGGGATTTTCACGAAGCAGTCGTTCAGAGACAAGTTGTGCCGGATGGAGTTCTGCCACGCCGGGAACTTCTCCCGGTAGTACGGGAAGCGGTTGCTGATGAACTCGCAGATCCCGCTGAGGGTGAGCTTCTTCTGCGGGCTCTGGAGGATCGCCATGGTGATGAGAGCGATGTAGGAGTAAGGCGGTTTCACCAAGCTGCTCTTGGGCTTCTGGATCGCTCCTCCCGTCGCTGCGCTCTGGTCGTGACCCTCTCCTTTCCCTGCGCCCGGCTCTCCTTCCCCGGAGCTCTCGCAGCATGGGCTCCCTCCTCGGGACCTCATCTCCTCCTTCTCCACCTCGATCTCGTCCTCCAAGTCATCGTCGGCCGGCTCTCCTCGAAAGCCGTGCAGGATGCTGCCTCCCCCCGGGCTGTCGCAGTCGCTGTCCACCCTCTCCATGCCCTCATCGTCTCCCTCGCCCACCACGTCGATATCCACGTCCTCGGCTGTGAGCACAGTTTGGCCGGACATGTCGCTGGCTCGATCGCTGCCTCCAGAGAGGGTCATCTCACGGCTTACTCACACTTTAATGTAAAAAAAAGAATAGGAGAAGAAGAAACTCACAGGAGTGGAAACAGCTGTGCAGCGGCCAGTGCGCGCACACCGGGGGTCTGCTGGACAAAAATCGGAGGTCTCCAACGATCTGAAGGTGTGCAGAAAAACTTCAAACTTCAAGAAATATTCCCCACGCTGGAAGTTAGCGGGGCCTGCAGAGCGGTGCGTTTTTGCCTCAGAAGTTGTTTGGAGAGAAAGCGCAACTTTTTTTTTTTTTTTTTTTTTTTTTTGCCGTGTGCGCTCCGGCGTCTCTCCTGAGCGGCGGCGCGCGTCCTAAACCAGCGATATTTGGCGAGCTGAGTCGAACTGACACATTCTGCTTTTGGAAAAAAGGCCGGAGCCTTTTAACCGGACTGACTGATAGATTACTTTCCCCCCTTGTATAAGATATACTATCAGAGCTGGACACGTGGTTCGGTGATGCCACACCCCCCACCTCTCCTCTCTCCTTCGCTTCCAAAGCTTTGCTCTCTCCGCTCTCCGTTAAACCATGCAAACTGGAGTTGTTTCTTGGATTTGTCAACAATGGGACATCAGCAGCGCTGCTTTCCGCTGATTTTCTGTGTTCGTCCGTCATAGACCATTTAACGGTGGCGGAGGGAGGAGGAGGAGCAGGGGGAGAAAATTGGCCTGCATGATTGAAAGATCTGAAGCGCTCTAACGTGGCTGCGCAAAAACAACCTTTAACTTTTGCTAATTCGAACTGTGTTGACAGCTGCAGAGCGGTAACAGCGACAGCTAAGTTAAAGGAATCTGCTTGATTGAGTTTTGAGTGTGTTTTACCTTTTAAACTGTGAAATTGTGCATGAGAAGGTTTTTTTTTTTTTTTTTTACCCATTTGTGCTTAATCTTTTTCTTGTCTCGGCTGAGATGCACCACTTTATGTTTGCATTATTATAGGTCCCGCTGTGAAACTTCAATGTGTGAACACAAAACATGATTTCCAAGTCTATTTATTCCTGCAGGATTAGTGGGAAGAGCGCGAGGAAGCAGCTGCAGCGGAATCGACCATGAATGTTGGGGGAGAGGAACGCATTTCCTTAAGAGTTTGGAAGAGGTGCAAACGACCCCGATCATTGCATGTGTTTGCATTTGAAAAAAAAAATCTAGGAAATGTAGACAGCGGGTGAATGCAAAGGAAGCATTTTTTTTTATTCACAGGCTTGGAGGTGAGCGCTAAAGGCTGAAGGTTGGGTTTGGGAAAAGCGCGAGATCCTTTTGTTTCGGCGCTAATATTTCCAATAATTGACGCAGACTTTGCATGCTGAAGAGAAATGTGTAGAACTAGAAATAAAATATAGAAAGTTTGCACCGCAGCTTAAGGAATTAAAATCAAGGACATTATTTCTTTGATTTAATATAAAGAGGATTTAAATGCTGACATTGTAGTTGAATGCTCGTTTTAAATTTGTTATGCTTACAGAGGATTTGCCTAATTTATTTATTTTATTATTGTTAGAATTATTATAATAATTGTTTTTTTTTACATCAAATTTACTTTTGTTTATCAGGTAATTCGTGTTAATTAATTACTTACGGAATTTAACTTACAAAAACAGAAGAAGCTTAAGCAAAAATTTATTTTCTTTTTCTTTTAAAATCAGTGTTTTAATTAAATATTTCTCTTCGGCTGTTGTTTGGTCGACATCTGATCAGCGCTGCGCAGAGGCGCTTCTCCCTGTCACACCTTTGCTGCTCTGCAGTCCGGGATAAAAGCGAGGATTAATCAGACGCTATCATTAATAACGCGCGTTCGGGTCAAAGGGACGGAAACCCGGCTTCCGATTAGCCTGGCCTCCCGTTTAATCTTCGGCTGACCTGTGAGATACGAAGGTCTGTCAATATGGACTACTTAGCAGATGAAACCAGAGTCTGCGTCAACTTTCATCCTGCTCATCCGTGTCGCCCATGTGTGTGTGTGTGTGGGTGTGTGTGTGTGTGTGTGTGTGTGTGTGTGTGTGTTTAGGGAATCGCTCATTTAGTTGCTGCTTTCCTAAATGAAAAAAGCACCTTGAAGAACTTTATTCTTTTTTTTCTCTGGAAGTGCTTAAAACAACATACTTGTTTTTCTCTGTTTGTTGCAAAGTTGATTTTTTAGCACTACTTTATGCATTTAGGGAAGCATAAAGCATCAATTAGAGTCATGATAAAAAGATTATTGTTTTATAGAAGTAAAACAAGAAGTTCAAATAATCTACTTTTTTAAAACGTATTATTCTATCTTTCACTGTTTCCTGTTTTGTCTTTGATTCTGCAGGTGCAGCTAGCACAGCCAGCCCTAGGCATAAGCAAGCTACACTCCTACTCAGGACCACTCTGCAGTCCCACTGAGCTGCTCGACCTCTCACACAGATGTAGATCTAAGGCTCTTTGAATTGTGCCTAAATGTTGGAAAATCTGTTAATTTTCAAATTTGCTTTAAGGATTTTAAATAAATTAATACAAATAAAATATAACAAAAATAAAAAAATTGATTTGAAGCTTAACTAGATTTAGCTTCGACATTTAAAGAATTATCAGTATAAAAAAATCATGCATTTTGCAGTTTAATGTAATGTAACTATTTCAATATATATATTTGTACTTACAGTTTAGTCAAATTTTATTCAAGCTAATCAATCAACAGAAAAAACCCTCCATTCCCCACCCAACTTAAATTTCACTTTTCCCTCCCTTTTCTCTGCTGTTATTGAATAAATAATGTGAATTGGGGCCCAAAGGCCCAGGGCCATATAAAGTATTGGCTTGGCTCTGTATACGCAGCGTAGTTACCCGCTGATAAAAGCTCTCTACAACAAGCACGGAGTGAGGGGGGCTTTCTAACCCGTCCTTCTTGTGATCTTTTGAAGCCTCATAAATCCGCTTTTATACCTCCGCAGTTTGTTAATGAAATGTACGTTTTAAGCACACATGCACGGCTTAGCGCGACCAAAACCTTTTAGTATAATAAGCCATCTTGCTCCTGAATGAAACCGTTGGGAGGGATACAGAAGAGACGCAGCAGCAGCTCAGGTGATGGAAACAGCGTTGGAAAAACTACCACCAAGGTCGCTGGTATAACAAATAATTGTGATCATAATAATGTGCTGCTCCGGTGAACTCTGATGAATAGATTTTTTCCCGCTCCCTTCAGGTTATACCCGTTGCAGCTAGAGTCAGAGGTCAGGGTCAACTGCGGAAGATATAAGAGCGTTTCGGTTTGTTCAGAGGCATTTAGGCTCAATAAAGGTTAAAAAAAAAGGCTCATTCTAAATATAATTTAGCAAATTTTAGCTTCTTTGGAGCTAAATAGCCTACAGGATGTTTTTAAAGCTGTTCTGCAGTCGGTCACACAAACACAACTTGTTCGCAATTTTGTGTAGGATTTTAAATGTTTTTCTATATCTCTTTACAACTGGATTCTGTAGCTCATCTTTTTTTTAATTTTTTTTTTTTACAATATGCAAAGTGCAAGGCATTCCTGAACATACTCAGCTCAATTAATTAGGTTAGAGTGCATCTGAGGGCCGCCGCTTTATTACACAGATATGATAAATTAATGCATTGTTGGCGCGTCTGTAATTATGCTAATTATTTCATACCAGAAGCAAAATCTTCACACTGTCAGATTTAATAACAAGTGAAAATCTCAAGCAGCTGTTAACAAAAAATGGAAGCGAGATGTAATGGAATTTATCTAAGTCCCAAAAATTGAATGTTTCACATCGGACAGTGTGTATCTCATCAGAGAGATGAAGGTAGGGTAGTTTGTTTGGTTTTTTTCTCCCCTTTTATCTGCCTTTTATTTTTTTGGAAATCACAATTTTCAGTTTCTCCCAAAGAGGCCACTCCATCAAGCTGCGAGTTTGTGTCAAACAACATGACGGAGCTCATCTTTAAGCCCTCCTCCTGCTGGATGTGCGGCACTCAAAGTACAGACGTAGGACCCGACGCTGAGCCACGCGGCGTCTCATGCGCCTCTGCGCGCGCCTGAATTTGTGTTTGCCGGGAGGCCCAGTTTTATAAAAATGTTTGTATATCTATAAACGCCGCAAATTTGTATTTTCTCCTCCTGACGCATCTCATGTGCTCCTCGTGTTTATAGTTTTTGTACCGAGCACATTCGTGGTTCAGGGAATAATTTAGTGGCAATATTAACAGAAGCCTACAGATTTTTCTTCAGTTCTCATACTTTTACAATACGTTTCTAGAAAGTGAGCTGAGACAATTGTTATTTTTTTATCCTCTTCAGTAAATGCAGGCTTTCAGTGGGTTGACTTGTGAAAATAACAGCATAAATCAATAGCGCTGAAAAAGTTTAATGTTTGACAATAGACCACAAGAAAACAACAAACTTTCACAAATTCTGTAGAAATTGTCACGTTTCTCCAACTGCAGTCTTAGTTAAAAAGATGAAATATTTACTTCCTTGCTTTTTCTTCTTAATACATTTTCATGCATTCCTTTGATTTTACCGTATATATTGCTGAAATGCAACACTAATTAATAAAAAAACGAAGTTACATGTGATTTTTTAATCTGTCAAAAATACAATTGTATGAACTTTGAAAGACTATTCTTGAAGGAAAATAAAATATTTTTTGGGGGGGGGGGATTTGATTCTCATATAAAATAGTTACATTTTACGCCAGACAATACCTGTTGTTATTTATTTGTCTGCTTTTTAGTTAAAAAAAAATGTCTCGCCACCTGTCCATCGTAGGATCACCGTACCAGGACAAATCCTGACATCCCGGCAGCGAGAAGGCCACTGGGAGGGGACAGACCTGCATCAAACTTTGAGGATTTTCATCCGCTGATGCCGCTGCTGCTGCTGGGAAAATGACACCTCCAGCTAAATGCAGCGGGGGATTACCATGCCAATGTGTACTTGTTAAATACTTAAGGTGTCACTCAGTTTGTAACTCTTTGTCATTCAGAGGGTGGCTGAAAGTTACGCATCAGAATGGTGCCTGGTGTGAGCGCACGCATGAGGGAGATCAAGGCCGCAAACAGTTGGGAATTGGTCCCACTTCTGGCCTTTTATGCGCAGTTAAAACACACGCAGTTCAACGCGTTGCGTGCGTGAAAAGGGGGGCAAACTTTGACTTAATAACACACCCGAGACTGATCGAACAATGATATAATTTGCTTATATGGATTAATAATAAAAAAAGAGTAAAATTGTTACATGAAATCACAATAAATGTTTATTTTTGCAACAATTTGTGGAAAGTCAATTCTTCTTCACTGATACTTGGAGGAAAGTTTATATTTTAAACAAAATAAATAAATGAAACACCCCAAACAAAAATGATCTTCCTCAGGAAGGTTACCGGATGAAAATGTAAAACATGCAGATATTCATGTTTGCATATGAACCAGGTTGAAAGGGACCTTTCATTCAGCATGACCCTTGAACTCAATATCCTCTGCCTATTGATGCATACATTTATATATAACATCACAGTAAATTACCTTCTGCATTCGCCTGCCCTGTACCCATAATAATGTTCCTCCACCTAATCTGTCAGCTTCCACTCTGAGACACTTTACCTCTTGTCGAACCCAATTATTGTGGAAGATGAGGAAGAGGCAAAAGGTTTTGGCTTGGCAGAGAAACATGTTTGGATTCAGAGGCTTCTTTATTGGTAATATTATGCTAAAAGCAGAAATATTCCAGAAAATACCGTTCTCACATTACAAATAGTATTTTCATGCAGACTTTTTTTTTTTATTAAAGCAACATTTTCTACATCTCATATTTGCTTTATAAAAGTGTCCTTGTCTATTATTGCAGTGGGGAAGTGTACAGCCTTATCAAAGTCATGGTGCTGTCTCTTGAAATTAGAGACAGCATCTCTAAATTGTCAATTACACAGAGGTTAAGTAGACTGAATAGACTCAATGATTCAAATCAGGTGGTACAATTTATTGCACATCACTCTCTGGTTTCATTTCACAGAGCACTGACAATGAAGCGCCTTTATTTTACACAATAGGTGAATAAAATTGAGACAGATCCTTTCTATATTGTCCAGTTTTTCATGCTACTTATAAATGCTGCTTTTTTAATCTTTTAAGTGTTTTGTTTAGGCTTATTATGAACAGTAATTTTTGGATCATGAAATATATCCAAAACCATTGTACTTGTTTAGCATAATAACCGTCAAATGGAAATAATTGCATCAGTCTTAAATGTGATATGCTTTTAAAAGGTGAACTGGCATCCCACAATGTCTTTTAATGTTAACTGATCATTCATATACTGATTTGTTTTGGTTTTCCATTTGAATCATGAAGCATAATGCAATAATACATCTCATATGCACATCATTTTGTGCACTATGGGACAATCAGGGTGAACTTTCTTTTATTTTCTGTTTGGATACTCTCTTTAACCCAGATATCTGCACTTATTTATAACTTATCTGCAGGGAAAATATTTATTTGAGGAAATATATGGTTCATCTCCATTTTTAAGAAATTGTTCAGTTGTCCAGAACAGTGACAGACCACCATGAAGTAGTGCATAGTGGTGAAAGGGAAGAAAAAAATACACTTGATTTCCATTATATTTATTTATTTACAAATATGAATCTGACGTGTTGTCTGAATTATGTGTCAGTACATCTATGCAAGACAATTTTTTCAAAAATATTCCAAGCTCAGTCAACATTTTCTTGATGTTCATTCAAGAACATCAAGAAAATTGATGTTCTTGAATGAACATCAATTTTCAAGCACTGACAGAGATTCTGAAATTGTTTTAGATCCAAGTCATGAAAATACTTTAATTTAAACTCTTCCATTGTAGCACAGACTGTATGTTTTGGATTGCTGTCCTACTGGAAGATAAATCTTCACTTCAGTCTCAAGCTTTCTCCAGCCTTTTACAGTTTTTTTGTTAAATTCACCCATTTAATTAGTTCCATCTATTTTCCTATGAACCAGTTTCCTTGTCTTGCCAAAAACACATAATGTTTGATGTTGGACATGGTGTATTCTGATCAGTGTCTATTTTCCACCACACATGGTGTTCTGCATGAACACCAAACATTTACTTTGTTACATCCAGCCATTATACCTTCTTTCACATATTAGGTTAGTAGTTCTATGTTTATTTTCTATATACCTATGCACACTGGCTAGACTTGACATAATTCATTAAAGGGTCATGTACTTATTATTATTATTATTATTTTAGTTTGAATTAAAATGTACTTCAAAGGTGTGCATACATTTAAGTATCAGCTTTTCTTTTTTAGTTGTTAAACCATAGCTACAGCTAACATTTCAGTGATTATACATGTATTTGTTCATTACATGTGATTAGTATTTAGAATAACAAAACTAAGTTAAGTATAACTATATTTAAGATGGCTTTTAACTTAGATCTTTACTTTGCATTGCTTTAACTGCTTATTTAGTTCATATACCCATTTAAATGTGACATACATACATGGCAAAGTTAAGAATGTAAACATGGTTAACACTCAAAGAAAGTTAGTGCCCTGAAACCAGAGCTCGTAGTCCAAAGTCAGCTACACAAGCATCAATATTTTACAATCTCTCAAGAATCCCCATTGCAGATGCAATCAATGCCTCCTATTCATTATCCATGTGTATGTCTTCTAGGTATGGCCTTTGTCGTTAGGCAATAATTCTCCCTTCCACAGTTCCACATCACTCCACTGAGCCATACTTTTACAAATGCCTCAGGGCTATAAATACTAATGAAATCTCTTTGCTTAATTTGATTTTGCTGGTACACTTGCAGTTATGGCTGAACTTTCCCACGAGAGAGGCTGATTGGACACTTTCAAGTCCTTATGGAAGCAGAAAAACATTCCAAAGAGCTGGGGAGATCATTTCCATAATTACCCTGATTGGCAGCCTAATGACCTTCTGAGACAATAAAAAGATCTCTTGTTAATTCCATTTCTGTCGCTGACATTCAAGAGATTCCTATCTTACATGTTTGAGGGTTCACAAGATAACAAGTGTACTTTTTTTCCCCCCTCACGAGCAAAAGAGCAGCCTCATTCAGTGTTGCACCCCCCACCCTCATTCCACATCGTTACCAACGGCTCTGCTCTGCTCTGCTCTGAACAGGATCTGCCTGAGTCTGCACAGCTCCCCTACTCTGCTCCAAAGTTGGATAATTTATGGACCAGGGGGAGATTATAAAGATGGATCTGTAAGGCAATCAATTCCCATGTTGCGTTTTTGAATGGTGGGATAGAAATGAAGTGCAGAATAATTAAAAAGATCACAAGTCCCCCCTCGCATGTAATAACGAGCAGGTCCAGAGGGCTCCTCCACGGTGCCAGAGGAAGCTCTTTTGATGTGACTGAGAGGACACCTCGGCTGGTCCAGAGCTGCTGCACAAAGGGATGGTTTCACCCGCCACCGCACACTGAGGACGCATTTGCCACGCATGCAGAGACAGTTTGACCAGGCAGATCACAAGCAGATACTGTTGTCAGAGGAAGCTGAGACACTTTTTTATCTGCTTGGATGTGAGGGTGACTCAGAGCTGGCAGAGATGCAAAGTGTGTGGGGGTCTGTTTGGAATATGTTTCACAGAGCCTACAATGCTCAGAGTGTTGTTGGATGTTTAAAAAAAATCATCTATGGTCTGTGTATGAATGGGTGTCAAAATGTACCGTCAACCCTCTGCATGCACAGCTGTGGGCCACTGTGACCTGATAAATACCTCTGCAGACTCCTTAAAATTCTGAATACATTAAACTTGATGTGAAATTTAAAACTATGGAACTGATGTCCTTTTATCATCCTTATTTTCAATCAGTGACAAGATTCTGTGGGAATAAGCATGAGACATTTAGTCTGTGCAGCACAAGTAGGATTTGCTGCAGAATAGTAAAGAAGATTATTTCTAAGAAGAACCACCAGGATGTATCTGTATATCATTTCAGGATTAGGACCTATTTAGACTTAATAGGTGCCGTTAACTAAAGTGATAAGATGAATCACTTTAGTTAATGTCTAACAGGTGAATCAATGGGATCTAGTGATCCCTGCAATTGTGAATTATATTTGTTATTCATCAAACTCAGATCTATTTAAAAAGGATTAACACAAACAGACATTATTAGTGAAAAGATATTACAGTAATTTTTCTGTCCAAGTACAGACTAAGTGGAAGTTTTAGGATATTAGGGAACCAAACATTTAAATAATTATTTATTTAAAGGGTTAATTGATCTAGTTTGGAAGAAGGAGTTTTAGTCCTGGTTTTGATTCTTTCAACATGTTTTTAAATGTCTTGATGGTTCTCAACTTTGGATTAGGAATCAGTTGGAAACAAAGAGAAATGCCCTTAAAGGATGTTGTTTTCTGTACAAACATGCAAAGTAGATGGACTCTTGCAGCACTTTATTAAAAATTAGACAAACACATCATGGTGTATGAAGAAAAGGAAATAATTTTTACAACTAAATGTTTAAAGATTGATCAGGTCTATATTTTGAGATCCTTGTGTTCTAAAGTTTAGTCTGGAATCATCCTAGGAGGAGGTCAAACATCTGAGGAAAGAGATGATAGGGTGAGTTGATTGACCAATCGGAAGGGAACATGGGCTAAACCGTGAGATGGGTCATATTAGGGAGGTGTTAAATTTACATGATACCCTGCTTTAATTATCTATGAAGTTGTTGATGAAGTCCAAATAGACAAAAGGGCAATGTCAGACACAAAACAGAGTTTGGAATAAAGGATTTAATATTATATCTAATTAAGGACAATAGAATTAAAGCTTCAAATAAGCACAAATTTGACTTTTTACCATTAATTTTCCAGTCCAGAACTGGATGCAGGTCCGGACTGGACAATTGGGGAATCATGGAAGTTTGCGCAATTAGCAAGTTGTTGAATCAGAAAAAAGTTTTTTTGTAAGCATTTTCCATTTGGACAAAGTACTGAAATGAAATGAGAGATTTGTTTACTAAAAGGTCTCTTTCTATTTGCTTATCGACTTTCTTTTTTTGTGATCAAGTCTGCTGGCCGTCTTTGTATCAAGAGAAACGCCTTGAAATGTTTCCCATGCAGTTAACTTCAGATTTGGATCTTTTGCAGATGATATAGTGCTCTCATTTAGTGAGGGGAAACCTGAAGAGGTCACTGGAATAGTTTTCATGTGTGAAATCTTCATGATTAAAATGAAAAACTGCAAACTGGAGGGCTTGGTCTGAAAAACGTTGATTAGTAATCTTGTGTTGAAAGTAAGGGTTTTGTTTCTGTGGAGGTAAAATAAAAAAACAGTCTGTCATTTCTTAACTCCTACAGTTTGCCAACAGAAGAGATAAAACACAATATAGTGCATAATATTAAGTAAGAACTTTATAGTTGCCTCATATGAGTAAATTTGTAGAAATGTGCACTTTCAAATGCACTTTTTAGAGCCATTCAGATTTTTCTTAACAGGAGTTCTTTTGATAACCTAATAAAATGTATTTACTCTTTAGAAGTATCTGATCTGGTATTTGGTATCTGTTCTTTGAAAATGCTAGGAATTTTGGACACAAAAGGTTTTGCACCAGAAATCCTTATGACAGTGGGCCTTGGTTTCTGACTTCTTTTCGGCCAGTAGGTTTTGGCTCAAGGAAGCAGCTCATCGAGAATCAAAACAATCGTGCCATTTAAACATGTTACAATCAAAGTGATGCAGTAAATAGTTATTTGGCTGGCTTCTTCTTGATCAATAATGCTCTAACTCAAGAACTAAAGGCAACTTAAATGACTAATAGGGCCATGTGACTGGACTTGAAAAAGTTGCTCAGAACAGCAAATTTAATTATCATGTTAGAATTTTGCACAAAAACAATCTATTCTAGTAATTAGAGGTATTCCTGTCAGATGACTCATGTTAGTGGCCTAATGCCATTTGGAAAATTCTAACGCCTGCTTTGAATGTTATCAAATGTTTACAAAAGAACTTAATGTGCGAAAATGCAATCAGAGAAGTGGCTGGTTATTCTCTGCCGGCAACAGCATTGAGCAGTGATTTTCTAAATTGGCTTGGTGGTGTATTAAAAGTAACAAAAATTTAATTTAAGAAACTTAAACCACAACATTTAGGCAGGATGTCTCTGAGTAGACAATGAAAGATTGTTTCTTCACTCTTCTAAGTCTTCAGTTGGTTAAAAAACACCTGTGCTTTGACTTGGAATGTGCAGAAATGATTTTGGTCAGTTACAGAAAACCCATGGTTACTTAAAACTTTTTAATCTCAAGGTACGGTTTAGGAAGTCATAGAAATGAAATTATGATTTGGACACGAATGACAAATAAACAGCTAATATGCAGAAAAAATAAACTAATATGTCCAATTCTACAAAAACTATTTCAATGATGCAATGTAATAGTAAACCTATAGTGCCTTGTAGAAACATTCAACAGTATTCCCTAAACCTTCTCACATCTTTTCATCTTATAACCACAAACCTTAATGTTTTTAATTGGAATATTTTTGTGGCAGAACAAACAATTGTAGTATGCATTTATATTCAGCCCCCAGAGGCAATACGTCACTGAAACAACTTTCACCACAATTAGCGGTCCAAGCCCTTAGGTCATATATCAACCAGCTTTACATAAATAGTCTAAAATCTTTGCCAGTTTTTCATTTCAAAGTAGCTCAAATGGAGACTGTATCTGAACATTAATTCAGAATTCTTGCCACATTTTCAAGTTGAATTTAATGGATGAATCTGAGACATGAAAATGCATTATATTGTAGCTCCCAGTTCCCAGTCTTTTCCAGCCTCTAATACTTTTTCTTCCAGTATCATCCATGTTCCCAAGGAACCAAAGAATCTTCCTTGTGGTGTTAAAGTAAATGATGCCGCTACTACCGTACTTCGCTGTTGTGTTGTATGGTAGTTGGAAAAAGATGTATCATTTTGATTCATCTTCACAAATATGGTCAATGTTTTTATTGGTTTGTTCCATAGAATCCACCAAAAAACACAAACATTTCTGACTGCAATGTGACAAGCTACAAGAAAAAAATCCAAGAAGATATGATTGTGAAATGCACAATAGTGATTCAATTGAATTTTCTTCTACTCTTTGGTTATTTGAAATATATTGTGCTCATGTATTAAATACACATCACTCTTTCTTACCCTGACTGATTCTCCTGGGTCAGGGTAACTTGCCACCAAACTTTTGGAATCTCACAAAGGCCACATTCTCCTCCAAGTTGCTTTTCTTCATCATCCAGCTCCAGGGCAAGGCAGATCTGCTGAGACCCCTGCATTGTCTGCCCAAAACCACATATTAAAGTTGCCCTGCACAAGCCATTTCATTGAGATGTGGCAGGAATTCCTTTGCTGGTTCATTCATCTGTGTACATGGTTTGGAAACACATTAGAAACAAAGCAAGCCAGTCAAAGGATAATATTGAGGAAGTAGCATACATTTCAAGTTTCGTAACATATGTCATCTCTGTTTCATGCTCTTTTGCTCAGTACCAGTCCATGTGGGGGAAATACTGTGAAACTAGCTGCAAGCCATCCAAAATTTCTCCTTGCATGTGTAATGTTTTGCTCATTAGGAATTCTGGATTTTCCCCACCAGGAATGTCAAGTGAATACAAAGAGAGGGAAACTATGAACGCTCTCCATGCACGGTTAACAATTAACAATAGATAATAAAGGCAAAAATCTGATTTTAGACAACCAGGGTGTTCTCATTCAAAACATTTTAGAGTCTGTCTATTGTTTTTGTGAGAAAAACATGATTTTGTATCATCATTATAATAAGAACATAGCAGACTTTTGGTTCCGATGATATTGATTTAAAACAAACAAACAAAAAACATTTATGATTCTCTAATTGTCATATGTATTTATAATTATTGTTTTACACGGCTGTTTTATAATTTATACTTTATGTCACCAATCCATCAAAGCAAAATCTTAAAATCTTAGAATTTCACAAATTTTCTTTTATTTCAGTTAGATAGAAGCTATTCATATGCTCCTCTGTTCTGCTTGGTTTTTGCTTCTTTACTTCCCCATTTTGCTGGTCATTTCACCTGATCAAACAACTTCATCCAAGCAGACAATTATAGTAAATTTCTGACAGATGAGCGTCCACATTACTATCAATACGTGATGTAGTAAAATGAACAGCACTGCGAGAAGCTGTGACAAATCAAAATTATGATGTAAATATTTTGCGATCAAACATTTTAATGCCACATGGCAATTAATTTGATTTTGTATAGTTTCTTAAACACTTTTCTTAATCCAGTATAGAGTCAATAATTGGTTCATTTCTCTCAACTGATTACTGGGAGATACTTGTTTGTTTGATGTCTTATTTTGTTTTGTATAAACCAATCACAGTCCCTAGATGACAGAGTCACCCAACACCGCCTTGCAAGTGTGGTAAATTTATTTCTTTAAACTGCATCCTTCCAATGATGTTCATGTAATAAGAAAAGCAAAATGTTTGAAATTGTCATACTAGGAAGTACAGATATTCAAACATTTTGTAGTAAAATGTTTGAAAACAGTAAAAAGCCATAAGTGGGCCTGGCACTCTGCTTTATGTCCAGGAAATTTAATGACTGATAATTACAAACGTCACATATCCGACTTCAGGAGTGTCTACAATGAGTTCACTGTGCACAGATTCCATGACCTATTCCTACTACCTCACGATTCCCCTTAATTTATCAAATTAATTGCTTTGTAAACATTTGATCAATTTCAAAGATGTGGCTCATCGCTACAAATTGTATTAGCCCAAAACCAAAGTCATCTGATGGTAATTCTCTCCATCGCCAGTAGCATCTAAGAGGTCAGTGGCTTTGGCTCAAAATGATCATCTGACATGAGTGAGTGAGCATGTTGTGTTTGCAGATCAGAGGCGTTTCAGAATGATATGTTCAATTTACAACCTAACTTATTTACCACTGGCTAAGCAGTAAGGTAAGAGCAGTCAACAGGCCTATGGTGACCATGGAGGAGCTGCAGAGATCCATAGCTTAGGTGGTTGAATCTGTCCACAGGATGACTACTGCTGTAAACTCAATATACTGACATTTATGGAGGATAGTTTAAATGTTGAAAGGAAACCTTTTTAAATTCTTGTATGTTTTTCAACCAGCCAGCAGACACAGCAAGCATGTGGAAGTTACATAATTGTGGCGTGAATGTGACCTAAATCAAAGAAACACACTGAGAGGTGGATGAAAAATGTAAAACTCTATATTGTACAAAACGTGAAAAAAAAAAGATTTATTTTTGAGGATGGTGAGTGTTGGAGTGGATGTCCTTTGTCACTGATTCTGTTCCATCCACACTGACTGAGCTTAAACTAGATTTTCAAAACAAAGACGGGTAAATTGTGTTTCCATTACAAATGTGTACAAAACTTTGTTTATATTCTGCTAATGTCAAAAAACACAATTTTACAATTGCACCATTTCCATTAAATAAGAAATACAGTTAAAATCGTCATTGAATAAGTCATTGAAAAACATGATGTGCAATTATCTTTTACTTACTTCCTGTCGTCTTCTTCTTCATGGTTTGCACCGCTGGCAACATCTGGTTGTTGATTACGTGATTCACGTCATGAGAAAAAATGTATTTGCAAAAAAAAAATGATAAACTGTGTATTATGTTTCTTAAACTTTACAATCATGCTCCACTTTTGTTGGTCTGTCACATAAAGTTTGTGTTTAAAGTACACTGAAGTTTGTGACTGTAATGTGACAAAATGTAAAACAAATTCACAGGCAATCTATACTTACATTTTTAAATGTGGCACCACTTGGGCTCTGTGCCATTCAAAACTGGAATCACATAAGCAGAGGAAAGAAGGTATCGGCCTGTAGAGATAGCTTCCCTGTCTGCTAGGGACTCATGGATCTTCACTCCAAAAATACTGACATTCAGAGGCATCTGTCCAATGGTCCCGCAGAGTCACACAGTTTGCCCTGTGCTTGTGTTTGTCTGGTTTTTCAAAGATGGAGTTCTATCACTGTACCTTTATATGTGCTATGTCTACTGATGCAACTTGTGTGAAAACTCAAATTTTTCCTGTGTTCGTTTCATCATTTTGATATGTCTTACACAGCTGATTGCATTTATTTATTTATTTTTTTTCTCCAAAGAGCTTTTTGCGGCGCTAGTGGCTCGTATTTTTTTGGTACAGTAGGCAGACAGGAAGGAGGGTGAGGAGAGGGGGGAAGACATGCGGTAAAGGTCGTCGGGACCGGGAGTCGAACCCGCGACGTCCGCGTCGAGGACTAAGGCCTCCAAACGTGGGGCGTGCTAACCCCCTGCGCCACCACAGCACGCCCCAGCTGATTGCATTTTGTGTTTGTGTGTGAGTGGGGTATCATCTCCCTAGTGTATTCTAGGCCTCTTACTCAACTCTCACATGAGGATGACACAGGGCATCTGGTTTCACAGTAAAATTAGTTTGACATCGATGGAGTCACAAATGTCACCATGTGGCCACTTTGTTTTTCACTTCACGACACAGAAGTTACTTTAACGAGACTCGACCACAGCCTTTGCCCTGTTTTAGCTGCATGCCTGTCATTGTCTGTCATTGGTGAAAACATCTCGGATTGGTCAAAATTAATTCTTTGTTTCATTTCGGTCATAAATTTTAATGATTTATGTTCGGACTTCAGACAGCTTTTTATCTGTTTTGATCATTTGGAACATTGCATGTACCTTAGGTTGTGTTATCTGTCTTTTGACAGTTTAGAGAGTCAAATGGGTTCTACGTGGTCACATAGAGATTTGGAAATAAATAAAATGGGTGATAATTTCTCAGAGTAAAAAAAATATTTACTGATTTTAGATGACTTTATTGTTTTACATCTACAACTACATATATAAGTTTACATTTATAAACATCTGCACTTATGTAATATTGTGACATAAAAATAAATATAAACAAGTCTTTCAAGTGGACAATGGCCATATGTGTACTGATATGCTAGTGTAAATGGGCTTAAGGACAACAAAATCAAAACCACTCTGGTTTAAGTTCAGATCTCAAGTTCATTTGATAATATCTGCAATTGGGGAGTCAGCATAATTCTGTTCTGGTTCGTCAAACATTTTTGCAGAAGGCCTTGACTCACCAAGAAGGTTTTAAATCTTCAGTTAACACAAAGTAAACCACAGATGTTGAGTTGTGTTGCACAGTAAGCCGTGAGTTGTTGCCCCTCCCTACCCAGGTCATTTGTTTTCAATGGCTGAAGGATTCTGTTGGCCACTCTATGGCAGAACCAAATTAAGAGGTGCATCCCAGATGGATGAGTTCAGAGAGGATGAAAGATTGGCGGGGTAGTCAAAAATTTTTCCTCTTTTTTTTCTTCCATTTCACTTGTTCTTTTGCTGCCTTCTGTCAGATAAATGATCTGCGAGAGAAACATGATCTGTCCTGTTTTCACTGCTGACTCTCCTCTGTGTTGCTGTCTCAATTCTTTATGACAGGAACAAAACATGAACCAAGACACAACTGTTTGACTCATAGTTATGCATTTAGGAGTTGAACTTAATTTCTCTCACCCTGTTTGACTTTTCTTGTCAATAATTTGTATGGTGACAATTAACCCTTGCAAAAAAGTGAATTCATTTAAAAAGTTCTACTTTGACTTGACTTGCTTGCTGCAGATGAGTGATATATATGTAGGCATATTCAACTGATCTATTCAGGTAAAACATTAACAGACATACTGTAAAATGTAATTTTAGCATCAGGTTTTTAAACCAGAAATAGAAAATCATGTGACTGTACTCTTAATGAGGGACTGAGTCAATCGCTGCCTACGAGGTAATTTTACAGAGTGAAATCGCTGCCCTAATTACAAATGAATAGGCCATGTGTTGCCTTTGCCACCTCAGCAGATTCACATATATTTCCTCTCAGTGTAAGACCTTGTTTAACACTGATCTGCCACCATTATCATCCTCACCTCTGCTGGTACCCTTAACTGTCAGAGGTCTGTCTCCTTATGGCCAATCCATGTCTTTATTTTACCCAAAATGGCTCAGTAAGGAATTACTCAACAAGACTGTCTGGGTTACTTGTCTGTAAATGGGAGTTCCTTAGCATTTGGTGGCATTTGGAGAGCTTGATCACATGCAAGATCTAGGGTCGTTTATATGGTAATAATTTAATGATATGGTTAAATTAGTGGTTTAGCTGAATGCCTCGCTTTGAGGGGCAACAAAGTCAAAGGCATTGAATAAAATAGAAAAGAGAAGAATTACAGAGAAGTTGAGAATCATATGACTTGTTCTAAAGATTCATATTGTTTTTAAAACTGTTCTTAGTTTTAAATGACTTAACTGTAGTGTTGAGAATCACAGCTGTGGTCCTTTGTGGAGAAGGAAAACCTGAAACACTGAAATGAGAGAAAACGACAGCACTATCCTAGTAAATAAGAGAAAGGCCGAAAGGCTACACAAAACAGAAAAACAAGTAATCAGTGACAATGATCTAGTAAATGAAGGACATTGAGCTAAATAAAGAGAAAAACAACAGGATTAGATAAAGGCAGGTGTGATAATTATCAAATGGAGACCTGGGGTGCAGGAAATGCATAAAAGAAGATTGACAGGTTTTATATTTTGGAAAATTGAGATATAATCAATTCAATTCACATCAATGCAATTAATTACACAGTACCATTTCATGTCATCTCAAGACACTTTGCCAAAAGATTGATCAGAACCATTACTGCAGCATTTTGGAACAGCTGAAGGTTTTCAGCTGAATTTTGTGGACTTCCTGATAGTAGAGAAAGACAAAAGTCCAGCATTTGATGCAACAAATGTTGGAATACTTCCAGCATCATTCCTAGACAAGATATTTCTAATTTTGATCAGTATTCCAGAGTGAAATAAGCAAATCCTAGAAACCTGTTTAGTATTGGATTAAAGTGTCATATCCTAGTCAAAAATAACTCAGATGTTCATCCTGCTGCAAAGTAACTTGAATCTAGAGATAATGGTTTGGGAAAGAAACACTATCACCATGCATCGTTTTCATAATCATTTAGAAACAGAGCTGAAAATGTATGAGAAGCTTTCATAGCACATAAATGAATTGCTTCCTAATTTTGTGATCACTCAGATTTTGCTGTTACACCACAATAAAACATAAACAGTTTGTTAGCGAGCTCAGTGACGTTGTTTTGGGTTCTAAACAACTCCCATGTGTGATTTCACACAGTGTGAACCTCCTCTAATAAGCTCTGCTGCTGTTGTTCTCCTTGTGCAGCACTCCTGAAGAGGACGCGGAAAGTTGTCTGGATGTTCTATGCAAATGTTTAGTGTATTAGCATACACAGTTGTAATTAAAGTATAATTAGAGAGACAAATGGTGCTGTGATGCTCTGTGCCTTGGCTCCAGAGTCTGTTTATCAGCAGTCTCTTGTTTGGTCGGCTACAACAGGTTTATAGGAAACAAGCGCCGCCAACTGCTGCATTAATTGTTATCGTTGCCTTGGAAAGCAAATAGGTGCCATAGCGCTGCAGACTGTGAGAGGAGAAAGCTGGAGAGGGACCGGGACAAATTAGTGTGGAAAATGAGAGTGTCGAAATTATAGAGGGATTAGCATAGACGATAATGAAGCAATTAAAGAGTAAGCGCCTAGCACTCAGGTGCCTTTACTGAGCTGGTTCACTCCAGCTGCTTTCAGGCACTCTGGTGCAAATATATCCCCAAAGGTGAGGGGAGATAACTCGCTGTCCTAATGCATCACAGATATTGACTGAGATGAGAGGACTCAACATGACATGCTGCAGCGTAATGCAATGTGACAAAGCACTACACAGTCTGACACAACAGGACGTGGCAAGATGGAGAACATGACGTTCCATCACAGAAAGTAACACAGAAAAAAATACAGCAGAGCTAACTGGCTCATCATAGGAATAATGAAATGTAGTTTTAAGACACTCTAACATTTTTTTAAAAATTCTTCATCAGCTTCTTATGTTTGTGGTAAGTAGACACCCATTTTAAATTCTTTAATTTTGGATGAAATGAAACTTAATGAAAAGGGAAAAATCAGTGTGTTCCTGAAATCCTTAGCCTACATGTACTTTTGGCCCAAATTTACAAAACAAAAGACATGTGAAAAAGCAAAAATCATATATTTTTTTGTTTTTTTTCCGTTGATGTTATTATATAAAAATTTTAAAATGAATAATACCTATATATAGAGAGAGACAAAATTGTATACAAAATTGTATATATAGCAATGAGCGCATACTCATTAACGTATATATATATATATATATATATATATATATATATATATATATATATATATATATATATATATAGGCTTTTTTGATGATTTTGCAGTGTTTTATTTTTACAACCATAAACATAACTGTTTTAATTTCAATTGTACAAGCAGTTTAATCACGAGGCAAAAGAAAACAAAGTTTTCAAAAGTTTGTGGGGAATGCATGTGTATTCAGCACCGTACAAGTAATAAACTGCAATGGTAAAGTTATGGAAAAATTAAAAGCAGAGTTAGATTATAAAAAGAGACAAAAGGAAAGTCATAAGAAGTCCTGTTTGCAGTTTAAGCAATGTAGGGGACACAGTAAAGATGTGAAAGTAAGATGAGACTCAAATGTAACTTCTTTGCCAAATTGAGAAAACTATCCAAAACCACACCTTGAACACATTATCTTTATAGGAAAGCGTAGTGTTGGCAGTTTTATCCTGTGGGGTTATACTTTGACAAATCAGTGTTTATGGATAGATGGATTGCCTTAAACACAAGGTAACACAAGGAAAGAAAATCTGTTAGTGTCATCACAAAGACATGGGATGGAGATTTGGCTTCCAGCTGGGCAAGGACTCTAAATAGACACTGGAATAATTTAGATCAAATCATTTCAATATGTCATTATGGGCCAGATCTAAATCCAATTGATAATTTGTGCTATGACTTAGAAATAGCTGTTTATAGAGGTCTTTGACCCAGTTTGACCATGCTTAAACAATTTTGCCGAACAGGCAAAAATGTTCAATCTCTATTAGTGCAAAGCTGGAGGAGACATAAACCCATAAAGAATAATTCCGCTGAAAAGTGGGAAAATGTAGCAAAACTTTTGAAAGAGACTGTAGGTCTGATATTATATCACTGTAGGGGGTGAGATAACACCCAAAATGGCTAACACAAGACTGAGAAAAAATACTTTTGCAGAAGAGATGAGCCAGCCGGAGCAAAGGTGGAAGAAAAAAGAAGAAAATGAGAAGAGGGGAGAAAATGGGGGCTGTCCATTGCGATGCTAGACATTCATGGTTAGGGGTAATGAAGCCCCTCTCAAAGTCAACAGTTCAGAAACTCCTTTGTCCTCCTAAAAGAGCGTTTAATTTTTAACATAAACTTTCACTTAGGTATGCATGAACTTTTGTGGAATCCTTAGACATGTGTATAAAGGAGGCTTAATGGATGATGGTCATGTGCTTTGCTGCCAGGGAATGATGTCAGCCCCGATCTCATTCCCTCTCTGCAGCTCTTTCAGCTTCTCTGATAAAGGAAGGCCTAATGTAAATTTAATTTGGAGTGATGTATGGTGAAGATGGGTGAATGAGATAGACTGGGCTTCTTGGTTTGGGGTGCAAAGACAGGGATTTGAGACGGGAAATGGACTTGTGCGGAACAAGGTGGAGAATTTGGAGACGGAGAGCTGTGGATGAGTGGGTGACGGGTGGGGTGATGGGAGGGTGTGTGTTGGGGGTGTCTAACATGTCTCAGTGGGGAGAGCAGCTGGATTGGGGTGCTGCAACTCTGCCAACACTGTCTACTTTAAGCACGATTAATGACAACGAACGATCAGGCCTCTATTATGTGTGAACAGGACAGCACACACATGCACACGCTCCCAGCGCCTCACACGCTCTCCCATGTCTGATTTACACAGACATACTCAGCCCCTGCTATGCCACATTTACCCTCAACAATGCGGAGGGGAGGGACAGTTGCTTTTGCTTTCCAACAGGAGGGCAACATCTGAATGGGAGGTGTCTAAACACTCCCTGATTTTGGCTCCTTGAAAAGCCCCGGCCCCTTCACTCCCTGTTGCCCCATTGTCTCATTTCAAATGAAGTGGACAAATGCTAAATCAATGTTTTTAATGTTGCTCCTCACCATCTTTATCCATTCTTTCCTTTTTCGCCCCAACAGATTGTAAGAATATTGATGGTCATTACTGTCATGACGGCAGTGATGTAAGCCCTCCCTAGATCCCTGCTTTTCTCCTGATGTCCTCTGGGATTATCCACATTCACACCAACCAGAAGTCACATTGCAATAAAAGCAATCCATGAGCTATGAGGTATTTCCATCGTCTACCTTTCTTCAGTGTATGATAATGTTGATGCTACACATAATTTCTTCATGTGCAGAGATGAAATACAGATACCTTATGAACCTAATGAGTTTCTGTAAGTCATTTCCCTTCAAATTGTCATGAGGTTATTGGGGAAAAAAACATAGAAATTACAATAAATTGACGATGAAAGCAGTTATTGTTTCAACATGAAATGGCTGATTAGTACAACAAAGCCAGAGGTGTATTTCCTTCCGTAAAATACTACTGTTATATACAATTTCTCCAAAATGTGCTAATTGGACATGCATATGATATGTTGATCTACTGCTTAATTAGGTACAATGATTTACAATAAAATCATTGTAATCTGTGGTACTTCAGTATTGTGTTTTGATATATTTAGGATTTATTCAGTTATTTTCTTAGTTTTAACATTCCTTGTGCTTTTGTTCTGTATTTTAGTATCTCATATGTATTTTTCTGCTCTGAGATGCAATCCATCCATAGCTGGATATCTGGGAGAATGAAGTCATATTTATGCATTTGGCCTTTCATCCACACTAAAACTGATTTGCATTGCTAAAAACAATTACTTTGGAAAACTATACCAAAGCAGAGATTTAAAAACTCCATATTTGTTGTTGTGTGTGAACATGGGAAAACAAAGATTTAGAGCATTAAAGTCTACAACAAATAATACGCCAATATATACCGTACTTGCTTTGACATGATTCCCAGTTGGCATTGTTTTGTGTTTTTTAACTTTGAATTCTATTATGATATTTGCAAATTGTTCAACCTACAGTATATATCTGTCCACATATATGAGTCTCCTTGCACCATGTTTAATTCGTAACAAAAAGTCTGTTAGGTTTGAAGCAATCTGATTGGCTGACATAGGTTTTAGATTTCCACTGCACTGCCCCCTATAGGTTTGTTATGTTTAAAACAACGCTCCGGGGCGTATTTGTGCTGGTTCATGTGGATGAAAACTTTTCTGAAACTGATCCTGTGTGTACTATGATTTTTTAAATGATGTGAGGAGATGTCCTTTTTTTTTTTTAAAGACTCTTACTGTGTGTGTACAGGACCTCAGTGTCACATCATTCTAGTATTGTCACCAGTCTGTTTCCTTGTGTTTCTTTTCTGATTTGTCATTTTAAATTTGTCCTGAACTAGTTTTTATTTTTATCAGTTTTTGAATTTCCTTCAAACAAAATGGTTTATTTACTTTATTGCTCTTAGATCCGTGAACCTGGTTAACAACTTTTACACAAAACATATTCTGACACATCCAGGTTTAATCTTTACAATACTTTTCATTGAACATTTAAAAATCCAAGAAGCATAGGGAAAATAACGTAAATCTACCATCATCATCATCATCATCATCATCATCGTCAACTCCACAGCCTGCTGTAGCGGAGGATGAGCAGGGGGTCGAATGAATAGTGAGTGGTATTCATCAGAGCAAGAGGAAGCGTCAGCCAAGATCCAATTATATATATTCATTAAGTGATAATGATATCATGGTCTTTTAACTGAGAAGAAAAGGGAGTGTAATTGAATAATAACAGTTGTACAATCTCAGAGGATTGTGTCCCCTCTTCACATTCCCACCAACACCACATAGACATGGTGACCCCTTGAGGGGTGGAGAGCAGGAGGGAGGGCAGGAATAAGACTGAGCAGCAAGGATTGATGGAATTCTATTACTCCCTGATAGATTTATTATGAAGGCCTGAGTGGACTCTCTGCACCACTTTGTCACTCACACTAATCAGCATTTGGGGAAAAAAGTGGGAGGGTGCATGTCCCACCCAACCCCCCCTCTGACACTCCTCCTCCTGCCCTTCTGCCCATCACCAAAGACAAGGTTAGGAGCCGTCTGACAGGCAGACGCGGCGGGTGGCCATTTTGGATCCCCGTGAGCCGAGGCATTGCCGTGGCAAATGGACCAGCTGAGCTCCAATGACCTCCAGGGTGATCCCTTTATTTGTTTATTAATGGAGGGCAATGTGCAACACCATAAGGGTGGCGAGTCATGCAGAGATCAGCAGAATTCGTACGACAGCCCATTCTGACCACTCGCTGCCTCTGCAGCATCCCCCACAAGTGGGACTGAAACAATTTGTAAACACTTAGCATGGCAATGAAGCGCAAGGTCAAGTCCTCTTTTCATTTAGCTTATATGAGATGACAGGAGGCAGGTGAAAGGATGAGAGGGGCATGATCACCAGTGCTTGTGTGCACACGTGATCCCTGAAACAAAGTTAAAGGAAGCTATTGCCACCTGTTGTTTTAAAGAATATATAGAGTGATTATCAAAGATTGTTGTAAGAGGCTGTTAAGGGGCACATGCATTTTAGGGTGTTTTCACACCTGATAGTCTGGTAGAATGGGTTGGATTGGGGTGCAAAATTGCAAAATTTGTTTTATGTACAGCTGCTGCAGTTTCCTTTCACATTGCATTCACAATCCAAACTAATTGGAAAACCTATGGTGATGCTGCACCAAGAACTGCTGAAAGAAATAACACAAAAACCTCTAAAGAAAACATGAGTGAAATTTCCTTCTTCACAAAATGTAAACAATGGAGCTGCGTCAGATTTTAGAAGTTGAAGGATTTTTAAATTTTATTTTAGTCTTTGGTGAAAGAACATGAGTCATTTTTCCCACTAGCATCAGACTCTCATGCTTGTTTTTGTTATGTTTACCCAGAATACCCTGCTCTATTGTCCACACCCTGCTCCAAAAGCAGGGTGTGGACTTTAATCAAACCAGAGTTTGATTAAAGTGGACTATATACAGCGCAGGTGTGAATGCACCATTAGTCAAAAAACCTATACATGTTGAAAGGATGAAGCATTAAGAAGTTTCATCCTTAGATGAAACTTCATAATTAGCCAGTTCATTGTTTTTCAAAGCAGATCATGATTTTAAAATCCACTCATTAAAATGGTATCACTGCCTCATAATATGCACCATAGTTGGGAAAATTTTAATGGACATGCTTAAAGTACATTGATTGCAATGGCATAAGTGTAGTTATTGATCGTGTTGCCTTTTGTTTGCCCCACAGTAACCTGATTTCTGTCTTGCTAACAGACTGGTTAGCTTGTTGCATAGTTAATTTAATCAGCACTGAAAAGAAGTGGGAGCTTTTCATTCTGTTAGTTTCGGATTTATTGATTTACTACGAGTTCAAAACTTTGAGATTAGAGGAGAAACTCAAAAATGAGAGCCTTTGTGATCATCAACCCATCGAAAGACAGATTTCTGTCATAAAGTGGTGTGGATGAGTGGTGAGGCAAAACGCTAGGAGACCCAGGTAAGAGAGATATGGTAGATTTAATGATGAAATAATGCACACAAACAGTCCAAATCCCTGGCAGCACTGCTGAGCAGAAGCTGAGGCTCAACACAGGTAGCAACAGAGAGCACGAATGGACTAACCCGACACACGGCAGATCAGAAGCCAAAATGAGACGAGGACCCGACAAAGACACAGACACACAGGTGACACTAAATACACAGGAGGTAATCAGGGATTGAGACACACCTGGGAGTAATCGAGGGGAGACAGGACAACGAAGAGACTCAAGGACACTGAAAACTCAGAAATAAACACAGAAAAACACAGATCATGACAATTTCTCCAAATCAGCGTTAAAACAAATATCAGATTCAATATTGATTGATTCACCAAGAATGCAATTGGAGATATAAATATTTGTTTTCTTTGCAAACGTTTTTGGGGGAAGAGGTTGCTTGGGTCAGGGAAATCTTACAGATTTCACAATGTCATTTGGGGCAAACAATTAGTTGAGAGATCCGTGTGTAATGCATTGTAGGTAATATAAGAGGAGAAATTAATATAGCTTTTAAAATCCTAAAAAAAATGCTAATTTGTCTCCTTTACCAATAATGTATTATTTTTGGAATCTATCATGTACCAAAGCTGTTGCTTTAAGAGATGCTACTTTGCTGAATTAAGAAGCTCTTTTTCTTTCTGTCTTTCTTCCAAAAATGCATTTGGACTGAAATTCAACTTTTTGAGCTTGTAGTGTCTTTGATTTGAGTGCATTTATCTTTTATACAGTCATTTACGTGTCAAACCATGCAGATCCTTCTTTGGGTCATCATATTCAACTTCATCCTTCATGTCATCATAACTTCACCAGAAATACAATGTTGTACATAAAGTGAACATTTAATTATTAGAGATTTTCACTTTCATTTGAATTATTTTAAAAACAGAAACCTATGAAACTCCTGTAATACTTTAGTGCTGTTTGTTTGGTGTGCTTTTGACAATCATTGAGAAGCTTTTTTCCCCAAAGTTCTTCCACCTCTGCTGATGGTCACACATTGTCTTTAACGTCAGCTGTTTACCTTTCGTGCTCCTTTGATACAGACATCTATTTGTTTTCCGAGCACTTGGCCTCGTATAACATGGAGCAAGATAAATATTTTGAACCATCATACGCATAAATAATTGATTTATGTCACACAGCAAAGGCCGATATCCCCACTTCACACGGCTTCAGCCAGGCTTTGTTTTGGGCTGGAGTAGAACTGAGAGGACAATAATGTTTACCCTGGTGGTATTGCAATTACCAGAAGAAAACAGTTGCGTCCAGACACCCAAGGCTGTGTCGAATTAAAGAGTGATCACAAACAAGTACAACACTGGCTTTTGTTTAGAGAGCAATAAACAAAGCTGGTTGAGGTGGCCCAATGATAAGGTTTCTCTCATGGGATCGCTGAAAAACGTGGCTCATGTAGAAGGGGGTTTGAATTTGTGTCTGAACTGTACTGTCATCTGTTTCCTATATGACTGCTTACTTCATCCCTCCTTTAGCTGACTTAAATCTGTCTCTGTCCTTGCAATTTCTCTTTCGCTGTCTGTCTTGTCTGTCTTTTGCTGTCTTACACACACACACGCACGCCCCCACACACACAGAAATTCTCATTACCTCATTAGCAGAGGCAGCTCTCATTTAGCTTTTTAATGACGGTTCTAGATGAATGGGCCTGGTGCTGATCCCAGTGCTGTGACTGGATTAGTGATAATGATGGATCTGTAGGAAGTGTGACAGCCTCATCTCAACTCTCCCCAGGTCTCATCCTCTAGCCTGGGGCCAGCCAAAGAGAGGTCCACATGCCAAGTCTGGACCCTTGGTTAAGGCCCCTGTGAATGAAACACTATTGGTCAGTCATGAAAATGATATTACATTCAAGAAAAGAGACTGTCTTGCTCGTAACTTACAGTAGTTTGTGATTTATTTCCATTTCATGCTTGTTATGGAATTAATTGTTACTTCATTGTGACTTTCTACCAAAGCATTAGTAATATACGCACTCATAAGTAACTTACAACATCTGACATCTTATTTATGTTGTGCCACGCCATAAGAAATGCAATTTAAAGTTACTTTTTATAAGATGAAAAGGTCAATTCATGCCTAGATCAATCAAATCCAAATTATTTAGAGGCATTCAAATTAAAATTATGTTTCCATTTAATCTATAATCAAGCAATAAATTTTTTTGTATACTACATTTTAGCAACAAGGTAGTTTAAAGTGTTTTACAAAATAAGTTGTTACATAAGTTCTTACTGTAAATTACAGTTTTCTTTGTTATTGTTGGTTGTATAACTTTAACATCCTGGAAAATAAGAACAACAAATAAATGTTGTATTTAACCTATTTAAGTTGCATGTTTTAAAAATGTATAACAGATTTAGAAAAGAACAAATATAACAGAGTCAAACTTTGTAAGGTGGTTGCCTTTAGAAAGCTTGGAAATCTCTGCATATCTCCCATCCTAACAATCAGGCATGTTCACAATGTACAGTTTTTAGTTTGTTAAAGCATAGAATGAAAGCTTTTTTTTTTTAAACTAAAATTTCATTTCTATGTTTAAAAGCCAGATTCTAAAAGGATAGTTCAAAAAAATTAAAAAGAAATTCTATGTTATAAGAAGTTAATATTTTATCTGTTCTGTCCTGGAGTTTGCATAATCTCTCCATGTATCTATGAGTTCCCCAAATCCAAATGAGGCATACAAACTTCCCATATGAGTGTGTGCCTGCTTGGTTGGTTGTTCTGTGTCCTCCCGCTTTGATCTTACAAGGAAAATTAGGCATAGACAATGTACGGGTAAAAGAATATGTCTTGGAGATGTTTAAGAAGTCTGCTTTTATCAAGGCCATGTTGCGATGAGCAGATTGTACGCCACAGTGAAGAAACACACAGAATATCCAATTTACTGAAACAGAATCAAGGTGTTCTGCTTGTGAAAACCAACTAATCCAAAGATTGTTTGAAACTTTTTTGTCTCATTCTTTTCTTCCTCAAAACTCCTCCCTCTCCACAATTTAGTATAAGGCGCTAGGCACTAATGGCCTGTGGAAAAGACTGATTTTTAAGCAGGGGTCATTGGTCATACTACACAAAATTTTTATGTTTTTGTGTAGTATTAATTTTAGCATTTTATGTCTTTATTGGTTTTGTGTTTATTTTTACTTAACAAAATTATCATAAAATTGATCTTGTTATTAATAACAATTATAAACCCCCATTGTGTGTAACTAATTTAATTGATGGCTTAATATTAATATGTGAAATATTTAATCAATTTTCTTGTTTCTTTACCGCTGTAATGACAACTGCTCACTCAGAATGGAAAAAGAATCATCCTGCAGACAGATTTCTTAGCTGGATTACTAGGAAATTGATCATTTATATACATTAATATAGGTTAACATCACCCATCAACTGCTACATGAGAATGTCTTTTATGTGAAACAGTGTCACTTTACTGCCTTGTTTACTGCCGAGCCTTTCATCATCCTTAACCCTGAGGCTCTGGCTCAGTCCCTTGCAGTCCGGCCCTCAGCTGATCCATCAGACATGCTGGTCAGTCTGCAGCTCCTTCAGACCCAGGCGTCCAGTCTAACACCACGGGGGATCGGATTCTCCGTCTAGAACACACAGCAAGACCACCGAGACCCATTGAGGCCCAAGCAGGCTGAATTAGTTAGGCCTATTACACTATTTGAGGTCTTTATTAAATCCTAACTAAAGAATGCCTTGTAGCTGGAGTTAAGAATTAATAAATATATTTTAAGATCACTACAAATTTTCTTGAACCCCCAAACCAAATCCAAGTCTTAAGCCTCAAAGGCCAGAAATTCCAACTAGAAAGATGAATGAAAGATGTTTGTCTGCAGCTTCAGTTGAAATCCTATTATGCAGACGAACATGATAAAAGATTTGTGTTAGATTTCATATCTTGCTACTTCTAGACTTTCATTCACTCATTAATGTCTCTTCCTTTCATGAAGGCTTAATTTACTGAACAACTCTTCAAAACACTGTAGAACTTTGTCAACAACAAGAACTTGAGTCAGAACTTCACACTCTAACACAACCTTCAAACCAATTAGATATATGTGAAATTTGGTCTGAGGATCAAAATATGCCTCCATATATAAAATACTGAACTACAATGCCCTTTTCGTCATCAGCATGAGTATCACATTAGTGAAGAAAATTCCTAACTGTGCCAGAACATCTTTTTATGTGGAGATAATGTAGTAGCCCCATTTCCCTTCTCCTCCCCCCTGCACGTTACCCCACAGTGTGCGTGCCCAAGGCAGTGGGAGCCCTGGCTCCTGTGACTAGTGGGTTTTCTCCCTTCAGCAGCACCACTCATCTCCCTCTTTAATGTCATTTAGCTGCGGGGTGGCCAGCGCCTCTCTCGCCCATTAATCCCATTCCAAATGCCATAACATTTCCCAAAAAGCCCCTGCTTCTTAAAGCCGATAATTAGAATGTCTATTTAAAGTTCACAGCTCTCCTTTGCCGTTATCAATTAAAAGCAGTTTAAAGGAGATCGGCAGCAATAGTCAACAAATTAAAACCTCTTCCCTGTTCTGTGACGTTTGGTTGAGAATGCGTAATAGGGGCCCAGAAACTGGTCCCTTTTTGAACAGAGAGCAACATTTGGAAACCGTTCTGCCAAAGTAGAAACCTGCTATGAGTAGGTGTGTTATGTTAGGGAAGCAGTAATTTGTCTGATTTTTAGAACGGCTGTATCATCATGTGATATAATTTCATAAAACCAAAAATCTGATGTGTAACAGGGGCTATGTGAGGTTCTGATTAACATAATCAAAGCTTGGCAGACTGGATGTCAAACGTCAATGGAGCAACAGCAGAGCCAAGAGACAAGGAGACATTGTTAGGAGGATCAAAGCAAATAAAAATGTTAAAAAAAAAAAGAAATGACTTACATTCCTCTCACTGCTGATTATATTTGTGCAGAAAAACATTTTGATAAATGGCATACTGTAGGCAACGATCATGCAAAGTACTGGCAGTTCCTTGCAAATAAATTCACATTTTGTTTTAATGTTACCTTAATGTTGTTGTATCTATAAAGGGCTATTTTTGCATCACATTATCTATCAGATTTTTTATAAATTCATAAAGATGAGACAAAAGAAACACCTAAGAATCATCAGGACAGACAGAAACTATATTTCAAAGATTTTAATTTCAGGGCATCTCATTATCAGCTTGATGATGATATATTAGCATCAGACAAAGGAAAAATATCATTTTCCAAGTGGAAGCCTAAATCTTATTGTTGGGAAGGTACCATCTGGATCTCAAAGGGCTCAGCTCTCACATTTATCTTCCTCTGGTACATCACAGGAGTCAGCAACGGGAGGCCTCACAGATCAGTGATGAATTATGTACAATTTTTGGAAATTGTTTTATTTGTCTGAGTGTAGCAAGGTTAAAATTGGACTGAGTTATTTACAAAACAAGGCAGTGAATGACATTCATTACTCAAATAATTTGAAGTATAGGGAGGTTGCCTTGCAAAACTGTTCACACCAAATTAATCCACATTTTCCCATTTTACAAACAGAAGCCTCAGTGTATTTGATTGGGTCTTGACATGACAGTCCCACATAAAGTAGTGCATAATAGGAAGTGAAAAGAAAACGATTTATGTTTGTTTAATTCATAAATAAAAACCTGAAAAGCAGTGCAGCCGATTCCCAACAGATATCACCTAGTTTTTAAACGAAGTACATCTGTGCAAAGACTTCAAAAGAGAGTTAGAGCATGACAGTGAACAAACAGTGTTGTTAATGCCTACTCTGTTCAAAGGTGTTGCTTTTACTGCTTAGGATTAGTTGTTCTTCAAGGTAAACTTCTGCAAAGGTGAGAGAATTATCTTGCAGGATGTTTGGCACCCTTCATTCTCCTACCCACTCTGACCAGCTTTCCTGTTGCAGCTGAAGAAAAGCATCTCCACAGCATGATACTGCCATCATGATCGCATTCTTCCATGTTTGCTGTGTCCCCATCATGGCTTATGACAAACTGCAAGTAGGGCTTGCTATAGCATTTTTTCAATAGTAGTTGTCTTCTTGTATGTACAATGCAAGAATTGTACACTGCAAAAACATAACATTTTACCAGGTATCTTTGTCTAGTTTCTAGTGCAAATCTCTTACAATTGAAAGAACTTAACTAACTTAAAAGTAGCTTTTCAGCAGATTTTTTCACTTATAACAAGACATACTTCCTGTTTTAAGTGACAAAAAAATCTAAGAGTTATTTGTGGCTCATTTACAATAATTATTGTTTTAAAACAAGCTTATATATCTTGTTGAAAAGTTACTGTGAAAGCTATTTTCATCTAAGTGCAAGTGTAAGAAAAAGGGATAAAAGCACACAATGAAGTTAGAACAGTGAATTTCAACAGTAGTTGGAGTAGTTATACACTTTATTTGACATAGGATTAGATGGAGGTAAAATAAAAAAAATATTTATTTATTTTTACTGAAAACTGTGTTATGTGCTACTTCGTCCTGTGATATCACATTTAATCCCAATAAAGTACAATGGAGTTTCTGGCTGTACTGTGACAACTTGTGCATATGGATGCATTTGCTTCACATGCAAAGGTAATCATTTTCTTCATTGAAAGAAAAGTATTTGAATGGGTGTAAAGAAAGTCCACACATAAATTGTTGGACAAATAAGAACAGAAAAGAGTCCCATCTTTGGTGTCCCTCAGAGGGACTCACAGTTTCCCCTTGTTCTTCCTACCTCTGACTCCAGCAGAGTGATCTTGAGGAGGTGTGTCTTCTAATAAAACATTTATATCCAAGGAAACAGCATGTTCAGCTCTAGCCACAACACAGGCGTTGACACCGGGGGCTCTGTTTGAAGTTAGCCACAGAGATTTGGAGGCTTTTCTGAGGAGGCCCCATTGTTCAATGAGTCCCCCCTTCCCAGTCCCTCCTCCTGGTGCTTAAGTCTCACAGTAGTCTGCAGCCACTTCAAAAGATGTCCCCATATGAAAGAGCTCAGTTTGACCCCTGCCCACTGAGTAGCAGCTAAATCAGTAAAAAGAAAAGTGGGGTAATTTGTATGAACGCAGTAAGTTACTGCGCTGGAAAACAGGAAGGTCGTGTCTTTGCCACGGCCTGAGCCCGTAGCAACAAGGCATCAATGCAACATCAGTTCCCCCACAAAACCATCTTGCACACTCTCAAAACGATGCATGTATACAAGGAGCAATTGTGGCAAAACAATTAGGCTCCAATTTTTATTCCACAGGCTCACAAAAATGAACAGGAAGTGTGTGTCTTGCACTTTTTTTTTCTCCTACGCTGGCACGAGATAACTATCCTGCTTAGCCTGGGAGATAATGTCTGATAATGGTGGACTAATGATGCTGGACTGATTGAATTAGGCCAGAGGTTCAGTGGGTCAGAGCCCTGGAGCCCAAGAGTGACTCACCTTCCCCCCATCAGCACCGCACACACCCTCCTGGGAAAGGCAAAGATCGGTGTTTCCCCCCAGTCCCAGTTTTTACAGCTCAACCAAAATTCTCATGGCGCTAAAATCAATGTTGCCATTGTTGGGGCCAAACGGCGTATCCTGACCATGGCCAATGCAAAGAATTCCAAGTGGCAGGGCCTGCTGGCCTGTTGGGATCCACAGATTTGATTATGAGGAGGGCTAACGTTGTTTTTCAAGCTTGTCGGATAAAGGGGGTCTTGTTTAGCGTCTCGACAATGAGATTTCTAAGTGACATGTGAAACTGACCCAAGTATGTGCAATAATTCAAGCTTTTGATTTGACAAATGCTTTTGTGTCTTCCTCCTCATCTGCAAATACCTCCACTGAAATGCTCCCTTCTTCTCTTCCTCTCATTCTTTGCCAAAGTTTCAGCAAATACTTGCTTCCAAAAGATTTACTTCACCCATTAAAAAAAAAAGATAGGAAAAAAGAGCATTGAAAAGAACTGATTGTGTTGAGGGGAAAATGTTGGGCACGCAGATAAGTTTGGCTGTTTGGCTTTTGTTGTTTGAATTAAAATAAAGGTTTCCTTCTCTGCTGTCACATTGCATTAGCGGCGGCTGCAATGGCTGCTATCAGCCCCACTCCTGGCTGCTGCTCTGTGTGGAGCGAAGCTGACGGTGTGTGGAAACTAACACAGGCACTGTGCTGTGACCGCGTCACCTGCAATCAGCTCCAGCAGCCGGCCAGATTAATCATGACAGTAGGCAATATTTCCAACATTATTAGAAGAGAAACCTAATATTTTGGGACATCAGGGAACCTGGTGCCGGTGTCCATCAAAGTGAGAGCCTTCATTTAATGCTCCTTGGATGGCTAACCCTGGCACTTAACCCCTTTTAGGTATTCCATCTCTCTCCTCTCCTCCTTTATGCAGCGACACACAGACACAGACACACACAGAGACACACACAAACACATATACAGGCTGATGGCTTATGATGAGCCATCCCTCCCAAATAGAGGTGATGCATTTATTCCCAACACAATTTCTCACTGCCATTACAGCATGTTTTTACAAAGCCAAACAAGAAAGTGAACACCTATATCTGCCGGCTAACATCAGTCCTATTTGCTGGGGATTGTACAAAGGGTATGGGGGTTAGTAAAAACAAAATGGACCTGCCACACCTGTGTACATGTGTGATTGTGTTTGCCAGCATGTGTGTTTCTGTAGCTGCTTCGTATTCTTTACAGGTGTCTGTTGTAAACCATTATATCTGTTACTGGTGAGACTGAGGGGCATTATTGGACTTTTTTTCTACACCCCTACAGCTGTTAATTCTCTGTATTTTGTTGGTGTGTGTGCATGTGTGTGTGGGATTGAGTTTGATTGGATGTGATTGCATCTGGCACGCAGTGTGTGCAGGTGCTGTGAATCGTGGCGCTCCTGATCATGACTCACCGCCATCGCTCCCAGGACGTTTCACCCCTCAGAAGGTCTGTCGATGGACAGTGTGTTTGCGTATGGATTAACAAATGCTCCGACAGATACACACACGCATCATCATGTGACGGTAAACAATATGCACAGCATGTACACACATCATACAGCCTTAAGATTATGACTACCCGCTAACATTGATCATGTAAACAATCTCCATCTAAATGCGTTTGCTTAGCAAAGGTATGACCTAAAAGAATTGTGACTTGGGATGTTTAGTACTCTGACATTTGCATTAAGTCCATTAGACAGTAAATTATGGGAATTTGAACCAGGCTTGCTTTCCATAGATAGTGCTATTCTAGTATCTCAGCACTTTGGGGACCATAGTTCTCCTCATGCTGTGTTTAATTAAGTTAATCAATGTTTAAATAAGTCTTTAATTACTAGATGATTGTGTTAATAGAAAGTTTAGTTGGTTAGGAGTAAGGCTGAACCCCTTGTTGTGGCCCTTGGGAATCTCCAATTTTCCCCAGAGACCTGCCATGTATGTGTGAAAATGCTCCTACATGTCTTTTAGGCAGTTATTGAATGTAGAAAAGTTGAAG
This sequence comes from Xiphophorus couchianus, assembly GCF_001444195.1. Taxonomy (NCBI): domain Eukaryota; kingdom Metazoa; phylum Chordata; class Actinopteri; order Cyprinodontiformes; family Poeciliidae; genus Xiphophorus; species Xiphophorus couchianus. Next base: position 29,912,833 of record NC_040236.1, read on the forward strand.
GTGTAATTAGCAAATGCTACCTAAACTCTTCGTGTTCTACGTCATCTAAATCTGCCATGAGTACGAATGATTTTGGACTTAACTGTAAAACGCTATCACCACACAAAATGAAATATTAATTGTACATTACTCAATGTTTTAGTTTAATTGCGGAACGTTTAGTTGACTTTGATGAGTTTGGGATTTTAATTTTTAGGCAATACCTGCTTGACCGTTTATATAGATTCTGGCCTCTTTTTGTTCACACGCAATACTCAATCTTGTACATAAAATTTATTTTAAAGAATGAATGTAATTACCAAATGCACAATTCTGAAATTAATCATCAATTGTTTTTGTTTTATCCGAATCAAAGCTGAAGTGGCTTTGGATGCTTGAAACTATATTTGCAAAACAAACAAAAAAGAAAACACAAATTCAACATTATTCTATTTGAAATACTAAATATTGCTAAACACTTTGCCTGCCTAATACTCACTCATCGACATATTTTCTTTGACCTACAGGCATTTGCCAGTCTGTGTACATACACTACAGGCAGATGCTACACCAACAACTGAATGACATATCATTGATCTCCAGAATCGGCGCTGTTTATTTGCTTGTCAAAGGGCTCAATTGGCAATCAATATGCAGTTAGTTTAATTTTGCACATGACTCTCAGTGTGTTTGCGTGTGTGTGTGTGTGGCGTTATCAGTCACATTCTCAAGCCTTCTTCAGGGGAGGAGTGGAGAGCGATACAATGTTGTCCTGCAGGCGTGTGCCTCGCCTGTGTTCATCAGGGGGTTTGGGGTGCCTAATACACCATGGCGGTCCCCCATTTGTTTAATTTGTAAGGCTCTGACATCAATTGTTGAGCTTCATTTGCCCCGTCGAAACGTCACATGTCACAGCTAATGGGCCAAGCTGTGTGTATGGAATGTACTTGTGTTAATCGCCTGTCTGCATATGTGTGTATAAATAAGGTAGGCCGAGAGATTTGTGTGAGTGTGTTTGTGTGTATGCTGGTTGAGGAAAGATGTGATCTGAAAAAGCATTCAGTTTTCCTGGACAGTTACACGTTTTCTAGAAAACTTTAAAAATGGAAGCATTTTTTAAAAATTTAGAAATACCGACAACCAAAAGTAGCTAAATATAGCAAAGCAATAATAATTCTCAAATAAGTAGCACACCACACCAAAGTTGCTGTTTCAATGACTGTTTTCTCTTACTCCTCCTCTATGGGTATTTCATCCAATTTAGGGTCACAGGAGCCTGCAGTCAACAAGCAAAAAGATTGCGCTCCAGCATGGTTGCCAATAAATTCCAGAGACACAGAACCAGTAAGCATGGGTTGCATACATTTTCTAATTAACATAACATAAAGGGATGGGAGAAAACTGTCATGTACAGAGATGGTGTGAAAACTCTGCACCAAATGACTAGAATAGTACAAAATCCTTGCAACATAACCAAGTCCAGAGGTCAGTAGCAGTGAACTCGAGTCAGAGCCTGGATGACAGAAAAAAAAATTGGATTGATTGATGCTTTTGATTTTCTTAGGCAGCTATGCCAGTAGTGATTTCTTTTTGAGCATTGAAACTTTTTGGAAAATTCTACAAAACCTTGGCTCATACAAAATAAAAAATAAAAAATTAAAGCAGACCTTCCATTCAAACTGTGTAATGCAACACAAATCATGCAGATAGATTTTTTTCTTTTGACTATAATTCCAGAGCTTCTGCAAGAAAGAACAGTCCATTTGGTCCCTGATGGCCATTCAAAAATGATTTAATTGTGTTTGATACATAATAGATCTTCATGAAAACTCACATTTGCACAGATGGTATGTATGTGTGTGTGAGATAATGACCAGTGGTCTGCTCACTGTTGGAAAAGATGACTTCAGAGAGGACTGACGGTGTGAGTCTGCCGCTGTGGTCCATTCCTTTCCTCGGGCTTTAGTGACAAAAACAGGCACACACAGACTGTATACTGTTGAAAATGAGTCTGTGCATGCCAGTATTACCAACCACACATACATATACACAGGCACACATGCAGAAATCTATTAGTCAGATGGTAAACAGTAAAGTGAAGAAATGGACAAACAGAGCTACTGAAGGCCCACGCACAGCATCGATAACCTCATCGCATGACCCTCATCAGGGTTTATGCCCAGTCACATCAAAACACACTCTTTGTCACCAGGGGCCGAAAAACATGTTTGTCATACTGCCCTTTGAGGGTTGTGTTCTCCCCAACATGCAGGTCCATGTATAATTATTCTGCACATCAATAGTCACCATTCATTCTCTATTATAGCAACTCATCATCCGGAAGTGATCTAAATGTGACCGCGGGAACCCATCACAGAATATTTAAAAGCAAAAGCGGGGGAGTCCAGGGCAGGATTCTGTTGTGAAGGGCTAATGCATTCACACCCACACAGATTGACTCACCCTGACAAAAGAGTCTGTGTTGTCTATTCTAGGCAGCTGGGCAGGATGGCGAAACTTGGAATCCTTTGTAGGCTGGACGAGAAGTCTGTCTTTGTCCCATTTTTACAGAGTGTATTTTACCATACGCCTTTGCACGGCCGGTCAGGCATTCAACGTTGCAACAAGGCTAGGGAAAGTTTGCATAGATTAGCACTGTTATTGCAAATGTTCAGCCCACTTACGTGTTGATCAAGCCTTTTTCAAAATGCTGGCCTTGTCCCTGAAACCTTCTTTACAGACTGCGGCTGTTTATACTTGTGAGCTGCTCAAAGAGGCAACGGTGAAGAAGTAAGGCCTGTTAGCAATACAGTGACTATAAATCAAAGAATTACTAGTTTGCCTTAAAGGTAGTTAAAAGAACATTGACGTTTTGTTCCTTTTAGTCTTGTGTTTAAAGCAGACTTGGAGCCAAATGGGATGATGGATTGCTCAGTGAGTCAGTGGAGATAAACACAAAATAAAGAAATAAAGTAAAGAAGGCTTGTTTCCAATGACAAAAATGAGAATGTCTTTGCATTTAAAATAATCTATCTTTAATATTAGAAAACATATTCTTACCAGCAAACATTACATTTATATGTAAGACTTGATCTCCTCTCCTTCTTGGAAAGATTTTCCATAACATTTAGAGCATAGCTCCAGGGATTTGGTCTTTTTCAGCCATTGGAGGATTATGGGGGTTTGACTTAAGATCTGTCACTTTATCCCAGATGTCAAGTCAGGGCGCTTGAGATGGATTGAGTTTTGTCATGTTATACCACTAAAAGAATTTTAGATGGATGCGGGTTTGACTACCGTCTTCCTACTGCAATAAAGCCCTCTCGTATGCACTATTGTAATTTACAATGCATTGCAAAAATATTCCCACCTGTTGGAACCTTTCCACGTTGTTACAACCATAAACTAATTGTGTGATAGACCTACAACAAGTAGTAAATAACACGTTAGCTAAATCTTTTCTATCAAAAGAATACACTTGGCACCCTGTTAGATTCAGGATTTGTTCTCTCACAAACCTGTTGTTTTTACAACAGAGATTAAATTACATACAGTCGGTCTCTGTTAAATAAGTTGAGTTTTGGTTGCACTAGATTTCATTTCAGGGTTTCAGAGTGAAAAGTTCATTTTTGTCCATAGAAACCTTTAGAAAGCCGTCTCTTATTTCCCCCTCTCTTCACAAAAGAAATAAATAAAAAAATCTCAAATTACTTTTTACAAAACACTCTACCTGAAGAACAGACATGTCCTCATCCAGCTGAATGTAAGATCCATTCATCCCATTTGGGATGTGAGAAGCTTCTGACCTAAGGAGAGGTCAAGGTCTCGGGAGCCAAAAGAGCAGCTCAATGCAAATGTTCAGCTTCCTGTAGCCGTCTTCTTCACAACACTGTGCCCTCTGTGTTGACACTTACTTATTGTAAGTCCAAAACTTCCCATTTCTCACTTGTCTTGAATGCGTTAATAGATAGGGAGTATCCTAGCTGTCATTCAAAATGAGCCTTTAGCCCGCTGCAGGGCGAAGGTTGTTTCAGTTGCATTGAAGCATCCTGTTAGTTATTCAATTACTGTAAAGCACTGTTTCCTCAAATCAAGTTCAGTGAGTTAAAGTGATTTATTTTGCATAAGGAATGCAAAATAAGATTTGAAACACTGCCTGTTTTGTGATCTTTGAATTTTTTTTTTTTTTTTGCACATTACTGTGAATTAGCAAGTGGCTTAAAAATGAGAACAGTTCACTAGCTCAAAGTAGCATCTCTGAACACGTGAAAATGAAACGACAAAATTGAGACAGAGAAAGAAAACCAGTAAATTAAAACTCAAATAAATTTAATTGCTAATACATCTTCATAATCGATATGTTTTTCTGAGATGTTCTGCAATTTTTTTTCTTCAAATTCAATTAGTTTAATCCAATACAGCTCTGAGCAGCGAACATTTTTCATTGTCTTTCCCGTAATTTCTTTACACACAAAGAGAAAAGAAGCACTGAGGGATGTGAGACCTGAGACCGTCTGAACAGGTGTGCATGTCTGTGCACCACAGGTGTCTATACACATTTGTCACTGCGTAAAGTACGTCTCATGAATGTGTGCTTCTCTGTTGTCTTCTGTGTGTTTGGTGTTTTGCAAGAAACACTTCTGGTTGTCACAACACATTTGCTAGCTCTCATCCACCAGGAAATGTTTGGTTACTCTGTCAAGCCAGTTTGGCACATCGCCCAAGTTGCAAATTAATGTATGGCTCATGAGCATCTTTGTGATTTCGAATCTAAAGGACTGTTTAAGTAGGCTGCTTAAGTAGGGGGGTTAAGCTACTTATTTTGAGTCATGTCTAACTGATACAAAGGATCCCATAACTTTACCTGCTCATGCACAGTTGAATTCATGTGCTTATATGGCTTACAAATGGGCAGTTGATATCAAAACTAACAATAAGGTATTCAGAAGGACAACAACTAGTCTAGTTCTGTCAGAGATGCAGTGAAGTGGTTAGTGAAGTATATTATAGGACTTTCAAAGTTGGCAATTCTACACCTCTAACTTTATGAAAGACATAAAACTTTATAAAAGACAAACTTAACTTGATTCATTAAAGCATAGCACAATTTCAGACACAAAATATGGGAAACTACATTTCATTCCAATTCTCAAAACTTTTGCTAAGGGATATTTTGCACATAAAATCTAGGTACCTAACAAATTCTGTTTCTCCTTACTATTTCAGTCTGCTCACATTATCCTGAGTTGTTGCTTGTATTTAGGGGAAAAAACAGGCATTTTGTTCTTTTTAGTTTAAGACATTATTTTAGAACTTCACATTGCTCTAAATTACACAGTTTTAACTATAACCTGCTTATTCCTTTTCCTGATGCTATTTATTAATTAAAAGTGCAGATTGGCTGCACTAGATTTTATTTGGAAGCACCAGAACAAAGGGGGCAGAATACAAATGAAACCCTCACTTTTCAAATTTTTAATGATAGAAAAGTTTGAAATTATATGTATCTTATTCCTCCACCTATGACATAAAATTCTCATAAAATACATTGTTGTTGTAATTTAGGGAAACTGAAAAAATGTATGGATACTTTCACAATGCACGTTACGTCTGCTGTTATGACTCTATGAATTGGAGTAGATGAGCAGCACAATGTTTGTGAATGAGGAATATAAAGTTTAGCCACGTCAACAGATATGTGAACATCTGAGATCCAGTGTGAACAGAATTTTGCATGGAGTAACTCAGAAAGTTCTGTGTGGTCCCATGCTGCTCTACTGCGACACAAATCTTTAAAGTAGGGCAAATTTATGCCAGCTATTTCTCTCTGTGCTGCAGTGTGTATCTCAATAACCCACAAAACATATACACTGACTTCATTCTGTAATTATTTGTCTGCTACAAAGTTCACAGATGAGAAGCACATGGGTTTTATTTGACATCCTGAAATGCCTTCCCTCCAGCTGACTTATAATTGACTTAAGCAATACATTTTTCTATATTTCCTAATGTTGTGGATGAAGAGTAATATGTTACCACTCTTATGACTCAATATACATGCTGACAGCTGTTGTTGAAGAGTATGTAAAAATAAATTTTTATAAATGTAGTCTGTAATTTAGTTACAGTTCAAATGGTAAACTGAAAATAAATCTTAAATGTGTCGCAGTTAAGACTGGAGGTATGCTTCTTTTTTCAAAATTCAAGCCACATTTTGAAACTGATATTTTACAATTTTTGAGAAGTTTTCTTATTTTAAGATAATGTCTACCATCAGTATTGATTTGCAATGGCCTTTATCAATTCCAGCAGTTCTCAGGCCATGAATCACATATTTTCTGATGTAAAACTGCTATAAGAATAGATGCTGAACAAAAAACAAGTGAACACGATGTACTACTAAAAATCTAAAGTTCAAATAAACAGTCTTTACATCAGCTCAGATTCTCACTAGCAAAGACAGATTGATATCTCAGACATTAACATTGTAAAATGGTGGACAAATAATGAGTTTCACATTTTCATTCAACTTTCTGTTACAGTAAGATATTTGTAAGACTTAGCAACCTCTTCATGAGACTGTAATAGAGCTACAGCATCTTTAGTCAGAGTCTTTTTCAGATCATCATAAATAAATTTGATTATTTTTCTTTTTCAAATTTTATTGACATCAGTCAAAGGTTAACGTGATGGAGGTACCTGGACGGGATAGTCCAATTTAAGAGAGGCTGAAATAATAAAAAACTAGTTGCATTTAATTTCAAAGCTCTAAATGTCAATTAAAAATCAGACTGAATAATACCTTGAATGTTTCATACCGGCACTCAAAGTCTTGAATTGTGCTAAAATATTGTTGCACGACATATTTCAGACTTTTTTTCTTTCATATCTTCTGATTCAAAGTATCCAGTTTTATTAAGTAAAAAGTTGTTTGCATCTTTCATAAACAAAAACAGAGTGCTAAACAAAGTAGTCATCAAACTACTAACCCCTCTAACTTGGAAATGGTGCCACTTGAGTTTGTGTCACTTTAAGATGCGCTTTTACTTAAAAAAGACTCATTTCTTGAGAAAATACCACATATATTGGATTTGGACTAAAATTCAACCACATGCACTGATTGGTTGATGATAATTAATTGGATTACTCTGAGCTGGTCTGTGATGTTGAGGAAAACTGAGAAGTGTGGTTTGAAGGGAGGCCGGTTACCACTTGTGGACATGTCACATGTTTCACAAAGTGTATGAATCAACTTAAAAAAATAAATAAGTTGAAGATTTGATTAAGGCTTAAGAAACAGGGAGAAAAAAAGTGAGTTGTAACATAATTTTAGAGTTAGTAGGCTTAATGAGGTGAATGAGGAACTAATAGAAATCAATTGGCTGGTACTACATCTTCATCTTATACATCTTAGGTATAATTATTTAATTTTATCTGATATATCAGATTCACTTGAAGCAACTAAGAAAAACTCATCTTATGTTTGTAATGTCACAGAGTCCTCTCTTGATCAAAATGTATTTGTTTTGCTTTTTTACTATTAACTAAAATAAAATTAACAAATCAATTTTATGCTTTTGCTTTTCCATAAAAAAACCCTCAATATTCCATCTGCTATTGATTTGACTTGGAATAAAAATGGGAACTGTCATTTCATCAAGTTCAGTACTTAATCAGTATTAAGTAAAGTAAAGAAATGCCTTGATTCAACAGGTAGCTGAAACACCAGTAACTTGAAAAGATGCTATAATGAAATCAGACTGTCACTTCAGAGTGAATGAACTTTGAAACACACTTCTTAAACAACATTTCTGGGGTTTATTCTGATTTTGGGAGCATTAATTTTACATTGTGTTCTAAATTATTATGCAAGTGATATTTTCTCAGATTTTCTTAAATGGTCAATCCAAATGATGGTCAGTATAATTTTCAAGTCATAAACTATTACAGTATAAATCAAATTTTACTGAACAAAGCTTCCCATGAGAACAGTATTTTTTTCAAAAATAAAACACTCAAAATGCACTGTTCCAAATTATTATGCACAGCAGATTTTCTAAACATTTTATGGATTATATAGAACTGCAAACGGTCATTCTTTGAATGTGCAGCATTAAGTGGTCACATGTACTAAAATCAAAAGCTATTTCAATCAAAAACATCTTAACAGGCCGAGTTACTTGTTATCATAGGACCCCTTCTTTGATATCACCTGCACAATTCTTGCATCCATTGAACTTGTGAGTTTGTGGATAGTTTCTTCTTGAACGTCTTTGCAGGATGTCAGAAAACCTTCCCAGAGCTGCTGTTTTGTTATGAACTGCATTCCACCATCAGATCTTCTGCTTGAGGAAACTCCAAAGGTTCTCCAAAGGAGAACCTCTGACCTGGTTGAGGTCAGAAGAGGATGGTGACCACACCATGAGTTTCTCCCCTTTTATGCACATAGCAGCCAATGACACAGTGGTATTCCTTGCAGCATGAGATGGTGCATTGTAATGCATGAGGATGATTTTGCTACTGAAGGTATGGCTCTTCTTTTTGAACCATGAAAGAAAGTGATCAGTCAGAAAGTAAAAAATACTTTGCTGAGGACTCGCTGAGGACTCTGAAGGGGACTCCACCACCTCCTTGCTGATGTCACAGCCGTGTTGGGACGTGGTGGCCATGCACCACCAATCCACTACTGAGTCCATCTGGACCATCCAGGGTTGCACAGCAGTCATCAGTGAACAAGTCTATTTGAAAATTAATCTTCAAATAGATTAACTCTTTTCCTTTTCCATAAAAAAAACCCCTCAACGTACGACTGGGCCCACTGCGACCGTTTCTGCTTGTGAGCTCTGGTTAGGGGTGGCCAAATAGTGGGTTCATGCGCCTCAAGCCTCTGGAGGATCCTCCACCTTGAGGTACCAGAGGCACCAGCAGCTTCAAATAACTGTTTGCTGCTTTGTAAGGGAATTTTAACAGCTACTCTTTTAAACCGATGAATTTGTCTAACAGAAACCTTCTTCATTCAGCCTTTATCTGCACAAACCCATCTTTGTTCTGAATCAGCCACAAATCTCTTCATAACGCTTCAGTTTTTGTTAAATATCTAATGTTTTCATATCTTGTCATACGATACTGCACTATCTGATGATTTTCGTCAGCAGAGAGATCCTTTCACTTTCCCATATTGTTTGAAACCTGTGGCCTGCTTAATAATGTGGAACATCCTTCTTAAGTAGATTTCCTTTAATTGAGCTCACCAGACAAACTAATCAACCCAGCCCTCTGAAATTAATTATAGTGATTCAAAGGGCCCTGACACACAACATCATCTATACATTTAATAGCACAACAAAAATGTTTATCTTTATGACATTTAAATCCAATTTGCATAACAATTTGGAACACGGTGTATACGCACAGAAGTATCTCAGTCAAGTTTCTGGTCTGGACTTTAACATGACTATTGCCGCATCCCAATTTGCTCCTTTTCAGTTGTTTTGCTGCAGAATCTTTTGGGATCATTGACCAAACAACCTTCTGCTGTCGGACAGATGACCTCAGTTATTCGTGGGTGACCTGATGACCACAAGTTTCTCTGGTCTTGTGACTTCAAAGCAAACCCGAGTCATCACCCCTCCTCCACCATGTTTGATGTGTTTGCGCTGTTGTATTGTGCTGAGTTTTTGCAAAATGGGCTGCTGTATATCATGACCAAAGAGCTTTACTTTGGATACATCTGTCTAACAGATTTTATCCCAGAACTCTAGTTTATTAACAAGCAACTTTGTAATCCAGGTTGTCTCCCGATTACCCTCCAAGTTGACCAATAAATGTTCAGTACTACTACTTTATTTAGGTAGTCACATGTTCAACACCTGGGTGTCACTTTTACTCATAAATCTTATGCAAAGATTTGCATATTCATTTATCTTATGCAAGGAGTGTTAGTTTTCCTTCTAACTCTATCAGGAGTCACATTAACGTCCTCCTTCATATGATTGTCTCTTAATTACTATATTAAACATCAGCTTTGTGATTCTAAGCCTAAAATAAACAAACCATTTGGAAAAGGCAGGAAAAAAACTGGTTCAAAGCAACCGGGCATGCTTTTTTTTTACTATGACAATCTTAATCTGTGCCACAAACCCAACCCACCCAGCTGTGTGGCCAGAGTTCACAAAAAGACTCTATGGTCTTTTTGTGATTTCATTGATCCAGCCAACAAACAATAAAGCTTGTGTGTCTACTTTGCCATTGCCTGTTTGGCTTGGGTCAAAGTGCTGGCAGTCTTTGCTCCCTGTCCAGCAAACAGTTGACACATCATGATGAGTGAAAGGTGTGCAGATTCATGGTGAACACAGTGGGAGTGGTGGTACGTGACAGAGAGATCTGTTTAGACTTTTGAGTATCTTTCATGGGAACCTAATTGAAGGATGTTTTAGTGTTGTCACAGGAAGACAGGTTGGAATAATCATAGCTATTTGTTTACGCACCAGACACCCCAATTGCTTTTTAATGGCTACAGTCTGTGTATTGCTTCCAAGTGCAATGGTGAGTTTGGCTTTCATTACTGAGTGGAAAACATTCATGTGCTTCTTCTGCTTTCCTCTCTTGGTTTACATGATGGTTGGATTCTGCTTAAATGAGGAGGCATCATCAGAGAGAGTAGTTTAAGTGTTTTTGTGAAGCTCCAAAGCTCAAAAAAGCTTCCATGGTTCCAAATATAAACCTCCTTATTTTGTTTGTACATTTTGCAAAACTGTTATATGGGATGATTTGATATATCAAGACTTACTCAATGACAGATTCTGGTTTTATTGTAACTTTATCCAGAATATAGTATTGCTTTTGTAGTTAATTTACAAAGAAACTTTACAAATTGTGCAGAAGAAAAAAGTTTATTTCAAACCCTTTATCATAGAGTTTCAGTTGATTTGGAAAGAGTTTTATTATTTTATTTTGACAACCTAATCTTTTCACTAATTTTCAGTTCTGTAATGCTGGAAATTTCAAAATGACTCCATGCATATGCACAATGGTACTGTGTAAAAGTTTTGAGTTATTACGAAGTCCTTTTTTTATAAAAGGTTTTGGTAGTACTTTGTGCTAAGCATAGGTTTTATTGCTTAACGTCATTGGAAAATATAAAATGTTTTCTCTAAGGGAGAGCAAATTGATTTGTAAAGTTTTACACAGTGCCTTCCATATTAAAAATGTGAAAAACCGACAGAGTAGTGCATGGTTGTGGTTCTCATCTTTGTGGCCTTTTCAGAATTACATTGAGACTTGTTGCTTTTTTCCTATCTAATTCTCTTCCCGCCTGCCCGGTCAGTTTAGGTGCACAGTCTCTTGGTTTAGTCTTAACAGGTTTGCAGCTGTGAAATTAAGTTTCCATTTTTGAAAAATAGCTTGAACTATGCAGAATGTTCAAGACTTGGCAGTTTGTTTTGTAACCTTACTCTGCTTTATACTTCTCTAAAAATTTATTCCAGAGTTGTTTGCTCTGCTCCTCAACTGTTTTGAGTCTGTTTGTTCACTTCAAAATTATGTGCAGCTTTGAGTTTGTCTGTCACCAAAATCGTGATAAAATATATTGGAATTTGTTGTAACTTCTCAAACTGTGAAAAACCTCTGCATGTGCATAAAAATAAATGTCCAGTCAACATGCCATCTTTTAAAAGAGGCCAGTTTATTCATTGTGAGATAAGTTTTCCCTGACCTTTTCTGAGGCTGGGTCAGGGGTCACATCACTAAAGGGGATTTCAACATGGTGACCACTTCTGTTGGTGTCCGTCTTCACTTTAGCCTCCAGGGTAGAAACTTCCTGTTTGCCAAATTAAAAACAAAGCTGCCCTGTTATCATGCTTTGTTACAAGCTAGCAGATCTTAGGGTGTCACAGAGTTGAGGTAATGGGGGGGGGGCAAGTCTTACAATCTGCAGCTGCAGTGGGGGGTCAGTTCAGCAGGAATGGACCTTCTTTTTTATTAGCATTCCCTCTTTAGTCCCTTATGGGGCTCTGATCAGCGGGGTGTGGGAGGAGAGGAAATTTAAGAGGAGCTGTCACAGATATAATACAGAAGATGTGGACAATGTAGCATCACAGGGGAAAAAAGCATTATAAAGGTTTTAAAACAAGCATCGTAAAACTGTAGATCTTTATAAAAAAAAAACAATAAATTAAACTCAGATTATCTGATAAACTCAGATTATCTGATAATACAAGGACTGCAGATGAACATGCCCAGCAACACAGAGTCTTATTTACATTAATACACTAAATCTATCATTAGTAGCTTTTTAATTCTCAATTAAGAAGAAATGATGCAATGATGTCATTGATATTTAATTAGACGGCAATAACATGTTGCATGGCAGCATTACAAAACCATATCAATAAACAGAAGTATTTACCAAGTAACCACTAACAGCAAATCAAATTCAATTTCTTTTTTTTGTTGTTGTTTATATGCAGTCAACTGACACCAAAAGTCATCCTAATTACAGAGGTTACAAATAGGCATTATATGTATTCCCAGGAGTTTCACATGTGTTTCACATGCATTTTCTAGATTTCACGGGTAAATCACTTGTATTCCTGGGGAACATCATATGCAATTTGTGGCCTTAATATAATAAAACATAAACACAAAAAATTCTTCCTATCTGAGTATAAATGGTTAATACAATGCTGGGAACATGCTAATCTAAACATTTTAGATATATACATGTACAGATAAACAACCTTTGCACCGACTAAAGAAAGTTTCCGTTTCCCAACTCGTATTTTTCTGTTAAACTTTGCATGCTAACATTAATGCCAACATTATAGTCTGCATCTTTGGATGCTGACTGTAATATCAGTTTAGGTAAGGAACGCTTATAGAGCAGTTTTCATACACAAGACAAGTTAAAGTGCTCAATAGGAAAACAAAGAACCCTGGAAAATACACAGCATAAACAACAAAGTCATAAAAAATACACATCAGAAATGTGATGCATCACATACAATGAAAGAAACATTAAAATGACCAACTTAAACATCTAAAAAGTTTAAACATGACAGAAATTAAATTATAAAATGGTCTTTGACCTTTGTGGGGAATCCGCAGTAAACAGTTTATTTATTTATTAGGGCAGACACTGGGGAGATCTAAGTTTGTCCAGGTGAGAATGCATGATGCCAGCAGGAACAATGCATGCAGTGACATTGAGATGCTAAAGCTCTAGCTTGTTTACACAAGTTTCTCCCTGTTTCTTCTGTCAGAAACCAGCACTTTACCAGACAATGGTCACAATGTGGCCCTCATCTGAGAGTAGGCTGGCTTGACAAGGCGAGCACTCAGCTGGGGCTCTCTGGTTTGCTCTGGAGAGTGGATGTTTACATCAGTGGGAGGAAGCATTGTTTTAACCTAGAGGGGTCATTAAAAACACAGCATTTAGAGACAATAAAAATGAAGAAAAAGCCAGCTTGTAGGTTTTAGTTTAAAGAAACATTAATAAGTAAAATCATTGTAATACTAGACACAATCAGTGAATAATTAATTATTCACTGATTCTTTCATCTTTAAAATTGTTTTAATGGCCAAACCGATTTCAGTGTAACTCAAATCTAACGTCTTACAAACAATATACTTTTTTATTGTCCTGTTGCATCCCACTTATTCTCATCCTTGAGAATAAGTGGGATGCAACTTCATACAGAGCTCAAAACTGACCCACAGGGCTCAGAGCTCCTTCAGTGTAGATTAACTTCAGCTAATGAGCTGGTCAATGTGACAAGAGGCGGCTGTGATCGATGTCCCCTCTGAATTGATGTACTCTGCCAACGAAGGACACTGATCCACCATTGATGAAGTAGCTGTCTGAAGTTTGCTGGATCACTACTATCATTTGCAAGTTATCAGTTTTATCTTAAATTTAAGATAAACTGAACATGTCTGAAATCTAATAGAACAAGCTTGACAGTGATGCAGTTAGAGATCACCATGAAGGGAAACAGTTTCGTTTTATAGATCTTAAAGCTAAAATGTGTTTTAATGTATTATTTTGAAAGAGATTTTAAACAGGAAGGACCAAAAACAGATGTAAAATTATTGATTTAATTATTCAATATATTGCATTTTACAATGGTTTTTTGCATTGTTGCTCTAAGACCTTCTTCACACCCCGGAACATGGACGCTCTTTGCAGGATTCAAGGAGGTTTTCATATGGAGCAGTGGGTCCACCAAACATGAGTTTCAGCCAATTTGCAGTAGTTAGGTTGTCTTTGTGTGCTGTTATCATGTTAATGTATTGAACATTGTACATTTTAACAATTCAACACTCTTGGCAGGGAAGTTTCTATTGTAATTACACATCCTCTTGGCTTGGGCTAAAAGCAAATATACCTTTGGTAGTCAAAAGTAAGCCATATCTTTTGATGACATGAAATATAGTCCATAAATTGGCTCACCTTAATGTGGAATAGCTCTGAACAATGTGAGGATGTCTCTAATTTTTTCTCATTTCAGGCCCAGTTGAAAAGATTAGGATGAATCTGCATATAGTAATCATCAGAAAATTCCCTAGTGAAACATATTTGCATAAGGTTATTACTTACTGGCGATGACCCAAATTAAAGATGAACCACATTACTAATAGGCTTCTCTTAATGCTAATCTATAAACTCTAAGACATAAATATGTTTTGACATTAATGACTAAATGTTACTTCTTACTCTGGCTGCAACAATAATCAAAGGTACTTCTTTTAGTTTAGGTTTTCTTTTTGTCTGACCTCAGATTCTGTTTCTGCTCGTCTTCCTCTACTGACTAATATTATGGGGAAAAAAAGTGAATGTGTCACACTTGGAGAAGGGAAATATTACTGTCAAGAAAACTGTTGGAGGCGTAGTTGGTGTTGGACTCTGAATATGCTCTTGATAAATTAGAGTTCACCTCACAATATTCAAAACAGGCTATTATTAGCATACAAGGTAATATTATGGTTTGCAAAAGTATTTATAGCCCTCCAAAAACTTTTTTAATTTTTCCTGCCTTTTTTTCCTTATGTGAAAAACAGGATATTTTAGTGATTTATTTTGCTTGTAGATCACATTATGTCATCTGATTTGTGTGATTTTAAGCTATGTTAAAAAGAAGACAAAAAAATACTCTGACAAATCTGGTAGAAACACACCACAAAGGTCTTTACAGCTGTACCTCCACCGAAATGGGATCCTGTAAGTATTGACTCAGGAAAGTAAATATAAATGCTTCTCTCCTTCATTTGTAAAAATATAAAGCTATAAATTAACTTTCTTGGCTTCACAATAACACATTTTCTATACTTTGGGTTGGTCTTCCATATAAAATCCCAATAAAACTCACCTAGGACTGTGGTTGTTACATAATATTGCAAGGCACTCTATGTCTACAATTTTGTCTTTCTTATCTTCGCTGCAAACGTGAAACAATTAAGATAAAAAATAAAGTGTCTGCCATGTACAGATCCTGTTCAGTATGCAGCAGAGGTAACAACTCAATTAACCAGAAACCCCTAGCCATCACACCAGCAGGCTGCCTCATAATATTTCCCATAATGTTTCATCTAATTTGGAGAGTTTGACGTTTACCCCCTGCAGGACAGACAGTGACTGAAGGCAAGGGAGCACTGAGGTTCTGGTTTGTGTGAATAGCAATGAAGACTGAAAATCACTTCTAAAGCCTGCAGGTAAGAAAGCATCATCACATTTTTCAAGGCAGCTCTGTAGAAACTTTGCCAGTGCTCTTTGCAAAATTAATTGCCTTGTTGTGCTTAAATTTAACAGTCTGTAAAAGAGTAAAAGTAGTTTTTTTTCTTGAGCCACCGCTAAGAGTGCAGGGATAATAAAGTGTCGCTTTTTGCTCCTGGATAAAGATAATGTTTTAGGAGAGTTTCACAACTTTACCAGCCAAAGTTCTTCCACTCTAAAAACTTTCAAGAGGCCTTTAGAGGGCCCCTGTCTTTGTCGTGACACTCCACTTTCCTCTTTATACCCCTAAACCTATATGCTCTCCTGTAGTTCCTAAGAGGGAATGGAGGAGCCAAGCCTGTGGAACTGATGCTTCTGATCAGCGATGGGCTGGAAAAGACAGAGAAGGAAAGGGTGGAGGAGTCGGGGGAGAAAGTGAGAGAGTGCTGAGACAGCACTTGCCCTAGCCCTCAGAGGGGTTGGAGAGTAGGGATGTAAGTGGTAAGGATAAAGATGGGAAGGAAGGAGAGGAAGGGAGCTCATTTGTGATTAAAAGGTGGACCAGATAACCCTGTGAGAAGGTCCATCATTCTGCTTTAAAATGAGCCTCTAATAGTTGCCTGATAGGAAAAGGAGGGCACGAGACCTTTGGGGGAAAAGGAGCTCCTAAGCTGCCTTGGAGCTTGAAGTTTGATATGCTGACAGTCTTTTGCTGTGTGAAATAATTGTATGCTTGAGCAAGAAAACTGTAATCATTGTATTTTATGTTTGTAAAGTGCAAACGTGCCAAAGATCTTGAAGATGAAATCACTGAATTACTAAAGTAAGCTAATTATGTGTAAATCACTGATCAGCTGTGAACATGTGCACGTTTTCCATCGCCTCATCTCCGTTTAACACATCACTCCTAATGAGTTGGTGATTAATGATAATGCGTCTCATTAGTCAACAAAGGTTTCATGAGGACTCCAAGTGCAGCTAAAATGACCAGTTTTGCAGTCATGTTCAAATATGACATATTATATTTATGCATTAAAGCCAAACCTCAATAACCAACATAGACTTCTTAATGATTTGCTTAACACAGCAGATACAACCAATGCTGGTAATAAGGATTCAAACTCAAGTTTGTTTCATTTACTTTCAAAATAGAAAACTGGATAAGATTTATAAAATATAACAGAGGGAAGGTGAGACTAAAAGCTGATTCTCATCATTTTTAAATATTTCTCAGTTAAGCACCTCTTTAGTGAGGACACAAGTTACTGACACAAAATTTACAAAAATGGCTTGTACAACTTATGTAAAACCTGATAAAGACTGGCTTTTGCAATCATAGGTTTGCCCAGAATTATTTCTAAATGTGATAGTTCTGAATGAAAGCAGATAATAAGGTTTCTAGTTAAATTATGTAAAACAAGATTTTAATTTGAGTGTTGAGTTCCAGTTTTTTGCTTAACAAACTAATTACTTTGAATGAGACATTACAGAGCCATCTTTTGTGGTTTCTTGTGCATTTGCTATTTTTCTCACTTTGAAATTGGACAAATTGAAACAAATTTTATGTGGTCGAAAGTTTAGGACCACATAAAATTTGGTCCTAAACCGTTTCAGTGAGGTTTAGGACTCACTCAAGTGCTTTTGTGTACTAGTGTTTTTACTTAAAATTGTTTTTCCTGTAATTGCTCTGATGGGTTTTTTTAAATTGTATTTTGTGGGAAGCAAAGGAAGGTATTTTATTCATCAAGGCATGAAAAATAACCAAGTTAATAATGCTTAAGCTAAAGTATTCAAAGAGTTCATTATAATTTATTCTCAAACAATTTGAATGGTTTAACTTTTCCAAAAAAAAAAAGTCGTTGACATTATTTTGAAATCAAACATACATTTTAACAGAAGATTTTTTTAACACTGGTTTACAATATGCCAGTTAATGGAATGCATTTAGCCAATGAAAACTAAATAAAAATGATATGTCAGCATTTTGTAGGAAGCATTGTTGTTTTTATAGGTTTGCACCCTAATCCTATTTTTTATTATTTAAAGTAACGTCAGAGTCACAAACACGTTTATCAAGTCCTTTTTAAAGGGCATAATAGAAACCTCAAATGTAAACATAATTTTTACTACCTGTATTTGTGCACATTGAAGTCCATGTTCCAGCAAGCAGAATTTGTTCTTCATGTTTTAGGTGACATGATTTTACGGTCTGGCTGTGTGTGTACTTTGTGGATGGGGTTACTGCTGACAGTAAGGCAAACCCTTTTAGCACGTTCATAAAGGCAACATTTAGCATTGTCACAACAACTCCTTAAGAGAAGCCAAGCCTCCATTAAACAAGACCAATGATGCGCTACAAAGTCACAGCTGCTCAGCATAGTGGACAACATCCAGCTCAAAGTCTCCTCTGGATAACTTACTACCTACGTTGTATACAGTTCTTAGTACGCAGCAACATGAGAGAGGTTTTTCTGAGTGATTTCCAGTGTGAAGTTATGGTGTTGATTAGCGCAGTGACAGCTGCCATGATTAAAATGGCTGATAGTAATAGTGCAGCATTCATGCATTGACAACTTTGCTCTGCATGGCTTTGTGAGTGGTGATGTATGACACCATTAGGGTAACCTCAGGGCCCTGGAGGACACTTATCTCCCTCGTCACGTCCTTCACACTTCCCATTTTCCCTCCAACAAAAGGACGCCTGCTCGCCAGTCTGCATGCTTATGAACTGCAAGTACATTTGTTTCTTATGTCTGAAATGCATCTGTTTATCTATTCACTGTTCAGCTCCGAGTCCTCTAATGTTTTTCATTTCAGTGAACAAGGATCTAAAATGGACATTTAAATAAGTTTGGTATTACCTTCTGGTCTTTACTTCAATTTCATGATCTGACATTGGCTGAAAACTTGTTTGTGTTGACACATTTGTGTTTTTGTATGCACGCTCCAGATTGTAAGCACTGAACTGGGCACTAAACTGGAACATATGTTGTGTTTTCTGCTCTAAGTATATTTTTATATTCATTTATCATTATTTTTTTAAAGATGAATATGCTCTCAATTGGTTCTTCACAGTTTTTGAACTGGAGCACTTTTATTTAAGTGGATTACCAAACCACAGTATTTTGTCTCTTTGTCAGGCATTTTCTGACCGTGTGAAATTGTATAAGCTTAAATTTAAAAGAAACCCCAATATTTATGAATTTATGAGCCCAACTAATTAATGTTAAACTTTTTGCAGGCACAAATTACTCTTGAAGATTCAAATCTGTAGGAGGTACTTGCTAAAAAGCTTCAAGATACTTTTTTTTTTTTTTTAATGAATCCCTTGATCTTTTTCACTTTTGGAAGAATATCAAATACAAATTTAAATATATTTTAATTAATATTCTAAGTGAGAGAGCGATGTAAAGTAACATTATTATGAAACATAGTGGCAGCATTATTCGTTGGGCATGCTTTTCCTCAGGAGGGACAGAGAAATTGATTAGAGTTTGTGGGATGACGGAGAAATACATAAGATAATCCTAGAAAATAACTTCCTGGAGGCAACAAGACTTGATAATTGAATAGATTTTGACTTTCTAGCAGGGCAACACACCTAAGCATATTCATGTGTTAGAATGACCTAATCAAAGTCCAGACTTAAATGCAATTTCAAAATAGGACAAAGACAGAGTAAACATGCAGATTGAATAGCAAACTGTTGCATTTACCATAACTTAAAACTGATTGAGCTATGGCTCAAAACACAAAACATTAAGATTCAATCAGTTTTAACAGAACCTTAAAATTTCTATTTATTGTACATAAGTTCCAACCATCCATCCATTTTCTGTCCACCCTTGTCCCTAATGGGGTCGGGAGGGTTGCTGGTGCCAATCTCCAGCTACGTTCCGGGCGAGAGGCGGGGTACACCCTGGACAGGTCGCCAGTCTGTCGCAGGGTGTACATAAGTTCACCTTTTGAAAATCTTAAAATTTGCCAAAAATATTCAACAACATGCACATCTTTTCATCTTACACTTAGTAAGCTGTGTGCAGCTGCATTGTTTGTGTTTCCTGAACATGAACAATGAACAAAATTAAAGAAAACGTGAAAGACGTATTCCTGGCAATGCCGTTGGTGTGTTGTGCTGAGCTGGGAAAATGTTTGTGAGGACACGTCTGTAAACATGCACATCCCTTCGGGACGAGTCAGCTGAGAAGTGGCTGACAACTAAAACACTCTGACCACTGATACTGCCGTCATGTCATCGGAAGTGTAAGCCAATACTCAGTTTTCCTAACAAGTTGAACCTAGCTGGAGGCATCCCGGCATCTCAAGACTCCAAACATATGTCCACGCCCCTCTTCAAAAATACACACACTCTTATTTTTGGCAGCATGCAACCCCTTAATTATTTCTGTGGGCTGAATTTGAGACGATTAGGTTCTTAAGGTTTTGCGAAGGGCACGGAGTCAAGATACCAAGGAACAGCAAGAAAGAAACACCGAAGGCGACAGGATATTTAAGGGAAGACGGGGTGGGTCAAGATTTAGAGGGTAGACACTTACACAAGCACGTTCCTATCTCTACAAACTGCTGTCCCTGTCTCTCTTCAGTCTTTCTGTCTTGTCCTCTGGTGACTACAACACTGCAGCTAATGAGAAAAACAGACACCAGCGTGAGCGATGCCTTTTGCTGGGATTGGTAATATTTGTGACTGGGCCGGTAACGATGGAGTCACAGCATTGTCTAGATTGTCTTTGGTTTCTAGATTATCTTAGACAGGAAGTGTGATGGCAGGAATTCAAATGTGTTGAGAATGTTTGTGTGGTCTTTGGTAAAGAAAGTCAAAGGAAATAAAAAGAAAACAGCATCTAATGAATTATTGTTAAGATTCAAATATATCATTTATATTTACAGTTTTCTAACAGTGAGCTATGCAGATATTTTTTTTTACCTCTTTCCCTCCTGTTCACTGGATGTGACTGGAAGATAAATTCAAATAAATCCAGCCAGTTTATTACAATCTCAGTTATCTGAGGCTTTTTAATTACTGCTGTGCTTTAGATATTGGAAAGTTGTTTTTTGAATAACCGTTTTCTGACTTATGAAGGCAAATGAACATCTGCCCTACTGGAAGGGAATGTTCCCTTGAAGAGGGACTAACAGAGATGGATGTTTTATTTAAAAACCAGGCGACAGGAAACTGAGGATTACTTAAAATCAAAGACAGTATGATCAATGAAGAAAAAATACTACTTCATAAACATTTATATTACTATTAAAGACTCCAATAATTGCAATAATTTCAACGTGTGACCCCATCCACAGAAACAATGTTCAAACAGGCTGGAAATTTAAATTTTGAGTGTTTTCTTTTGGAATAAAAGAATAATTAAGTGTGGTGGAAAATTAGTATAAGTTAACATCTGCTGATAATGTTATATTAAATGCTTGTGAAGTCTCACCAAAAGAACCCGTTTGGGCTACACACACAAGTTTGGGAGTTGTTTTGCTGCAGCTGCAAGGGAACCAGACTGTTTCGCCCCTTGTTTTGGATCCTTATCCTTGGTATAAAACTCATGTTGTCACTGCCTGGCAGAGCTTTGCACCCAGAACTGCTTCATTAGTTATGAACTCTCTGTGTTGTGCACAATTTATGAAAAAAAAACTGATTGAGTGATTTCACCTGACAGTGATTGGTAATAGTTTTTTTTCCACATTAAGTTAAAGGGGCTTTTACACACTTTTACCTTGGGTAACATTTTTGATACAGAAATCAAAAATCAAAATCTGACAAAAGCTGAATCAAGTCACAATCATAACAATTTATGTGGCTTTTGAGTTGGTGTTCAAATAGCGCATCAGCTAATGAGTGTCTTAAAAATCCATTGTAAGCCTTTTATGTTAGGCTACTTTTTCTGAATTTCTTTCCTTACTAGAATTTAGCAAACATAAAAAATATTGTGCAATATCAACAAAAACATACAATGTTGTATAAAATTCAAACATCAATAAAAGAAGTATTCAAGGTTTTCAAGATTATCAGATTAATTTGAACATAAAAATAATCTGAATCAAATTTTAAACCAAGATGAACTCACAATAGTATTTTTATTCTTGTTTTTCTTGTTGTTTGGGTCTAAACACCTGTTTGTCTACGAAGATGTTTCGGTCATGAATGATGTAATAGAAGAGGCCGTTTATAATTAGAGTAATGATGTATCAACACACAGTTTGTTGCCAGAATGTATTCAGTGAAAGCAAAGCATGTTCAGAATCTCAGGCCAAATTCTGTTTCTAAAATGATATACCTCCTGATATAGATTGTTGAGGATAACATTTTCTTTACTTAGTATTTGTAAAATATCACGTCTATGGCATAGGGAACCAATAGAGCACATCACAGGGCAAGATTTTGAAATGAAGTTTATCAAAGAAAACAGATGTTATGTCTCAGCAGCTCCTTCTGAGGCGGGCAAACGCTGGGAGGAACTCATCAGCACTTGAACTCCAGATCAATACAGACTGAATGAGAGTAATAGCTCTCACCTTAAAACACACATATTTCAATTAGGCCCAGTTTTCAAGCAGACACATGGCATTTTCACTACAGCTGCAGGGTGCATCAGTGGTTAAATATAAACAGCCCAAAATTAATCATTGATTGGTTGAGACAATTTTTTACTTTTTGACCAAACCGTTTGTTGGAGATGGAATAAAGAACATGGGAAAAAATATACACAGCCGTGAATACATCCAACTTTAAAAAAAAAAAATCTTTCTTACTATACGTGTGTAATACGAATGATTTCAACACAGACGGCACAAACAGCCTGTAGTGATTTTTGCATGGATTCTAAATGGCAAGTCTAAAAAGAACAACTGATAAATCATCGAGTGAAACGCGAGTCTGCGACTGTTGTCAGAGATTTATTGGCAGCTGTATTTTTCTAGTGTCAACTTATGTTCCATAAGACTTTGCCAGCGTCTTGGATTGCTTTCACCCACGCTCGCTCCTCACTAACACACACTCTCACTGCTCCAAGTCACACTCAGACACCAACACCAACTCCTTGCTCCTTCACTCCATCAACAGCCATCCTGTATTTAAATTTGAGAGCAGGTCCTTTGAGACTGTTAAACACGACAGATTGAGATGAGTGGCAAAGCTCTAGTGCTACCATTGGCCCACTTATCTTATTAGTGGGGCAGCTCTAACACATATGATACCCCACGGCTACTGCTCCTTTGGCCTCAGGGAACCCGCAGCCGCTTCAAAGACCACGATCTGGCGTCCTGGTGGCTCAGCATGCTGGGACGCATACCACAACGATGTCGCTTTGAATCCAGTCTGTGACAGTTGCTTACTGTCAGTCTGCACTTTCAGTGATCCGTCAGTGTAAACTACAAGCTTAACTAAATAATTCCCAATTGTCTTATTGAAGTTAAATCGTAAGGCATTACTTTATTCCCATAATGAATTTCTTTAAAACTCAGTGATAAGCTCAAAAACATCCCAAAGAAAAGTTATACTGTTTTGAAAAAACTGTATCAAAATTCCCATTTTCTAATCAGTGCAAGGCCTTTGTTGTCTATTTAGCTATCAATGCATACAATATTTTTGGGAGACATTGATATTGAATCTCCTCTTTGTAGTCGACTAGACTGTTCCACAATGTTAATCTTAGGTGAATCAGGTTTGCAGGGCCGTATTTTAACCTCTGACTTGCATCCTCTTGCACACTGGAGCCGCCAGTTGTATGAAAGAGCGTTTAAAAGTGTCTCAAAGCCACTGGCAGTCAGCGTCTTTTGAGCCATGGCTGGTGACCCTATGATGGGTCACAGGCTCTATTTCTGGTCAAAACACACATCGAGACTGCAAGTTGTTTATTCAGGACTGCACACAGATATTTTGAAGCTGAATTTAAAGTTTTTCTAAAAAATTGCTGCTGGAAATTTTGTTTTTTAAACTACTTTTCCGTATGGCAATTGCTAACTAGCTGTCTGTAATTGATTTGTTGAACTTAATATTATTTTTAATCAGACAGGCTGCCACAAGCATGTTTTTATTTTTAAGTTTAGCAATCATGTTAGTTAACATTATTACAAGTTACAGAAGAGTTGCAAAATGTTACTTGCTGATTCTCTTGAAGGTATGCTTTTTTATTTATTTTTAGCACTAGTATTTTGTCCAATTTAAGTGCCACTATTAAATTGTCGGTGAAAATACTGCAAAATTAAAACTCTTGGTCAAGGCGGTATGCTGGCATGTGATTGAGTCAGGCTCCAAGAGCTCATTGTTTTTACTATTTACTCTATTTTGGTGAAAACAAAGTATATTCCAGATGATAAACCTATACAGTTACGTATAATTGCTATATGTTTGGCATCTTTATACTGTTCCTTTAACATTTGAAGTCAGTTATAGAGTTATAAATTACATCCACAGCTGTTTGACAGACATGAACTGAAACAGCATAATGAAACAAAATCTAATCCATTTAGGTCTGTAATTAACAATTATTTTAGTTATTGATTAATCTATCGTTATCATTTCAGTCTTAGATGTATCATACATTATATTTAGAATAACTAGTAAGTAAATATACCAGTTTCTGGTAGTTACTATGATTAAAAAATACAACTTTGCAGAAAATGTATGCACAACACACTACATATTTTCTGCAGAATAAAAATATGACATCTTTTAAATAGTGCTTTTGGACTTCGCCCCTTTGACTGATTTAGTGTGACTGACAGATGACTGGAGTAGTGGTAATGATCCTGTGTAAAGCACCCTCACTGTGTTACTGCAAGTAGCAACACATAAACCTAACCTTTAGCTGTTCACTGAAAACCGAGCTGAGGAGAGCTGCCTTGATGATTTGAACCTTGTGCTAATGCAAATTCACTCAGCTTGACTAAAGGGAGCACCACACACAAAGTCATGCAAACACACACTTTGCTGCCTTCTTCTGTATAAAACCCTCAGAGAAGAGTTCATTCTGCAAACCCTCATGCTTGCAATTCAGGGGAAATTTAAGATGTGATTTTCTCTTTTCTCTTTAATTTATATGAATCAGAAACACACTGATGCTCACCCCTGCGTGCTTAGTAACACAGTTCACTCCATCAGCAAGTCCTTTATAAAAATTGCTTACAAGACTCTTTAGTATTCTTAAAGGAGTCGTGTGAACATGCTGGGTGGGCATACTGGTACTTTACAGCTCACCTGCCTTTCTTTAGCACTCTTCTTTCTCACACTTTCCTTTGCCCTGAGTCAGTCACTCTCTCTCTTTCTGAGAGCCACACACACACACACGCACACACACGCCGACACTTGTCACCATAAAACAGGTTGTGTTGTCAAGTCGCCTGTCACCATGCTTGTTCCCTGGTACCATATATGAGGTCTCTCAGCTGTTCCTCACGCCTGAACTACAATTAACCCCACATACACATGCTCATGTGGACGCCTGTGCGAGGACTCACACTCAGAGGCGTCCTCACATAGTTTTCACTTTCTCTGGCTCTTTCTCGCTGCGGCTACCCTTTCACCATCAGCTCGCAGCGCAATCCAATCCACGTAGCTGAGTCGTTTACTCTTTATGCTCAACGTTTACAGCATTTCTTATGGTTTTTGTTGCAATGCATTTTTTTTGTTTCACAAGCACACAATCCCTGGAACTATTGACAAAGTAGTTGATTTTTCTAATCTGAGAAAGCAAAGATACTCTAATGTGATGCCAAAGTCATAAACCAAGAATAAACCAAATGAGAAGTCTCCCACCATATACCAGATGATGGGCTGTGACACTGGAGCTGGTGGCATCTGAGTAATGTGACATCTAAATAAGTAAGACACTAGAAATATTTCAGGCCTATGGAAAAACAAAATCATATTTGGGCCCTACTAATAAAAATTGTTTGAAATAAAAGATTGACTAAATATATTTTTAAATTAGGAAAAGGTTTTGAACTCATGTCTGAAAAAAGCTTGCATGGATTAAAAAAAATCTATTTATGACAGGAATCTGCATCACTTTGTAGTAGGGGTAATATCTGTATAACAAAGTTTAGATGAGATTTTTTTTTATGCTGCTCAAATAAATGTATTGGATGATATTAAGCTGGTGCATTTATTAACATTTTTGTGATAGGAGTGAAAATGAAATAGGCAATTTTATATGTTTTTTTTAATACATTCCTAAAGATTTCTAAAACACAAATCAAAGTATGTACACTAAATAGTGAGACTGAGCACAAAACATTTTCTCAACAGCATAAAACAAACATCTGGGTGAAGGAAGCAGCCCAGCAGGTTTTTAATGTATAAGGTTTTGCCATATGTTTACCTACTTAAAGATGACATCACTTTCACGTAGTGTTTGTCATCCATCTCACAAGATTTTTAGAGCTTTACAACATGTTAAAAGAAGCCAAATACTCAGGTTTTTATATTATTAAAATATATTTTTTACATTTTTACATTTGTCAATGTATTTATTATATAAAGACTAGGATGAAAGGAGGCCCTCCAATTTCAAAGACTTGGAACTCATCACCGAACATAACTTATCAAAATACGAGTGAAACATGCAAAAAGCTGGTCAGAAGTTATCAGAAGAATCTTTTTTATTATTTTGGGCTTAAATATCAGTCAAGTTTATTTGCGTAGCATATTTCAGCAACAAAGCAGTTCAAAGTGATTTACATCATGAAAACACAAAAATCAACAATTGAAGCATTTGCCAAGTGCATTACACGTCGTACACACACTTAGATATGCTAGGAATGGACCAAAAAAAAGTCATGCAAAAATCGTCTCTACTTACGTATTTGTCATATTGCAGGAGAAAGTGGCACACTGAAAGCAAAGTATAGAAGAATAAGAATTGTCTTACTCAGTAAAATCTGCATTATGTGAATTTACTACATGGGGAAGTGATGAGCATATTTGTCAACACATGCAGAGCCGGAGCTCTGTGTAACAAAGCACAATACAGTCATGAAAGTCATTAAAATCCCCCAAACTCACTCCATCACCATTTCCAAAGTGATCTGATGGAGATATTACCTAAATGGCTGGCAAGCTGCGTGCCGCTAACTACATGCTAATATGTGTCACAGAGTCTGTGTGAGGATTTATGACTCACCATCTGTTCACCAGCATACAGTACAATGTTAGCCTACAATGTTAGCTTTGATGAAGACCTCCATGTTCATTTATCCTAATCACTCATCCGAGTTAGAACTGAAGCCAAGTTATTTCTCCAACACTGTAATAGTGTTTTTGCATTTCACAGTGCTAATTTGAATAAGAATGCATTTGCATTGGAGATTGATCTTTTGTTTTTTGGTGGAATGACAGGACAAAAAATGTTGGTTTCTAATTCACAATAAGATGACGGGGCTAACAAATGCATTTCCATTAAATCACTGAGGAGATTCCTTTGTTATATGGATGTAATTCTCCTGTTTTTCTACTGACTCTTTATCTTGAATTCAGCTACTGAGAAAATCTTTCCCAAAACATATCTGACGCCGATTTGTCTTTGAAAACATTGTTAAAAATGTTGTTTGGAGTGAGTGCTTGAGTGAGCTTGTGTCTGTAATTGTTGCTCAAACACTGTGTGACAGCTAATAGAAGCCGCATAATGAAGTAAACATTTATCCATGATCTGTATGGATTTGTGAGGAAAAATAGTGAACTTTGTGAAGAATTCCACCCAATCCATCTGTCCAAACAAGTTTATTCTAACATTTGTCTTCTGAAAGATCCCTCCAGGCCTGGAGCATGCCTAATGCCGTTTGATGAAACAGTAAAGATTCTCCATATCTTTTCCACAGTAAAAGGCTAATTGCTTTGCTGTAGTCAGATTTACGTCCCTCCCTATTCTCCTTTATGCGCTCGGCATCTGTAAGCCCTCACGCCGCCAGTCTCCAAAGGGGTGTATGTTATGATCTCATGTCAGCGAAATCAATCCTTATCAATTTTAAAGTTCAAATTTTTATTTCATGGCTTTCAAGGGAGCGTCTCTCAAGCGAGAATGACTATTGCAGCTCTTTTTTTCTCTCCACTTCTACCTCTCTTCCCATCTGTGTCCATATTGATTGCCTATGTGTGCAGCTCCCCTGTGGTTTTTTTGCCCCCGTAGCGGTCCATGGACTTTTATCAGCCAGAGCCTGAAGACATAGCCGAGTTAAATAACGCTAACTAACGCCAGTAATCCGTCTCAATGTGACTTTCCAGCGTTAACAAGCTCTGGCAATTATCATGTCTCCACAATGTCTGTGACAAGACCAACAAAGGTCAAATGTGCAAATCGAGATGATCACACGTTGCTTTGTAGATGTATAGATTTATTGCATTTATTATAATTGGATACTTATTGCACTGTCCCTATTTTCTTCCCTGAAGATTATGCCAGACAGGAATAAAAAGGTAAGGAGATTTGAAAACTGAATGACTACATACACAATTCATTTACACTGCATGTGTGACAAAGCTGTGTTTATGCAAGAAAGTAAATGGTGGGGCGATGATTTGATAAATGAGTTGCACTTTTGTCAATTTAGTCAAATAGTCTCTTTTTACACAACTGGAATACTAATCATAGTCTGAATTTAGTGAAAGTGTTCAGTTTGTTTAGAAAGGGGCGTATGAGTGTGAGACTGAACACAGTCATGGGAATGTAATTTGATTCCAATGGGATTTAGGAGGGAAAGTGGCAACCAGGTGCCAATACTCAAATTTTATTAAAACTGGTAAAAAGCAGAGTATATGTGTGCTAAAACAATGCCATGACAGAGAGACATAAACAATGACCTCAGAGAAGCAATTGCTGCTGCTTGTCAATCTAGGAGTGGTTATAAATGTAAATATTTTAAGTCTGCATCTGTGACAAGGATTTTTTTCAAGTGGAAAAAATAAGCATTGGCGAGCTTCCTACAAGTAAACATCTGACCAATTTACTCTAAAAACCAACCAATGGTTAGAAATTGCAAATAGAAAAGAATTACATAGCTGACTGCAGACCTAGTTCAGTATGTTAAATATCAACATTTGTTACACTTAGAAAAAAACTGAAAAGGGATAGCTACTTAAAATTTATATGACCTGGCTCAAAGAAAAGATGGAGAGACAATGGTAAAATCTATTAAGTAATGTTTATTTTAGTAAATAAGAAAGAGTAAATTTAGTAAAAAAAAAAAAAAAAAAGAAGAGTACTGACTACAATGGGATATAGTAGTCAGTAAATCACTAATGTAAATGTTGGTGTACGGATGCTTGAATAATCTGCTAAAGCAAGAGTTGCATTGTACTCCAAATAAAAAAAAAGTAGGGTAGTAAGAAAAAATCCCCAAGGACAAAGGGTGACTAGAAGTATAACACTTAAACCTTAGTGAGGAAACATGAATTCAGCTTTGCTTAAGCATAGTCCATGCTAAATAAACAAACAAAAAAATAAATAAAAGAGCCAGAAACAGTGGCCATATACGTAGCTATCAAGAAGAGTTTAGGATATTGCTGATGGCTACAAATGGTTGTTACTCTGCAACCTGCAAAAGACATTTAATCGGATATTTATGGGGATGTGTGTATATATTTGTGTCTGTATGTTGAATTAATTGGGTGATTTAGATAAAAACTTTCATTAAATTGAAATGTGAGACTGTGAGTCTTATCTTGTATGATACAGTTGAAGAATGAAATGTTAAGAAAAGAAACCAGCTTCTTTATAGTGACGAGAGTAATGCTTAAAAGGCTGCAGTTGTGATAATCAGAACTCCAGACCAGGTGTGGCAGACTTTAAGAGACACATAATGCAAACAGTTTAACACAAAATTAACAAGAGGACCCATAGCAACAAGAAGTTAATTTACTCTAAAGTGTATTACTTTGAAAAAACAAAAACAGGCTGAAACTATGAAGAGGAAAAGAAAATCAGAAATTTGTGATTCACTTATTTCTTCTAGACAACAGTGAGAGGTTTCTGAAATCAAAATGAGTCAGTGGCTCTTTGATCCTCTAGCTCAGGGGTCTCAAACTCCAGGCCTCAAGGGCCGCAGTCCTGCAGTTTTTAGATGTGTCACAGGTACAAAACACTGGAATGAAATGATTTAATTACCTCCTCCTTGTGTAGATCAGTTTTCCAGAGCCTTAATTACCTAATTATTCTGTTCAGGTGTGGTGCAGCAGAGGCACATCTAAAAGTTGCCCGAGGACTGGAGTTTGAGATCCCTGCGTCTAGCTAATGTTTTCTCAGATGTTAAAAGTCTCATATGAGCCTTATTTTAAGTTTCACAAAAGATCTCACAAATGTCTCAAATAAATCTCAAATTTCTGTAACTTTTGAGACTTTTTTTAGCTCATGCTTAAAATTTGTGAACTACATCGGTTGTTGTCCAGGCCTTCTACAAGCTCAATTTATTCATTTCAGTCTGAGCTCACTGAGATCAATCATAAAGTTTTCCACAAATATTTTGTTTTCCCTAAAATTTTATTATACTTTTTCCCAATTTATTGCCCATCTTGTTGGCTCTTAACAGTGCTGAATTTGTTTATTGCTTTATGCCAACTAATTAAATGTTAAAATAAAAACGCAAGTGACTTTTACTTTAGTGCAAAATAAAATTAATTCGCCTAAAAAAATTACATAAAGTAATTCTTTCAGAAAACTTTGCCTGGAAAAAAGAGCACACATTTAGCAAAAAGTAACATTTAAAAATGTGTCATGGCTTTTATTCTGGTGCATTTGTTTTATTTTGAAGTTTTATCCAGGTGTTTTGCAGAACATGTAAACTGGAGAGATATTTACTCCCCACATATCATTGGACGTTCTTTCATTTCACACATAACAACAGAAATGGTTTCTGATCATTCCTCATCTAAGGATTTACTGGCAGCCAACAAAGTTTATCTCTCTGGTTTCTTTGACTCTTTTGCTTTTTACAACTTGTGTCAGGTAAACATTGAAGGATTTGAGATTTGTTAGAAGGGTTGTTGTTCACACTATGTGAGACTATACTGTGCAAGGGATTGCTGTGAGGCCTCCAAACAGTAAACTAATGGTTCAGCGCTAACTGCCCACTAAGTGGGTGGGACAAGGATGGCCTGACCCCACTGGCCTTCCCACCAGTCCCCTCTAACAGCTTTGGCCTCAGGGTCAGCTCAATTTCCCCACTGCTGAGTGGTCATTACGGTGCAAGGCTTTGATAAATGCTCACGGCTGCTGCTGCTCCTGCCGGCTAGCGGCTCTGCTCATCTGCCAGGCGCAGAAACCCCGACTGTGCAGCCAGAGAGACAGAAAGAAAAAATGTGTGAAAGAAGACAGCGGAACAACCAAAACAACCTGGATGTTACATGTCTCCACAAGGAACGTGCTCGCCTTTTCACATATACAGACAATGCAAACAGAGAGAGATGGATAAAGGGCCCACAGAGGATAGCAGAGGAAAACAAATTGCATTAAAACTGCTCCATCACTTTGCTTTTTGTCCACAGAGATGCTGTTGATAAGAATCCCTGAATCTAATCATCTCTCATTCCCCTCACACACTGAGCCTGCCAAGGAGCTGGCTTGCTATGTTGCTTTTTCATGGCCGTCATCCCGTATTTGCATGTTGTCTGTGTCACAATATTTTGTACCAAGGTTTTCAAACAGTTGATCATAAAACAAACAAAAGTAAAACATTTAAAATTGTGTCAAAATAATGTGATTTATCAATATAAACTAGCCCATCACTGTGAAATGACATCAAATTGTTTAAAAAGTAACAGTCTCTATGGTGAGTGTAGTGAGCCCCCTTAACTCCGGTACCCAAAGTCCAAGTCACTTAACATTCAGAGTTTATCAGTGTAAAATGTGAAAATAGTATAAATATAGCTGTTCTGAACAACCCTCTCAGGGTACTCTGATCACAAGAAACCAAAAGTGAACATTTTGGCCTAGTACAAGTAAAACAGCATGTGTGACACAGCTGCACATCTCCTTAGCGAACCATCCCGAACCATTTTATTGGTCCAGAAGGAACAAAAAAGTTGGTCAAAGGTATAAGTGGCTGGATTTGTGCTAAAAATATGAAAATCTAGAATAAAACCGGTTAGAGTCAACTAAAGATTTGAGACTGAGGCAAAGGTTCACCTTCCAGCAAGTCTACAATCTTGAACATCCAGCTAAAATGGAATTGGACAATTCAAGGTCCAGATCTAAATTAATTAAGAATCTGTGGCAACATTTCAAGTATCAATTCAGGGGTCTGTATGTATGCCTGTTGGTCTTCTCAGATTTAAATTGGTAAAGCATCACTTTCCTTCTACCTCACAATAAAGCACTACTTTATGTTAGTCTGTAACCAATAAATAGCCAATAAATACACTAAACCTTGTAGCTGTAAAGTGACAAAATCTGAAAAGCTTTAACAGCAGACATTTTTGCAAGGCAGTGTAAACTGGAACGAAAGGCAGCTTTGACACCAAGGCTCTGAGAGGCCCACTAGTTGTCCCAAGGTCGCACAGAAGGCTATGCCTGTCTTTAAAGGAAAGTTAGGAGGCACAAGAAAATGACTGTGGTTGATGTTGAAAGTAGAAAGGGCTGGAACTTTCAAACAGACCTAACTTGCACCACATATCATTTAGAGAACTGCTTAGAAAACTGGATGAAGTCAAAGCCCAAAATGAGCATACTGACTGAGCATACTATGTGTTCTTTAATTGTGTCTGTTCTGTCAAAATTTCCTGATTGAGAGCCTCGATTTAAAAGAAAGAAATTCAGTTTTTTTTCTTGGAAAACCGTCCTTAAAAGTACCCCTTGTTTTACTCTGACTCAGTACATAAAGATGCAAAAGAGGCTGAATGTTTATGGTGTTCTTCCTGTTTGTCTTTGTTCACCACACAGTAAGGTAGACTTGATTACACACCCATGCACAAACACACACTACCATTCACCAGCAAAATCAAGTCGTTTGAAGGCCTCCCACCACAAAGATAATAAAGAAGCCCCCATCCATCCCCAAAAAAGAGATTGGAAATAAACAAAAAACAGAGCAAACAAAAAGGAAAAAAACATAAATAAGTTTAAAAGATTCTATGTCAAAGAACAGAGAGAAGAATAGAAAGGGAAAGGAAAATGATTTATTTAAATAAGACATTAGGAAAATTATAACTTTACTGACAAAACATTTAACAACAGCGACATGTGAATCAGCACTGAGTCAATCAATGCAATTTATGGATTCAGGAGTATGATTAACTTACGTGAAAACAGCTTCATGTCATCTTGCAGAGCACATCATGAAAAGTAAATTTACTCCAGCTGGATGCATCTTGTTACTTTAAGGCCAACACTGCATTTTCCACATTTATATATTTTGTATCACTTTTACTATTTTCCTAAATGTGCTTCTAGTCAAAGAAGCACAAGTCATCAAGTCTTCATGAAGTCTTATTTGTCACGCCTGCATGCATTTTATTTGTTTTTCTATTATTATTCTAACTGTAAGCATGACCAATTTCAGAGAAAATGTTACTTTCTTGTAGACTTTTCCTAATTTATGAGGCACAACACTCATCTGCAATTCATGAGTGGCATGTCTCCTCATCGTTCCTATTTTGAAAAAACATATATTGGCTTTTGTTTCACATTGTGTTTACACTGAAAGTTGTGAATTACAATAAATACATTTGGAAATCGCTTTAGAAGAATCAGGCCATACAGTATCTGTCCAAAGCAAAATATGAACAAAAAATCTAAAATTGTATATGTGCAAAATTGTGTTTGTGTGTAAGATGAGCATTATTAAAATACAATACAAAAATACAAAAGTATACAATGAATACAATGAATACAAACGTAATGCCAATTGCTGCCATCAAAAAGAAATATGAATTTAATTTTTTGTTCTGACAAATAATTTTTCCGGTGTGACATAAAGGTAATTGTAATTATAAGATCGTTATTGCAAAGAAGATCATATTAATTGTTAACAACGAAGTAACACAGCAACATCCTTAAGTCTGAACAGATTCTTACTTTGTAACTCTACGACTGCCGCACTCGGCCAATTCTGGGTAGCCTATTTGTATCTTATTTAGGTTAGAGACATTTTAAAAAAAGATTACAGCACTCTTTATCAACAGTTTTTGCAGTTGTGTGTATACTCACTGACTCTCTCAAACACAAATTAAGGAATAAACAGACTGAAAACAAACACTTTCAGACAGGAAAAAGTAAACCAAATGTATCTACCTTCCAGATCGTCTTTGAACACTGGGAGTTGAAAGACTTTGTGGCTGAGGAATGGTATGTTTCGTACACATGTGAGATCTGTTTGTTTTGTCAGAAATGAGCTGGATGCCTTGGTGCATGCAACTGTTATTTCGCCACCTTTTTGCATGTTCAAACAACTTTCAGATGTGGGTTTTTCTCCTTCCTCTCATGGATTTTCTCATCTTTCTCTCCAAATCATGTCATGGGTTAAAATCTCAACAGCTACAACATGCGTGTTCCCTTTTTGTTTGTGTTTTCTAAAATATAGTAAAACTGATGTGCAAAAGCATTGAACATTACAGTTTTCTACACATTATTCCATTCCTAATGTGTAAAATAAGAAATGGAAATTCTACGAAGTAAAAAAAAAAATTCTGGTACTCCTCAAGGGATCCACGATTAGTTGTAGCAATAAACTTTATGGTAACACTTTATTTGACAGGTCGTGAATAAGACTGTTATGACATCGTCATAAACATGATATAACACCTGTCATAAACATGAGTGAGTCTTCATGAATATTTATGACTGTTGTCATAAAGAGTCATTCTGTAAATCATGACACTTTTAAAACAAAGTTGACATTACTCAAAATGTCTTCGTTATGACAACTTGACATTAACCAAGAAATTATGATCTGACATAAATCTGTTATAAAATTATTACTGATTAAACTTTAAAAATGATGTAGCTTTTTAAAACTTTAGTTATTAAAGCTAAAGTTTCAGATGCAAAAATAATATGGTAAAAATTCAGTTTTTATAAATTTAAATAAAATATCACACTGATGACTCCATGTTGGTGATACTGCAATGCATCATGGGTAGTATTCTAGGTGCTATGGAGCTAACCAGCCAAAACAGTATTTTTTATGTAACAACTAACTTACAGTCCTTTCAGTTTGAAATAGAAGGTGCTGTAAGTTAGAATAGAATAGTGCACATTGAAAAAGAAAGTTATACAGAAATGATAAAGGGAAATGAAAATAAGGAGGACTAAACAGATAAAGCAGAGAAAGTTGTGCGAAAAAGCTGGAGTTTGTGCTGCTGCTGCCTGGAAATGTCAACTGGAAAGTGGATTGCAAAGAGCTCCAATTTAAACTCAAGCTGTTTATGGTAAGCATTTTGATCAAAATATTTTCTAAAATATATTAGAATTGTGTTTTACAAAGACTTAAAGATGTTTCATTGTCTTTTTAAGCATCCATTTATTATCTTAATTTTTATTTTGATTTTACATTAGCTCTTGTGCTAGTTGTGCTAGCTGTAGCTACTTTAGTAAACAATATATTACAAGCTGATTCTTTGTTTCAACATATATGTCGTATATAAACGTAATTGTCTAAAAACGATCAGTAAAATAAAACCCTGAAAAGAAGCTAAATTGTTGTTTTCTTTGTTCATATATCACCAATAAGAACCTTTTCTATTCAGAAATACCAGTCTTTCTCAGTCTGCATGTCTCGCTGGATTCATGTGTTTTTTTCTTTCGTGGTTTCTGGAAACAACAGGCGAATTGAGAGGGGGTTAGGGATGGAGAGGCGGGGCTGCAGAGGTAACAGATTGGCTGTGAAATATTGTGGAGTCTGCCAGTTCCACCATGATGTATTGGGAATCGCTCGCTCACTAATTACCTTAAATTAACAGTAGAGTTGGGTGTGACAGTTCATGTAACTGTTTTCTCTGCTGCTACAGATGAATGGGCTGGGTGAGCTGATGCCAGGTTGCAGTTGACAATAATATTCTCCTGCAAAGTTTTAATCAGACGAGACGCTACAGACAAGCCACAATGCATTATGAGATTTAGAGATTTCTGTCAATAAATTAAGCATCTTTAGCACTTTGATGACATTTTTAATAAAATATATGTATTCCCTGCAGAAAATGTGATGACAAGATGACTATAATCATGATCTTCTCTTTCCAATAACATTTTGGCTTCATAGAAACTCGATGAGCCAGGTTTTGCATTGCAGCCAGGGACATTTGGATCATGTTGGTCCATTTCAACATCTGTGCAGTTGTACCTCAACCAAAGTTGTTTTCTGCATCAGAACATGTAACTAAAGCCTTCAGATTCACTCACACTCACACACAGAGAGCATTATTTCGATCCCCCTGTAAAGAGAGCCCAGGGAGGATTTGTTGGTCTGTGGAAAGGACCAAGAAAAATGTTTTCTGATAAATTATTCAGCGTCCCACAATCCCTTTTGGGCAGATTGTTGCATTGCACTGTGTGAAGCATTACCCCCTTTTCTCCCTTTCCTCCATCACTCAGTCATTCCTTCAGTGTATCCTTTTCCTTTTTGTGTCTCTTTCTGTTTTTTCCCCCGCCTTTCATTTATTTTCTGTACGTCAATGCTGGGCCTCACACCCCTAGAGAAAGGCCTGCATCTTGGGCAAGATGTCGCCAGTAATGATAGCAATTAATAACATGTCATAATCCTGCAGAGAGCAAGAAGGTGAGTGTGAGAGAGAGGCAGTGAAAGTGTGTGCTTCAGAGATGGAAAGACATTATTTATTTAATGTACATGAAGAAGGACAGTTTTTGGATGTGCATGTAAAGGTGACTGTGTGTCTATTAGTGAAACCAGGTTATGACAAAACCCTGAGACAGGAGGGGGAAGAGAGTTTTTTTTGCAGCTGCAGAACATCTGAAGCTCAGTGGACACAGGTGTTGTACACATCTGAGGTCAAATAGCGTCACATGGACACACACACATACACGCACCCGCACGCACGCATACACACACATAAGAAGGCTTTGGAGTTCACTGCAAAGAGGTCATAGGTCAAGTCTCACATTATTGGTACATTTCTTAACACAGAAATAGAATAAGGAGAACTCTAATATTTTTACTGCATATTTCACTAATGCATTTTCTAAAGTACCAAACATCATAATTAAAATCCTGTAGGAACAGCAATATTAAAGCAAGAGTCTGTTTATACTCATTAAAAATACAAAGTAGTTAACATTTATTTGCAAGCAAATATAATTTTTTGCTTTATAATAAACTTTGTGTTTTTTATATTGTGATTACATTTTAAAGAAAATAATCTATAACTCAGCATTTAAAGTAATATTTTCTCATTCAATGTTGGGCCTCCAGTGAATGCATTAATGTCATACAGGTTTGCTAAATATTCAAAATGTTGATGTTGCTGTAACGGAAACAGCTGTATGGCATTCAAAACCTCACCTCTATGTGTTGGTATTCTATGTATGTGTGTTTTTCTCCAGGTGCACAGCCGTGTGCAGACACTGCATGCCTGTTGTGCCTCCCTTCGCCTCAGTGCAAACTGCAGCAGACAGGTGTGATTCTGAATGTCCTTCTTTTATCCTGTCGCACTTGGTTAT
This sequence comes from Xiphophorus couchianus, assembly GCF_001444195.1. Classification (NCBI taxonomy): domain Eukaryota; kingdom Metazoa; phylum Chordata; class Actinopteri; order Cyprinodontiformes; family Poeciliidae; genus Xiphophorus; species Xiphophorus couchianus. The sequence continues at coordinate 29,950,144 of NC_040236.1, forward strand.
GCTAATAGACTTCATGTGTTGCGTCTCAGGAAGAGAGAAATTAGCCAAAAAGCAAAACTCTCCATTCACCAATCCATTCTATTTCTGGCCCTTACTTAATGTCATGTGATATGGATTATGGCAAAAAGAATATCCTGAATGCAAACAGCTGAAAAAAAATTCTCCCATAGGGTGGTGTAGCATGTTCTTAGAAATAGGCTGAGAAGCTCCATCATGGAGGATTTCCAGGTACGCCCCACTGGGAGGAAATCCTGCAGCAGATCCAAAACTGGCTGGAGGGCTGGGAAATGTATTGGGATATCCCAGAATAAATTAAGCTGTGTCGCTGAGGAGACGGATGTCTTGGTTTCCCGCCTGGTACCTGTTACTTCCATGGCTTAATTTTGCTCAAGCATAAGACAATGAATGTGTGGATAGAAAAGAAGCATTGCTTAAATGCCTAATATTCTCAAACTGGGTTTATTAGATTCCTTTGTGTTATGAACTTGTGACAACCCTGTCAGATCTCATTGCTGAATAAACATCTCCATACACTATTACTCCCGTAAACAATACATTGCTGTGTGATGTCAACGTTATTTTTCTGTGCACACAGGTCAGTTTGGGGAACGTATACTGTTCACACAGAAGTGTCATTGTAGTCAAGTTTAATTAGTAGGATTAAAGACCAACAGACAGTTGAGCATCAAGACGTGGTGTGAACGAAGCCTTCAACATTGTGTTCATCTGCATTCATTAAAAGCACCCGACGTTGATTCTATTTTATGTCTTAAGCCCTTTTACCTGTGTTATGGGTGCTTCATCACTTAATAGGATAAACTTCCCTAGCGGTTCTTCTAGTCTACCCTCTTCAATCAAACCAACTTCTGAAGTGTTGATTTAGTCACAATCTCACACCACAGCAGCTATGCTACCAGCAAACCCTGAATGCTTCTGCCCCAAACAGCCAAAGTTTACAAAACTCTAGCAATTTGTAGACTCCTATTAGTGGCCATAGGAGGTGCATTAGTAACTGTCAGTGAGCCCTGCCTGATGCACTGCTCTCATTTGACCCAATTCATTCCAGTGGGTGTGTCTCCGTGGCAGTGATATATACCCCCTGTGATTTTACTGATGTATAATCACTCAGCTCTCTAACATCACACAGTTATCTTTAGCTCAATAGGCTGAGGAAACAATGAGAAATCGTATGTAAGCTTTCCAAGAGGTTGGGGCAAAAGGGGGATTGTTATGGTTTATGGGTGTGTATAGTGGAGGACGCAATGCTGTGAAAGGAGATGCTAGCTTAAAGTAGTCAGGCCAGTTGAGAGGATGATTGAATAATGAGAGAGATGCTGATGACAATGTCACTCTTACACAAAATGTTATTTAATCACATAGTTCTAGTGAAGCTGAAGTCTGCCTTACAATATTGTTGTAGTTGAATGACAATAAGTAGATATCTGTCAAACTATCTGTAAAGTTATAGTGGCAACATGGAAAATAATATCTTAAAGATATGCTCAGGCAGGTGGATTTTGTTATCCCTCCATTCATTTGGAAGAGCTATACTTACACACACTGTCCTGCAGCTAAAAAGTTTCGATTTCTTTTTCTGGTTATCAATTCGCTGAAGACAACTAAAAATGTGTTGTCTTCAGACAACTACAGGATGTGGATGCAACATTTGCATCCACATCTTTCCTTGGGTGCAACTTTACTCTGTATGACTAAAAATACTAATTAATGTCACTATGACCAGAAATATATCATCATAAAATCATATTTAAAGAGAACTAATGTCAGTCTGCTATTCTTCAATCTTGCGCACTTTGATGTATACGTTAAACAGTGTTTCAGTGAAATGGAAATGCTTGTAGGGGTGGGTTGCTTATTCATCTCATAAAATGTATAAAACACAATGAAAATGCAAAATAAACATGTTAAACTGGGCTATATCTACAAATGTACATAACGCTACATTACTATATAAAGTACCACCATAGCTAGCATCTTTAAACTAAAGCTACAAAAGGTAAGTGACAAGTCTGCTAGCTTAATCCTATAGTGTCAAAAAACTCTGCTCATTGCTAAAAAGAGCAGACTTTGCACATTTTATGTGCACTTGGTAGGCAAGGGGGGGTCTCTGTTTGGCCCACCTGCATTATATGAGTGGAAAAATTATATTTTCCACTCATTGTATGAATGGAAAAATGATGTTTCATGTTCCTCGATGTTTTTGAAATATGTGAGGAAGAATGTTTACCAAACTGCTTGATGGAGATTTATTGCAAATAAAGATGTCTGTACTGGTCAGAAAAATATGTTTCTCCTTGGAAAGTGACTGGGTGACTTGGTATTTCTTGATACTGTTTTTTTTAGGATTCTTAGGTTCTTGTAGCATTTATTGTAAATAGACATGAAATAAGGAGAAATAAGAGAAAGACATGACTCAAGAGTGTCAAGAGCCACCCAGCACTGAGTTTTTTCACTTCTACCACACTGCTCCTTCAGTCTTGACTTGACTTGATGTCAAGTTATAGTCCGTGATCGAGATGGCGAGTAACGAAAAGTCACATTTACTTTCATACATAAGCACAAGTATGTCCAGAATACCGGCACAAAATCAATTATTTTGATTGCAAAAATAGAACAATCTCAAAAACAAATGTGAAATCCTGGAGGGACTGAGTAATACACAACAAACTGCAATGATTTAATTCAAACATGAATATATAAAAAATGAAATCATTGAAAAAAGAAGAAAAAACATACCTGATGAAAACTTGATTGGCCCAAGCAATTGTTCCTGGTTGAATTTAATTGATCATTATTGTCTATGGTGGACTGATAGAATAGATGCTCATAGTGAGTCCCGGATTGGCTCTCTGTTGTCATAAAAGTATATTCTGTTTCCTCTCTGTGGTCCTGAAAGGCTCCCTCTCTTTCCTTTCATAGCATGTTTGTTATTCTTCTGGTATGGTGGACATAAGCAGGGAGTAAGAAATGCATGAGATTCATCCTTGTGCCCTTCCAACCCTGATGCAAAACAACAACCTTTGCCCCACCGAGCTTTTTCATCCCAGGCCCTTCATCTGTGCTGTCTCTCTATCGCTCTGCATAGCATAGCATAAATCAAACCATGCTGGTTTTGTTACCGCTCTCTCGCTCAGAGTCATACCCCTTCTCCCTGTATCATATTCAGAGATTTAGTAGCATTGTAAATAGATAAACACAAGCAGCATCTATCAATGCAACTGGAAGAAAGGGTCGGTAATCAGAGCGCGGGCCTTGCAGCCAACACTGGCTATCTCCATTTACCTTTGGATAAATTCATTGGTGTGGCCAACACAGGTGCATATGAGGGCCCTGACAAATCACCCCAGTCAGACCACAGGGCTATGGGGCCTCATTGGGCTGGCCTCTAAGTGGTCTTTGGCTTCAGCGAAAAGGATGGGCCCTGTCAAGCACAGCCAGATTAAAAAGCATACTGAGAAAGAAATGATTTGTTATTAGAAAATGACTCTTTGGGAATCTTTGAGGGGGAAAACAAGTATTTATGACATAAGAGTGGGTCTGGCTCCTCAGGTTCTTTTACCTATCCTTCTGGTGTCCCTGTTGAATTTTTTTAACTCTTTATCATTTCTATTATTTTGTTTTCTGCAGAGTACATTGTGCATGGTTTTGTAAAGGGTCCTGGTGATTGGCTCTACAATATTTTGTGCTTTGCTGTTTTGGTTGTTTAGTCACCCATGGGATGTTTCGTACCATCCGTTCATGACTTGGAAATCCACTATCAGGACCTGCTTAATATCCAATCACAGTAATTTCCTAGTCTTCCATTTATGGTTACATACCTAGAATAAACAATGTATATGAAATATAGACAACAATATCAGCAGGAGTTGGCTCATATCTTTTTGTGTTTAATCATGTTTCATGGCTTTCAACCATGAAAGCCATGAAACATGGGTCAAAACTACAACAAATGCAAATGAGTGTAATGTAAAATCTTTAGGAAACAAACCATGCCTGAAGTATGTGGGATGTGAGCAATTTCATTATTATTTCCATAATTCAATGAAATCTAATCAAAAAATAAATGAAAATGACATACAAAATAATTCTTATGGGCACAAAATGAAAGTAAGAAGGGAAAATTTTGGCAGTGGATTGTGCAAAATGGGGCTAAATAAACACAGTCTTGCTCAAGGATTTGAGTACGGTATGTTCCTTTGACCAGACATACTTTCACTGGTCACTTCATTGAATATACCTTGCTCGTATGGAATTGGACCTGCCGTTTTCTTTCAGATATGGACTAATTCTATGTGGTATATGTCAAATTGTTGTCATATATTTGGCTCAAAAATTTTCATCCACATTGAAATGATGCCATCATTCAGGCACTGGTATTTTCAAAGTTTCTCAATTGGCTTTCTCAATCTGTGGACTGTGGAGGCGCTTTGAGTACAGTGAACACATTGTCATGTTCCAGAAACCAGCTTGAGATGACTTGAGCATTGTGACATTCTGCATTATCCTCCTGAGAATAGCCAGCTATGGACATAAAGGTTTGACATTGTTAGCAACAATATTCGGGTGGGTTGTGGTGTATAAACTATGTTGCATTGGCACTAAAGAATTTAAAATGTGCCTTTAACTGGACATTTTGACAGCTCCTCTTTTTTAGGCCATTCTCTGCAAACACGAGAAACATCTTAGTAGATCAAAAGTTTCTGAAGTATTCAGACCAATCCATTTGATACCTGCTACCATGGCATGGTCGTTTATCAGTCCATCCAAATCACCATTAACCATATCCACATTTACCATTTAGGAGACCAGCACTGACCTTAAAAGGAAAAGTAGGTTTTATGCCATGTTCATGTTTACCTAAATGTCTTTTCTCCTTATTTTCTTCTCCATTCAATTGATATGGCTAACTGCATGTCAACTAACTGATATATTCTGGTTTGCAATTTGCGTTAACAGGCAATTAAAGAGGCAAGACTTGCACAAATGTTTTTCTTTTTTAAGACTTTTCATTAGTTTGTCAGTACTGTGTCAATCATCATCCTTATCTAATGATGAGACATACAGTAATTACAAAAAATACTTACTTTACTCCATTCTCCTGTCATTTTATGGAGAAACATACATTTTGTACATGTTTAAACAATCCTTTTTGCCATGTATATCACTAATCCATCCGGTAATTCAAATCGTTAAGTTACCATGACCGCTAACAAGATAAAAGTTGTTCTCAGGACGTACAAGTCATATATAATAGAATGTATTGTGGGTGCTTCTTCCGATCAGGAGAGAATTTGTGAGATATACTGTACGAGCCACCGATATACTGACAGCATGGTTAAGAACAGGGCCAGGGTTGAGGGAAAATAAACATTATTTCTCTGTGGTTTACCTGACGTTTGACTTTGAGGGCTGAGATTTAGTGGCACTTTTGCTCCAGACACTCAGTAGACACACAGCAGTAAATTATTTGAAGGTTGGGGGTATGCACAATCCTGCTGACAGAAAATATTAGGTGCTTTTTCTTCCCCCCTTTTGTGTGTACGTGTGTGTTTGGGAGCGTGACACAGAGAGCATGAGAGACACCATGTGAGTGTTATGTTGCCTGTTGTAGCTATTTCACACCTCAGCGGTGCCCTATTGAAACTCCTCCAGTGGACAGGATGCCCATTAAATACATTTCATTTGTGTTTGCATCATTTCACTGAGGCAATCCTAAATATTTATAAGATAAGAACAGTAAAAAAATCAGTTTATTACAAAAAATGGTTACCAGATTTGACACTGGGGAAAGAGAAGTTGAAAGTTTGTTTTCCTTTGAGACAACACCATTGCTAAAATAAGAATTAAGAGTGGATACTAGTTCAGAAAGTAAGCAAATTTAAAGCTTGGACTGCCAGCTTAAACCTCTAATACACTTAAGTTAAAATTGCTGTTTGGTTTAATCCTCACAGACACACAATTTGCTAAATTAAGTTTTACATTACTCACCTGGTAATCTTGTCCTTTGAAAATTGAAATGTTCTTTACAGCTTATAAAACCACTATGGACCTGTCATGGATGAATATATTTAGATATACTTAATTGGACTTTGACAAACATGTTTATTACTTTAAGAAATAAAGTAATGAAAGCTCTGAGAAAAGCTTCAGCTAACGTTTTTATTACTAGAGGTAATTATAAAAGTCGTAGGTATAACTCCAGAAACTTCTTAAGTCACTTTGAAATCACTGTGGCTGTATGCTTAGTCATTATTTCCACCAACATTTCCACCTAAAGATCTTTCCTCATGATGCCATCTATTTTATGAAGTGAATCAAGTCCTCCGGCAGCATAACAGCCCTACAACATTATGCTGCCACTCTCACAGTTGGTATGGCATTCCCAGGCTTACAAACTCCATTTTTCCTCTAAGTGTAGCATTCGTCATTATGACTAAATTGTTCCACTTTAGTTTCTTCACAAGGTCTTTGACTTTGGTTTGGGGGTCGATTTCTGCATTTTGGACAAAAACACTTTCTTATTTGGGACACAGAACCTATCTCTTTCTTGAGTAATATGATGGTTGGATATTCTCATCCTTTCCATATTTGCGCATTGTTTGAATAGGTGACCGCAGCACCTTCAAGCATCTGGAAATTGTTCCCAAAGATGAACCAGACTTGTGCAGCTGAATTCTTCCTGATATCTGGCTGATTTCTTTTTACTTCTCAATCATGTCAAACAGGAATGCAGTGTGTTGCAGGTGTGCTTCCAATAAATTTAAAGTTGTCTGATAACCTATCAGAAGTTTCCAAATCCATGACATCATCTGTGTGTTTCTTCTTTGCTTAAATATAATCATTCTGTATGTGAACTTCTGATTTTGAAGACTTGTTCCTAGTCACTGTGTTGTGTATCAGCCTCTCATTTAAGTTGGGTAGGAAGACACACTGCCAAAAAAAAATAAATCCTCCCCTTCAGTTTCCAACATAACGGGCGTTTTTTGACCACATCTTTTGAGTTTTCAACTCCCAGATGAAACAACTGCTTTAAAGATAAATCTAGGCCTACACTTTCCAGTTGTTTTCTTTGTTTTATATATTATTTACCTGCTGTGAATATTCTGCATGTGTGCTTCTCATTTTATTTTACTACTGGTTTTAACTCTATTTGTTTAACTTGTCAAAAGCAAAACCAGAAGCAGGGCCAGTAAATTAGTTTTTAATTTGTTACACTGTTTTATGTTCTGTTTTCAACTAAAAGCAATCTAACATAAAGATGTTGTTTTGACTGAAGCCCATCAACAAACAATATGTGGTTAAAAATTAGACGGAGAGATTTTCCACTATGTCAGCCATTTTTACCTTGGACTTATTGGGCCATAAAATCATCTTATTTGGTCCCTCTGAATTTGTTTGATTGCATTTTCCTTCATGCCACTGAGAATATGCGAGATGTTATGTTACACCCTATTGATTACCTGTGTTAATTAAAATTTTAATTAAATTTTTTTTTATGGTCAGCATTTCTCTTGTGATAATACTACAGAGAGAGAGAGAAACAGACGACAGTAGCCTTCATAAATCTCGTCTTTATTTGCAGGAGGCTGGCCATCAACAAATACAACTGTGTACATAAAATTTTACTAACATTGATTTTGAAAATATTAATATTACTTTAAACATTGGAGATGTATTATTCAATTTAGAACCACAAAGCATAAAATCCAAGTGCTATAACTCAGTTAATGAACAGGAAAAGTCCATTACAAAGCTATCAGCAGACTCATCATCTGATGCGCGTAAGAGCCTGTGATAGAGGCAGAATCATTTACTTAAGGCTGCACAGAAGACTCCTTTAATAACAGCAAGCGAAGAAGCAAAATGAGCTCAGATAAATGACTGTTTTTTCTTTTGTCTTAAAAAACCGAAGACATTATAAAAACTAAATTTAAAGTCTGCTTTGTGCATTTATCATGCAGATTGCAGTGTGTGGTTCTACTGGAATCATTTGACATTGAAGCCATTTAATGTATAAACTTCTGCTAAGATTTAAAAACAACAAGAAAAAATTGTTTGTGCTATCTTCTATTTAAATACTTGTGTTTTTTTTACTCTTAATAGAGCTAATTCTGTCCATGTGCAATTCTTTGTTGTGATGAATGAACCAACATTTAACACATCCAATTTACTGGACAAACTGTTTTTCATATCCTGATGGAGCAATGTTTTCTGCTAATCGTTATAAGCCATTACAAGACTACAAAAAATCTGAAGTGTCTAAATTGATTTACTGTACTATTAAATAAAAAACGTAAAGGATAAATATGTCTTGACAGAAATGGATAGTAGGTAAAATAAAGGATTTACAGACGAGACTCTGTACCGTCTCATCTGTATCCAGCAGTGTGTGTTAATTAGAGGAATGCAAGTTTTAAATTAAGAGTTGAGTGGCGTGGAGCTGTAATGAACAGAGATTGGCCTGGCGCTGGGTAATATGCTGCAGGCCTTATGGTATTTATGGCTTACGGGAGGGGGCTTCTGTTTTATCTCTGTCCACCTCAGTTCCATTTTGTCCCATGACTTTACTCCCTTTGTAAAACGTTTTCGACCCCAAGGACAAAAAGACAACAAAGATTGCATTAATACTCTTAATTTGTTAGAATGCCTTATGCACAAAAAAATCATAATTGTGTTTTCAACCAATAATTGACTTAAAATGATTTACATCATTAACAGGTGATACACACAAAATAACTTTATTTTCCATTGTGTTTGCTCTAATAATTGTACAGCAAAATCAAATTATTATGTCACTTGGATTATGACTTAATAGAATATTTTGAGGAATTTTTCTTTATCAGTACAAATTGCTAATAGATAAAATAAGAGAATAACAGAATCTTACTTTTTTCTGAAACAAAAGCAAACAGTTTTAACAGAAATTGAAAATATTAAGTTGAGAAGACCTACCCCCTGCCCTGATGGAGCTGTCCTCTTGCTGTCCAGACACTGAAAAGAGACATTCCTTTGGGAAGACATTCCCTACGGAACAGCAGCATGGGAGCTACCATTGTCCCCTCGCCACCCTGCCTCCTACGCAGGCCTGACTGATGTGCTTTGGCATTGTTTTCCTGGAGGATCATTGGGATCATTGAGTGGCGTGTTGTTTTAAGGGCTAAGCCCAAACCGAATGGCTTCATTGTGAGAGCCATTCTGCCCGTGGCTCCTTGCTGCCCAGGGACCGAGCCTAACAAGATGGACTCATTTACAGGCTTTATGATTAACTCGGCGGTGTACGGCTTAAATGGTACCCTGAGTTACTCAGTTACAAGCCAACTTTGGCTTAAAACTTCTCAAGAAGAGTTCACAATCCAAAAGAATAATAATAACAATTTTAAATTACCTTTTTAACCTGTAAATTTGATGTCAGTGTACTGCAGTTTCCCTTAATAATTGCATTATGTTGCGCTTTGAACTTGATTCATGAATAATTTTAAATGAAATTATTAACTATTGTGCAGCTTTAAATTCAGACTGGCAATAACTTAATCTGTTTTGCATTTGTTTGTGCTTTTACACCTTTAAATGGTTTTATTACAAGAATATACTTGTTTACATTTAACTTTTTGCAAATAATCTAAATTTACTATTACCACAACCTACAGAAACACCTTGTTAGCATTTTCTCTTTGGTATTATACAGTAGCTCCTCTTGTTTACTTAAAAATGTCCATTTTCAGGCTTAATTTACCCTGCAATATTTACATAATTTGCTTAAGATTGTGCACAGGCAAATTAATATCACAAGAGAGGATTTAATCAACTGGCTAATTTCCTCTTTAGTATTCTATGAAATAGAAATACAAGATGATTTCCAGGAAATATTAAAACAAATTTAAAAACACTAAATCCATGCAGTTAATATATTTATGACATGAATTTACCGGTTCTAATATTTTTAACTCATAAGTTGAAATTTCCAAGTTTTAGAATTTCCTCAAGGGGTCAGACTTCAAATAGGGAAGATTCCCAACAAAGTAGACATATCTTATTAAGTCTACTTTGCATATTTAATCAATAACTACGGCAAACTCAAATCGTATACACACTGATCTTATGGATTCTACTTTGTTTCTGGTATAGCGTGGTCTGCTGCAGAAAGGAAGTTCTTGAACCCTTCAACTGTGCTGAGAAGTTTGGTTGACATGTAATAGCTTAACATCATAGTTAATTCCTTTATATTTACCTTGCAAATAACTAATAACATTTCTTCGAGCTAGCACCAAAAGCTAGAAGCATTTGTGACACAAGTTTGAGAACCATGGTTCAAGAAAATGTTCTTGCATTCAGGTTGACCACAGATATCGGTTCAGGTGACGAATCAGCATCCTTGTAATAAAACATAAAATATCCTCACAATAGATTGTACCATTAGGACATCTAGCCACAAGCTACACTTATAAAGTTAGATTCTTTATAAATGTTTAGTCTTGATTTTTTTTTGTAAATGGAAACATTTTAAAATGTCCAACTGTAAAAATCTGAATTCCTAGATGTGAAGAAATCTGACTGACATATATGAAAGAACTATAAAAGCTCCTTTCACACAGTCACATCCCATAAATCCCCCCTACACACACAGGCACACGCACATCAACACGTTTCATAGAGAACTATGTCTGATCAGCATTTTCTTCTAGAGGTGAGTATTGACAGCTTTTGTTATTCATAGCATATTTAAGCTATTATATTTTCTCCTCTGCTGCCATAATGTTGCCGGTGGTGCGGAACACATTGGTAGCTACCATTTGCTAGCTCTTTTTAAGAAATGTCTTGAGGCGTGACGTTATTACCCATCAGCCATAAGGAACCTATTCAATGACCAAACAGGACTGGTTGTTCCTTTTATGGCTGCCACACTCGCTGTGAGCGCCAGAGTTCAAAAGGGCACGGCCTTCATGCCCTCACGGCGCACAGACAGCATCTTTTTATACTTCGTTTAATCGAAACACCATGTACTACATCACAGTTATGCTTTGGGCAAATTAAGGTCGGTATATTGATTTCATATTTGTCATTACATGCCAAGCACTCCTATGCTCACAAATCGTCCTGTTGGCCTCCCCCTGTAGACATGCATCCTTTCATCATGTAGTAAATCATCCTTCATAGAGCCATATTTGTTCAAGAAGCGCGTTGTATTTTCCATTGTTTTGGTGCAGCAGGGCTTTCTTTGCTTTGGCTGGAGTCACTTTTAAGGCTTTGCCCTTCCCAGGAGTCACTTAGGGCTATAAAGGAATCCAGTCAGGCGAGTGCTTTAAACATAGATTTGTTGTCTAGCATTTGTCAAAGGTCAACAGCAAACAAGCCCTTCGGTGGCCATTTAACTTTGCCGCTGAACTTGTTCTTTTTCTCACAGCGATTTGTGATTAGGAAATGTCTCTAACCTCTCTTAGCCCTCTCGACTTAAAAACAGGTGATTCATAACGGGACTGAAAGGTCACGTCAGGTGGCATGTTAGTATTTCACTTAAACTTTGATTAAAGATTTTTGGAGAGGATGGGAAAACGACTTAATATCAGTGTGGTCCTCCCTCTCCTTCCTTCGTGCCCAGAGTTCTATATTTCCTGCAGAAATCAATAAGGTAGGAGCTGAAGAAACCATTGCTGAACTCTCTCTAGGTGCTGTGCTCATTCATTCATCCTCAGCCTCCCTAATGGCTCATGGAGGCTTGAAGGAGCATACAAAAACAGGAAGAGCTTCTTCACATGGTTTCCACCAGCAGCAGTTATCAATCTTCAAGTTTTAGTAAAATGAAAAGAAAAACAGAACATTTCATGGCACTGCTTTGCTTTTCTGGCTATTAATGTTTGTTTATTCACACAGGTGTTGAGTGTCTTTGGGGTGTTAGATTCAAGGTGTTGACAGTGGAGTTGTATTTATTGAATATGGAAGATTACCAAGTTTATTTCAGGTCTGTGAGTGCTCGTGTTGCTAGCTGTGATTAAAATACAGCGGGAAGCCCCTGGCAGAAGATCCAGGAATAAGTCATAATCAGTTAATCACATCTTTGCAGAAATGAACTCACAATTTCTCATGATTCATTACTGAGGAGAAATATGAGAGATTGTAAAAGAAGTAACATGGAAAAGATTTGCTCATACATTCAACATGGGGTTTTAAGAAAGTACACACGCAGAGACCGCAATTATTGTCACTAGATGTTAAAATAAATAGTTGTTAGGGAAACTTTGGAACCACAAGATGCCACTCTTTGCCGCAGTTCTCCAACTGTGTTTTGGAGATATTTTTACTTTCGCTTATCCTTTTTGTAAGCCCCTGAAACACTGAGCAAGTGAAGCAACTGCTCCCTGATGGGGAAACAAACGCCACAATTTTTTGACTCAAACAAAAACCTGTTCACCGCAGTGGTCTCACATGTTACTATGCTTTTTCTAAACTTGCAAAATAAAAATAGATGTCACTTAGTTATTACTTATATATTTTTCCCTACTTTCCACTGCTAATTTTTATGACAGCCATGATTCTTCTCAGTGTCCACAGTGAGCTCCTCCTTCCTTGTTTGTTCCTGTTACAGTTAAGTTCAATTTAAAATGTTTTCATCGAACTGTATTTTCTTGTTACCATTTCCTGACTTATAAAAATTCAAGCTGCGAGAGATAAAGAGAAGGACATTCAGCAGAAAACAAGAAGGCACACAAGAGTGTAGCAAAGTTAATCTGTTTCATCCTTTTAAATTTAAACCTGTAACAGTCAGGAAGATGCTAAATTTGCAGATTGCGATAGCCTCTAGTAATCTCAGAGTTAAGAATCCACTTTCTTTCTGAAAGTGGATTCTGGTGTTGACTGGTGTTTTCAGTTAGTAAAGCTAACCATATTAATCATATGTTTAATTGCCAAGTTATGAACAATTTGATCTCTTTGTTTTAGAATAAGATTAAAATACTGGGTTTTTCGAGGATTATCTTATACTAATTGCAACAAAGTTTAGAGAATGTTATACCCTCTGGAATTGGCTATAATCAAAAATGGCAGGTCAAAGCTTTACAAAAAGTGGAAATCTGCCACAAACATCTGATCAGTGCATATCTAACTAGACTGGTGATTAGTTGAACAAGAAACAGGTGGGACTGAAAAGCAGAGTGTAATTAACTAAGGAGTTATGACAAAAAATAGTGAGGTGAACTAAAGGAAAGAATGCCTGAGCAGAATATCATAACTGGGAAAACTGTTTAAAGACTGTTTAAAATCTTGAAATTATACAGCTACAAAGAATAACCCAATGATTCTTGTATATGGTTGCATATCATAAAAGAGAAGCACACTTCAGTTAGTGCATTTAAGTAACACTGTGCCACATATTAATTTATTTAAATAGTGTAGATTGCACACATGCAGGTTCTCACATTTATCACACTGAATTCAACACATAAAGACACAGTGCCTGGGGCCTGCATAGGCTAAATAGACTGCGTGGCCCACTCAGGAGTAATAGAGCAATAGAAAGAGAACAGAGGGAGAAATCAGCCCAGATGGGATCTCCTTCACTTTCACTGCTGCTAGCAAACTTGACCACTAAGATGAATGTCCAGTGGGGCTCCAGGAGGGGGTGTAGGTGTTACAGGACAATTTGTTATCCCCTTGTTCATTAACTGTAATATGAATGTAACTGTACGCACACTCGGGGGAGCTTGGCGCCAGCCACAATTACCATTGACCCCTTTGTAATGGGAAACAAATTTGTAAGAATATTGCCAGCCATTCGTCTTTATTTACACATGGTAATGAGGCAGAGTGCTAAAGTAGTGCAAGACATTGTGCAGGGAGGCTAGCTTTGTGGGATATGGACACAGAAAAAAAAAACCCAAAAGACATGGAGTTAAAGTGTGAGGGCTTAAAGGTAAACAAGAAAGTAAACAGCTAGAAATGCAAGCAGAAATAGGTACTGGCAGTGCATGTGCATGCAAATGTAAACTGAGCTGTAGTTAATTATACTACATAAACAAATGCTTTAAGTTTTACCTGACTATTTTGCTGATTTAATTAAACAAAGGCAGTGTAAATTTGCAGCTCAAGAAAATTAGTATTTTCAATTCAAGATTCTCAATACTCTACACTTGGCAACAATAGCTACAAGCTGCATCTGGTAACTTTTACAAAAATGCATTTTTTTACATATTAGTTAAAACTGCGACTATTTCCTGGCACTAGGGTATGAGACAGATAATCCGTGAAAAAAAGCCTCTTCCTCTGCTTCCTGCCAGTGGTCCTACTGCCATCTGCAGAAATACATCGCTCCCAGTGACAAACAACCAATCAGAGCCAAGAGGAATGGCACATTAGAAGCATCACTTAAGCTTGTGTATGCACTGCTCAGACCCTTCCCCCATTCAGCATGTACCGTTATTTAAGCTCAAGTTTGCTGGTTTACTGCAGTTGTGCAAATGGCAAAGAAACAACCTAACATTACAGGACAACTACCAATTTCTTGTGTTAACACATTTAAAATTTTCAGGCTAAGGTTTTCTCAGAGCTCCTTGCTGCAGCTTCAAGTAAACTTTTACAAAAGAAAAAAAACGATATTGACATTTATAAAATGTAAACAACTGGCATCCTGAAACAAAATTCTGTTTCATAATTACCATAAATCTGAAAAGAGTAATATGCACAATGAAAAGGATGGCTGGATAATATAAAATATTATGAATTTAAAGCATTTTAATCAAACTTTTCTGTTGTAATGATATTCAACAATATTTAATTTCTTACAGCATTAAAGTTCCAATAAGAAATCCTACCAAAACATTTTGATTAAAATTTAATAATGATTTAGTGTTGATTCAGTCAACCATTATACCCAATGCTCGTGTTGTGTGCTTTAGAGAAAATTTGTACAAATTTGTCATTTGAGGGGCTTTGTGTTCATTTTATGGTTTAGTGTAGCCTACCTTCGGTTTCTGTGTGATGGTCCTGTTTCATTTGGGCATTCTGTTTATTCTTATGGTCTGCGTTTTTCCCTGTTTCTATTCTTTTTTTTTTTGGTTACCATGGCTCCTGAGTGCTTTTCCTTGTGTGCAGATATTTCACAGCTGCAACTATGTGCTTTTTATGTTCAAATTCACATGGTATTTTACACATTAAATTGATTGTAAGTTTCTTTATATTGTTTAGAATGTCTCATAATACTGTTGAACTAAATCCTCCCTATAAAAAACAAAGCTTTTAGTGAATATGTCTCTGTAAATATATATGCTCCCCTCTCTGCATGCCTGACTGCTCTTTGAATAAGCATCACTAAAGCAGCATTCAGAGGGACATGTTCCTGTCAAAGACGCTAACCCATGCAAGTCGGTGCTCGGGTTCTCAACATGAGTCCCCCTAAATGAGATGTCCGTGGGGATAATAGGACGGCCTGCCTTGTAAGCTGAAGCTCTGTGTGGCTCTTTTCATGCCAATTAGACTCTATGATATAGTCGCAGAGGATAAACAGCCTGTGCTGGAATGGCAGGCTGGTAGAACAATGAGGAGTGAGACACAAAGAAATGAGAAATGTTCTTTCTTTTTTTTTTTCAGATTTAATCCAGATAAAATATTCCAATGAAGATGCAAAAATGCTTCAAGGAAAAATATTAACCGTTAAATAAGGCCTGAAATGTAGAAATGTGCTTTAAATCAACTATATGAGTCTACATCAGTGCTCAAAAAAAGCAAACATATAATACATAGATTAAATACACGAGTGCTCCATTTCAAGCCTTCTCTTAATTTCAATGATTATGACTTATTCTCAAAAACCAAAGAAAAATTAATTTACAGACAAAAATGATATGACGTGTTTTATATATTTAGATAAAAAACTCAGGGTATGCCACAAATTGTTGGATTGGAAGAAATTCACAAGGTGTGGACTGTGGCTGAAGTCAGAGTTTCAAGAGCAAAAATCTTGCATTTCATTTGGAAATCAAGATCCCAGAGTCTGGAGGAAGAGAAAAGAAGCCCAGAATCCAAAGTGGTTGATGTCTGGTGTGAAGTTTCTTCAGCCAGAGAAGAATTGCGGTTCTTATCTGCTGGTGGTGGTCCACTGTGTTTTATCAAGTCCAAAGTAGGAACAGTCATCTCTCATGGAATGCTTCATGCTTTTCTCTGATGAGAAGTTTTATGAAGATGCTGGCTTTATTTTTCACTAGGACTTGGAGCCTCCTCATATTACCAAAAATATTACAGGGCTTACAAACCAATTGTATATCACAATGTGGTGGTGCAGTGATCTGGCTTGATCTAGGAAAGCCTTAATTTGAATACCAAAAATAAAGGTTAGAGATAAATGTGCATGTGAAATCTGCATCTTATAGTTGAATGTTTAAATGCAATTATCAAAATAAATCAACCTTCCGATAACATTCAGATTTTTATAAGATGATCCCAAATTACTTCAAACTAAGTACCTTCAATTTAGCCCCAAATCAAAGGCAATTTTAAGTTTTCTTAAAATTGACAAAAATCCACAGCAACTAAGTAAAAAGTTGCTTTTCGAGCTCCATACATCTCTCTAGCCCCCTCTGCTGTCTCCTCTAGCTGCCCCCAAGGTGTTCAATGTGTCACCGAGAACATTAACCCGCAGACAAAAAAGTAAGATGGCCTTTAATGGTCCCTAATGAAGTGTGACAAGAGCACAGAAAATGCTTTGTCGACACACACATGCCCCCAAAATTGGATTAGCGGTTAACCATGTTGTCCTGCATGGAGTCAAATGGCTTTGGTGACACAAATTGCCCAGTGCTTGGTTTTTTTGGCCCAACACCATGCTGGGAAGGGATGCCACGGTGCAGACGTAGAGGTTAAAAGGGGACAGGGAGACAGAGGAAAGATTGAACGAAGGATAGTGGAGCAGCAAGGTATGGGGTTGTCCCTGGGGCTCTTAGCAGTGCCATGTCTAGAGGCCCCACTGTGCACTGTAATGAGAATAGCTCTCTGCACCTGAGCAAGCCCACGAGGGGCCTGAGGCAGTGGAAGAGCCTGAGCAGAGTCCTCCCCTCCCTGCGCCCCTCCATCCTCCGAGCCACCACTGAAATATATCTTGCCGTGAGACAAGAGCGCCAGTGCAAATCAAACCCACCACCTATAAATTACCTCTTTCATTCCCCCTTTAGCTCTTTCTCCCTACATCTTCCACCTCCTGTCCCCCACCCTCGCCCCACCGCGGTCCCACTTTTTTTGCATGATACCCTCCCTCATCTCATCCCCGTGCGGCACCACTCAACATTCAGCTTCCCATTGTAATATAAACTTGCCTGTCAAAGGGGCAGTTGCGATGTGGAAAACTTGCCATTGTAACAGACAGTTTGACAAATGCAGAAGGGTGGCAGAGCATCGTTGTCCACATTGTGTACCTCCTCCCTGCTACCCTCAGTTCATTGTGCAAGTGGAAAGCGGGCGATGTGATGCAAGGAGAGGATAAGGAATGGAGGAATGAGAGGAGAGGAGATAAGGTAGGAAAGAAAGGGGGGCAGAGGTAGAGAGAGTGACTTTCAGAGGGATAATGAGCCTTTGAACGATGGCTGAAATGTTGCCGTCAACCTGCCCTTCTGCTGCTGGGTAATTAGGTAATCAGTAAAGGCCTAATTATGGGATCAAGGTGCAGGGAAACAATTAGCAGAAAGTATTGCCACATAAAACTGAAATTTACGTTCTGCCAAAGCATATTTAATTCCTAGATGTGCGTGTGCTGTTCTATTCTAAATATCCACATAAAAGGGACATTTCCCATCGCCTCTCACCTGTCAAGTGAAAAGGTTAATTTTAACAGTTTAGTCTGAATTTGTGAATAAATATGAAAATTTAGTAGCTATGTGATTAAGCTGACTTTAGGATTTTTTTTTTAATATGCTTATAATTGGTCAGTAAAACGGAACCTCTTTGTGTAGAGCAAAATCGTTGGTTTCTGCTGTGTAAATAGATGTATAGTTAAGTAGCCTCATTGGTTTGGTAAGTGATTGTAATTAAATTGTGTTGCAGAGCCCCCCCACTGACACCGCCACATTGCGTGCGTGCGTGTGTGTGTGTTAGTTGAAGGATCTGCAAAGACAGAAGGCAGAGTTGGAAAATGTGAGAAAAGGACCAACCAAGGCACTCGAACAATGCACTGGCAGCTCATACAAACATAAAAAGGGAGAGAATAAAAGGAAAGAAAGAGAGAGCACATTGGGAGAAAATTGAGCTTAACAGCCTGATTCTTAACTATTATTTATCCATTATGGGGGGAATGGAGCCCAGGCGCTGTGCGGGAGAGGATTAGAGAAGATTTGTGGGTTTTACAAGGCCCTGTCCTCCCATCCGCATCGCTCCAGCTCCCAGGGGCTCCGCAGCCAGTGCCGGCTCAGCTTGTCTGATCATTTATCCATAATTAGAAAATTAATATTTTAGATGGCGCTATGATGAACCCATTATGGTGATGGGCCCCGATATCAATTATAACTTCAATTTCAATTTCACTTACAGCCGCGGCAGCAAAATGGCTCCGGGTGGCGGAGTCGAGTGATGGGCTCGGCGCCATGGAGCATGACGAATACAGATCACTGCACATTAGGATGAGCAATTATTTGAACATGTATAAAAACTATTTACAAGCAATGTAATTGACCAGGGTCAGGGGGAGATGCGGGGAAAATGGACAGGTTGACAAATTTTTGTTCCTACCAACAGAAAAAAAGGGGGGATTTATTAATTTCGGTGTGTGCTGTAATTGAATTTTTGAGAGGGGTTTCTTGTTAAGGTGCTCCTGTGGTCCAGGGGCTCATCTCCTACCATGACCTTACATACATCTAACGCCAAAGACTGTCTGCCACCCCCCACCACATGGACAACACACATAAATATGAGGGAAATCTTGTTGAGGAAAAAAGATGTAATTCTCCATTTTAATCAATACTCTTATTGTGAAAGGTTTATTTTTATTTACATTGCAAAAAAATAGAAAACACTATTTTAAGAGAAATGTGCATTTTATTTGTTTGAATAAGTGTTGTTTTGACATTTATTGATAAACTATATTTCTGCCGGACATCTATCTTTTTTAGCTTAGCAAATATTTTTCCCCATGATATTGTTTGAGGATTTTATCTGGTAAATACATTCCATTGCTAACCTGAATTTTTCCAGTAGTTAGCATAAAGTAAGAATTTAATCCATCATTTACTGCTGTTTGACTGCAGCAGAGGGGGAATTTTACTATTATCTCACCAAAGCTCCAGCAAGGTGAGATGAATCTCCTTAACAGCCCTAATCATACACACACTTCATCACCGGGGCTAAACCCCTGCACGTTAATTATGTAGACATCACTCAAAACTCACAAGGCTCCGGACCACGCACTTCGGAGAGCTCGTTTGTCAGTTGTGTGACCGTCTCACGAGAAACCAAAAAAACAAAAGGTCAACTGGCTGGGACCTGATTTTAGATAATCTGTTTTCTGCTTACTGAACTTCATTCCACACATTGCTTTTTTAAGGAAACACATTTCAGTAACAAATTAACGTGAAGTTGTTTTTTTTTCGAAATAGGGATATGTCTTTTATGGAGAGGGAAGCATGACTACAGAGTATTTATCTTGACAATTTCAAAGTTTTCTTTTTTAATTGTAAGCAGTTCTGATCTTAAATACAATCACAATCCATCCAGGGACATATTAAAATACATTGGCTCAAATGTATGCATACACCTGCAATAACATTTGGAAAAATGCGTTTTTGTAACCTGAAGAAAGACTACACACTTTTAGTAGCTGCCGATTTATGGGTTTTTTTTGGTTTTTTCAATTGTCTGAATAGTTGACCACTTTTCTTATCAGAAATGGTGGAGTTTTCATGGGCCCATGTATTTTCAATATGGTAAAGTTAGTCTGCTTTATCAACTGCAAAACCTGTTAGGACGTGAGTTTGTGATATTGTGGAGTAAAAATGCTATTGTTGAAGGGAAAATATGTTGAACAAAATGTATTAAATGACATAGAATTGCTTATAATTGTATTATCAATGTCATTTATATTTTGCTTGCCAACTTGCTGTCAGCTGTGTAACACACTATTGCTTGTAGCTTGCCACCTGCAGATTTAAAACATCTTTCTATCCAATGTCTATTCCTGTTTATCCAGTCAGGATCGCATGGGAGCTGGTGCCTTTCTCCATCGGTCATTGGGCAAGAAGCGGAGCACAACACAGAGAGGTTGCCAGTCCATCACAGGGCAATGCATAGACACACATGCACAACTAAACTAACTAGGACACTAACACAAGTGAGTCGTTAGCTTTGCTTTAGAAACATCTACAGAGCATGCTTGTCTTACACTCAAAGGAAGACTGTTCCAAAGTTTAGCTGCCCGTAATGAGAAATTTCGTTCACCAACATTCTTTCTCATAGCTCAACATTTGTCTTTTCTGACCATAAAACTTTTCCCCTGATGGCATTAGACTTCTCCATGTGACCAGCTGCAAAGTTCAGTAATGCTTGAAGGTCTTATGAAGATGATATTTTTCTCTTGCTCTCTACATTCTCAGAGCTACAATTGTTTTTTTCTTGTTCACACAGTTTTTGTTCTTAAGACTCGAAGTTTTTGCAAAAATCAACGCATAGTGGAAAGAGGTCATTTCATCAGAAGCGGCAATTTAATGTGACATTCATGCCATCGATTACTGTTTATAAACCACTGACTGAAACTGTGATAAAGTTTTCCAAAATTTTTTGTTTCAAAAAAGCTGAATGCATTGTCATTTATATGTTTACTTTACCAAAGACCAGATGAAAAAATGTCTGATCAGCTGTTTGCAATACTAGAACAATGTGTGATACAGAACACAGCAAGAGGACCACTGGTATTATGTCCCATCGTAGGTCTTGACCCAGACTCTGAGCATCCCCCCTGTCCTATAGCGTTCGGCCCTTGTCTGAAAGCTCGACTCCTTGTTTTTCTCATGTCACTTTAATTGTTCACTGTCAGGGGCAGACCAGCAGATAACAAGCTTAGCAAATGATATCTGCTGTTGCTACACATTGATTAATATTTTACATGTTATTATCTTCTGTCCATTACCACAGCAAATTAAACTATAAATCACCCCTCTGCTGGTGTCACTGGATCATAAATTGTCTCTCCCCCTAGCCGCACGCTGTGCCGTGCCATGCCGCGCAAGGTCTTCTCTTTGGTGAGACAACAAAGTGGGTAAAGTGGCCGTGTTCTTCAGCCTGAGTTATGGACTACTTTCGGTCACCGTATACATCATAGGCATGAAAAATGGGGAGTTTGTTCTGCTGTTAAATAAAACCAAAATGCTAAGGTTTTGTACCTGCAAATGTGTATTTTAGGTGTAATTGTTGCTACACGTTGTCATAATGGCTTTTTGGCTTGAAATTATTAGAGGCTGCTAAATTTAGTTGGTAGATAAAATAAACAATTCAATGCAGGAATATCACTGCCCAGAAAAGAGCAACATGGACCCTAAATTGTATTCAAATGTATTCCTGGTATCCTAGTTTTATTTGCATTGGTTTGTAGTAGCAGTCTGCTAAAGCCTCCGTGGATAAACACCATTTTCCTGCTGCTGCTGGCGTTAAATGGAAATTCAGATGGAGCTGTAGATAAATATTTTTTTCCCTGACTGTTTAGACCCATTTTTCCCTGGATATCATCTAAGATATCAGATGACCTTTTCTGCCTTGTCATTTTTTTTCTCATTTCCCCCCTCTCAGGCGGGAAGAGATGCAAAGGTGCTTCACTGCCAGCTGGAAATCAATTTATACAGTCCTGCGTTGTATGTAAGGAGAGATGGGACAGAGCGACCCTGATATAATGACACGGCCAATTGCATTGTGTTGGGCTGCGGGGGTCAAATGAGGTCATAGTGTGCCAGGGATGCAGGCTTTGTTCGTACGAGGGGCATTAGGCAGGAATTACACAGGGAGGTCAAATGACCCACAACCGGGGAGGCAGCGAGCACCTCGGGTCCCCTCAGCCCCCTCATCATCAGCTTGGGGAGATGAGAGTGACATGGGATGACACTCAAAAAGAAGGGGGTGGAGAAACACTCCCACTAAACACTTCACCTACTGATAGGTGCCGTTGACCCTTCCTAAATCTCATCATCGTCGTACTGAACGTAGGAGGAGATAAGTGGGATTTTTGCTGACATCCCCTTCCATACCTCTGCCCCCCTTTTTTTCCCCATTCGGACTCTCAGCCGCTGCCTCCGGCTCTGTTACGGGCTCACTCATTTGTATACAGACACATACACTGAGATTTATTTATCTATCTATCTATCTGTCTGGCGGATGTAGCACATGTCGCTTGCTGAAGATGGCAATACTCACAGACTGATCCCCCCCTTAAGCCTGCTTAGCATCTTCCTGCAGATACAGTCCCTCTGCGTCCTTCAATGATTTATCAATTTACAATGTTTGTTAGGGTAGCTTTACTGTGGCCTCCCAGTTGCTCAATGGGCGACAATGTGTCACATGTTCCTCAGTCTTTGTGCTGTCACACAAGTGTCACCTTGTGTCAAGATGTTTCCAAATTTTGTGTAAAGCTAAAATTTATCATTATAGTAATGATACAGCATAGTTTTTGATCTACAGGACAAAACCTTTCTTTCTGACTTTGAAGCAGGTGAGGAGTTGCCAAGGATTTCTGACCTTCTAACAGTCCAATACAGTGCATAGATCTTGGGTTAAGTCATCTGACCTGACTGGCTGGACAGTCACCAGTTTTTTTGCCCATAATTACTGCTCAGAAAACCAAAGTTTTTCCTTTTCTTGCTTGTAAGTCAACACAAATCCATCCCTCACACCCACCATCACCTCTCTGCTCTGACATAACCTCTGCCTATTGGTCTTCCACAGTCCATCTGTCGAATTCACTTCGATTTATCAATACGAGACATTACAAGGTTTTTGGTTGGTTGTGGCGTTTTGTTCTATATAAAAAAATGTTTTTAGTCATTTACAAGTTTAGTAAATAGTCTAGCAAAAATATGAATTTACATATTTTCCAGGTCTGGATAAAACGAAAATAGAGTATGGAAAAAGTTTATGCCCAGCCATTATTCTATAGTATTCTGCAGTACCTAATAAACATTGAAGGGATTTTCAAAAGTAATGTGGCTTAAGCACTAAACTTTTTATATTGGTTTTAAACAAGAGATCCACATAGTTACCAACATTTCAACCAGTTTTTTCTGAATCCACCCATCCATACATACATTTCAACAGTTTCTTGCTTCTTACACATTCTATTTTTAAAGAATTACCAGTATAAACATTTCTGCAAAAAGTTCAGATTTTGTATCTTTATGGTTTCACAAAAATGAGACCGAAATGAACTGAGAGCTCTTTAATATGGGGTTGTGAAAAGTTTTAACATTTCACGAAGTAAAAAGTGTAGGAATCCCAATTTTACTCCTCATAGGAAAACATATAAAGGGAGTAGAACAAGAATTAAACACATCCTTTAGACATAATGTCTAACGGCATGAAATTCATCTGGCATGAAATTCTTACTAGATGTTAGTGATAACTCATCCAGACCACAAATACAAAGAAATTAAACATTTGTCCATAAATGAACTTTTTAACTTCTAGTAAAAATTCCTTGATTTGGTGTTTGCACCCTGTGTTACCATAGTCTTTATCTGTTCTGAAGCAGCAGGACTCTGTACTGTCAGCATATTGACTTTATGCATCTAACCTAAAGCAAACACCTTCTTTGGACTTAGTGGTTTATTCCGACATCAGACATGCATACGTAACATCTGCTCCCCGCCTGATCTAAAGTAGATGCAAAGAATCTGAGGAAGCAGACACAATTACATCATGCTAGTGGAATAGTAGTGGAAAGAAAGGTTTGGAATAAAAGGACAGGAAACATGGAGAGTAGAAAGATGAACAAAGAGAATGCAAGCAAATTAGACAGAAACCAAGTTAAAAAAAGAGAGAGAGCAAGAGCAGGATGGCTGTCAGCTGAGGCCTGCTGCGGTGAAACACTAACTGTTGCGACAGGTTGATGAGTCAGTGTCTCTTTAAATGGCGGCTTGTCAGGCCTCCAGCTCTGAGGTGGGCCACCAACCTGTCAGGGCCCTCACCACATTAACCAGCTGACCCTATCATCCTTAACATTGCTCTACCACCAAGCTGGCTGTCACTAACTCTGCGTTTGGCTTTCCACAGATCTGCTGGAGAGGGCAGGCACAGCCACCTCTTAGTGTTGTTTATTGATT
This sequence comes from Xiphophorus couchianus, assembly GCF_001444195.1. Lineage (NCBI taxonomy): Eukaryota > Metazoa > Chordata > Actinopteri > Cyprinodontiformes > Poeciliidae > Xiphophorus > Xiphophorus couchianus. The sequence continues at coordinate 29,974,425 of NC_040236.1, forward strand.
TCTGACCCAGCTCTTAATAGTTTTCCCAGTCCCCCTGAATGGCTTTTGTAAGCAATAGGGTTTGTACATCTCTCAGATCAATACCTTTTATATTTACAATAAAATTGAAACAGCTTCTTGGTGGGGCTCCCAGCACCTCAGCATTTGTCATCCTTCTGCAAGGGAAAACTATGTCATTATCTGAATTAAAACATTTATTTCTGATTAAGAGAGTGTCCTATCTCATTAATTTCCCCCTTTCCAATACAAGGGGAATGGAATCCTATTGATTTTTGTACTTTTTACACGTCTCCACTACTGGGAAGATAATTGAGAAGTTAGCCAGAATAAATGAAGTTTCTTGTCTTGCGGGCCAGCCAATACCTTGGAAATGTGAAGTGTTTTTGTGGGAGCCGGCCTTTAATTTTGTGCCAGCAGAAGACAGTGGGGACTGAACAAATTGGATTAAGGCTGGGAATTGGGTACGGTTGATGATTGGAGAAGCTGGTGGGCAGCTGGGGGGTGGACCAACACAATGAGAGTGTAAGTATGGGGGGTGCTGAGCTATATATTACAGCAATAACAAGTCTCTCCCCTAACAACCAAAACCAATTTTTGCAACATAAAGATGCTTCAGGAAGAACAGATTAAAGCATTTTCAGGACATTAATGATGGGTGGCCTCCCCCCTGGCTTATTGTTGAGGGAGAATTGAAAGACAGTAATCAATGTTTGAACTAGACCTTTTGACACTGCTGGGCTCATTGATTAAGCATTATCAAATTAATGAGATTGAATGAAGTTGTGGTGATCCCCCACTCCCTTTTTTTCTGCTTTGCCACAAATTTTGTAGGCAGAAAATCCCACAACTGCAGTTTTTCTAAAATTTACAAGTAATCCATAATCTTTGTTTGACAATTAAAGTTAGTACTTAAAGTTAATTACGATTATAATAAACACATTATTTTATTTTGTGCCATCAATGGGATTGTTGGAATAAATGTAAAGTTTTCATTTCTTTTAACATTTGTTGGATTTGTTCGATCAATTTATGATACATTATGAGATGGATTATGTAATGTTTAGTGATATGAGGTTAAAAAAAATTAACACTAAATGATTTATTGATGTCCAGGCCTACCTAAAACAGTTCTATTTATTTTTAAGCAGATCAATATTACAAAAAGTAAAAATACAGGCATTGATAAAATAAGTAATCATCTGACATTTCGATTCTTTTGGACATGTAAATCTATTTAGGTGTTTGTGACAAACAGAGAAACAATAGTCTTACAGTTGAAGTGTGGTTAAATGTTGCCCGCTCACTGTGGCATGGCTACTGTGCAGATTTTGAGAAGGCAGGGCCGTGTGGTCAGCTCCAGTTTGCACAAACCCTGCGCAGCTGATATGGGGGTCATGAGAGGGGTGACTGAACACAGCAATTGGACCTCACAAACACTGAATGGGGCCAGCGCCGATCTACGTCTGATACTGCCCGATCTTGCTTTGGGGACTGAGAGAAAATGTTGTCGGACTCGGAGAGGGCATCGTCCATCATGGCCCCAGTCCGCCTGTCAGTGGGCTGATTGTGGAAGAAAAGAGAGAGAAAGAGAGGAGAAAGCCCAGGAGTCAACCAGGAAGGCAATTGTAAGGGAAACAGGGAGAGCAAGAAACAGGAAGAGAGAAAGAGAGGAAGACAAGAAGAACATGGCCTCTGCATCCATCCACTGGCTTCCAGCCACAGGTCTCCTGGGTAGATTATCTCCTCCGTTTTCATCCCTCTTTTCTTCAACCATGCTGCTGCACTTATTTTATCCAATCAAGAACTTATCTCTCTCTCCTGTGTTCATCACCGCATCTCTCCACCTTTTGGCTTAACTGTTCTTTCCTTCTTTCCAATGATCCCTCTGTCCTTCTATAGCTCCTTCATGGACAGCTGGGTGAGAGGCTGACAGGCCGTGGAGTGAGTGGGGCAGCTGCCAACACCTTGCAGCAGAAGCACCTCTGACAGGCCACTAATTCATCCAGCAGAGGAGAAACCAAAACCTAACACTCTAAAAAAGTTTAGAAAATGGAGGAGAAAAATTACCAAAATGATTCATTGTGCAAACAAAACTTATCATTTTACTTTAATTAGTGTTTTATTAAGTTAACTAAAAAAAATGCTAATTAAGCTTCAAGTTTGGTTTATATAAGGAATAAGAAATGTTCTTACTACAATGTTACACGAGCATTATATGTGAATTGTGTTTACATATCATATTAAACAGTGTGCATGTACAGATATGGATTCAGTGTTTAGTTAATACTCTAACCGAATTAGAGGTGGACAGATTGATCAAAAATATTGTTATCAATATTAATCAGTGTTGGATTATTTTTGTATTGTAATTTCTCAACTCCACCTGAACAATGATTTTGTTGTGATTTGTTTTCAAATTATTTTTTTAACTTTGCTTATTTCACAAACTTGTATTTCTGTTGTTTTTGTTAATCAAAATAATATGTTATCAAAGTATTTTCTAAACACATAAACTTTATTTAAATTCGGTCCTAGGTTTTAACAAAATAATTCAAAAGAAAAAACATGGAAAACAGACGTCTGATGACATACAAACCTTAAATAATAAGTATTTGTATTGCTTTTGCTATTACAATCGTCATTGGCAATATTGGCCCCGTATTTAATTGATAGATACCAAAATATGCAGTATCGCATACCTCTACTAAATAGATGAAAGGTCCAAAAAATTCTAAAACAATGAGTAAAACATTCCCTTTTAAATTAATTCACTTTAATACTTCTAGCTCAGAGCTAAATTTCAAAGTTTTATTTTAAAGAATAATAATGTGTGCATTCAATTTTGTTGTAATTTGGGGATATTTACTGTTTATTAAAAAGTCACTCAGTAAAGCATTCATCTTTTTTAATATATTTGACAATATTAATTTTTTTCAACATAATACAATTATTGAAGTCTCTACTATATATTGGGCTCTAAAAATACACACTGCTGACACTCACAATAAACTGTTATACTTTAAACTATTCTTAGTTTTCACAGGCAACTGTATTAACTATTTAAGATAAGCTGAAGAAAAACAAAAAAGAAACAGAAATCCCTCCTTTGCAGTGGGCCAGGAATTAGAAACCACCACAGCACCTCTTTCCATTTGTTTATCTGTATAAACGTACTCATGGCCAGTCAGGAACAGTGTTCAATGAACAGCTTAATTTGTGGATGCGTTTTCCTGTTCCTAAAGTAATCTAAGGTGGGATGCAGAAAGGTTGGGTACATTCATCACAAACACAAGCTTAACATAAGTGAAAAATTACAGGATTCCCAATGACCTTCCAACCAATCAGGCCTGGTAATTACACTCATTCATTACAACGGAAAGGAGAGATGGAAGAATACAGAGATGACCCTTCAGGACAACAAAAATGTTTATAGATGGGAACAGAGAGGAAAATGCTAATAGCTCAGGTACCTGGCTGGATTTCCCTGAGGCATTGCTGAATAAAAATGTACCAATATAGGCCCGCTATAATCTTTGCAGAAATTTACAATGGAATCTCTTATCCCTGTATCAACACTCATGATTTCTAAAAGATGGAATAATGGCAATATATGATAAAGCATTCATTTTCACTGTGGTTTTCTATAAATCATGCCTTCATGTTAATGTGATTACTTCAAGTTAATGATGTCCTGCATCGTGTACATCTTTGTTTAAATAAAAGTGAACATATTTACTCAAGAGTTTGAGTAAGAAGTGTTTTTGGTAGAACAATTTTTATGACCATGGCTAAGAAAACTATTTTGTCAGCTTTAACAACGCACTTTGCAGCTAGGAGTATTTTATACAACAACCGAGTTAGAACGGCGGACTGCTACTGGCCCAGTGTGTTGTAGCCAGAGAACAGAAGAAGACTGAGTTGAAAAATGGCAGGAGGACAACACAGTAAACAGAGCAATCAGGAGAATTAAAACAAAGAAGAAAATAAACTAAAACAATGAATATGAAAAACAACGTTCCACAAGAAATACAAAACTAACACAAGCTGGCAAAATACTCAAAACCTAAGCTGCTAACCAAACCCAAATTGTACAACTCATAACAGAAGCCTCCCTCTGGATGCCCACAGAAAGTCAAAAAATAAAGAACAACCATAAAGAGATGTCTGAAAACAGGCAGAGGAAGCTGTGGTGCATGTTTCTGAGGTCAGCACGACACGAAGTAAAATTCTCTTGGTTAAGACAAAGGAAAGGCGGCAGGCGGTAGAGTTATGCCTCAAATCTCACTTTGTCCCATAAAGTTGTTTTATTTTCTAACTACACATTACTGCAGGACATGACTAGCTGGACTGGTTTATAATGAAGGAAGGGTGCAAGGGGCATTTTTTCTCTCTCACCATATTTGGAGGAGTTTTCTGTCTAAAATATGTTATCTGAAAATTGAAGTAATTACTAATAAATTATTTTGGAAGAAATTTGTTTACTTTGTGTTCTGTTGTGTTAGGTGTTTGAGAACACAGGTGTGGAAATTCACTCCATCTATTGTTCTGTAATACCATACCTCACCAGGCAGGTATTCTGAAAACAATTACTGAGAAAAACTGAGAACTGTTTGGCTAATAATTCCTAATAATCAAATGGTGCGAAACTTGTTAATTTTGGTTAAAATGACTAATTTTATTCATAGCCAAACTAAACCTATTGTTGTGCAACAAGCCATTTTCAAACCAGATCCAGGATGCCAAACGTGTGAATGACTTTTAAGGCAGTTCTGGATCTCTTTTAAAGCGCAAGACAAACAAAGCAATACATAATCTTTCAAACTCACACTTGAGGCTATATTAGAGTTGCCAATTAACTTTGCATGCATATTTTTGGACTATTGGAAGAAAGCAGAGTACACTGAAAAAACCCAAAAATGCAAACAGAAAAGAAAAAAACTCCAAACAAAATCACAACCATAGTGATTTTGGAGTGGAACTAAAACTACAGCATGTATCATCATCTTTCACTAACAATAAAGATAAGATTTGTTTACGAACAAGTGTTTTTTTTTTTCTTATCTTAATTGCAACATGTGATTTAGAACAGGTACAAAGGAAATTTAAAGATGCACATTTGGAATAATATTCTTTATGGAGTAGTCAGCATGCTTTGATCTAGTAACTTTAATAAATTATGGAAAGCTGAGCAACAATAATCTATTTAAATAAATACAATATAATACAACAGTGAAGTAGTTACAAATATCCTACTTTGTAGGTTTGTCACTGGGCATCAAACTGTTTCTGTTCTTATATAATTTCATGTGGATTTCATCTGTATCTACCACTATATTTGTGTGTGTTTTGAATTGTATGTATATCGTGTGTCTATTGTTATACTAATAGGAAGAACACCACTAGCATGCAGATTCTGCTCTTGTTTTAAATTGAATCACTACTGCGCATAAACAGAGAGATTCTCTGGTACTGAACTTTTGGATGCATTCCATTTTCCAGATGACGCTTTCTGACTGCTTCTCTCTGATTATGCAGATGATATTACTTTTTTCCACCTATGTTGATGTGTGTTTAGGTGTCATTTTGCAGTGGATGATGTTCTCATTGCTCAGTTTACCGCTCCCATAATAAGATCACCTGTGGTATGAATACATTTCCCCACTCTGCTTGTGTATTTGGATTTGTAGGATAAATGAGTTTCTCTCAGCCTCGAAAAGAGCGAGGGAGACAGAAAGAGCGAGAGTGGGGAGAGAGAACACATCAGGCACGTTCTTAGATTCACTTTAGAGTTTGACATCTCGCCGCTCGGTCAGTAAATGGCTTTTCTACAGGGGGAGGTGGGCTGTGGGTTTGTGTGGATGTGTGTTTGCATCGGCGTCTGTGGACTGTGTGAGTGTCTAGTGTGTCTGTGATGTCGTACGCGTGTTTCTTCATGTTTTGTTGTATCCTTTCTAAGTGTGTCTGTGCCGGTGGGCGTGTGTGTGTGGTGGTGGCGAGACACATCTACATCCATTCGGCCTGTTTGTATTCCACCCGGCTGCCTTAGCGCAGGCCTCAGCTGTCATTATTCCCTGTCCATCGGCTGAGAAGTTATAGTTGGCAAAAAACCCATCAGGTGGGCAGGACAACAGATAATTGAGGTGATGATCGAAGCTGTTCAAAGACAATTGATAGTGATGGGGAAGCGGGTAGCTGAACTGATCGAGGTTTGCAGAGGCTTGAGGAGCGGCAAATAGAAAAGGAACAGATTCTGTTGTTTTTCTTTTTCTTGCAGAAAATTTAATCAATCAGATAGAATTATATTTTCAAACTTTTTTAAAGAAGAAAATTGTTCCTTTATTTTTCTGACAGCAGCAGCACAAAACAATAACTGCCATATCAGAGACCACCGGGGGCTTTATTAATAGCACAAGTCCCCTTTGCCACACAGGAACATATCGAGGTTCCAGGAAAAGCCGTGACCTGAGCATCATATTTCCACCTGCTCCAATTCTAGTGACAAGTTGCCAAACTTCAAAAATCCCCCTGAAAACCCAGTTAAGCTAAAGCAAGTTGTAAAGGTGTTTTTCATAAGCTGAGGAACAAGGGGGAACAAATGGAGGTTATTACTTTCCTCCATTCCAAATAGCCCCCTACTGTCTGGCTGAAATAGGCCTGGGAAAAAAAAATGTCTTTATATCACACATCCATACCTGACATCACTCTTCTGGATTTTTCTATTACCCACTGGCATCTCTTTTATTCCTCTTTTCATCATTTTCCTTTGCCCACACGCAAATGTTATCACCCAAATGTCATCAATTGTGTACATATAAAATCAGCCTATAATGTTAACACATCTGCTCACCAACTCGCTTTAGCGACATAAATCTTCAAAGTCCTTGGATGTCTTTGTAGAAAACTTTAGATTTTTTTCTTCCATTTTAGCCGAGTAGATCAGAACAGATGGGTCTTACTTTTCCAATTAATCTGCCATTTTGAAGGAATTTAACATCAGTAACTGAACCTTTTTGACTTGTTATTAAAATCAAATCAATCAGATTACTTTTCAGTAAAGCTAACTTTACCTAAATATGAGCACTTAACCCATTCAGGCAGGTATAGACACTTAAATTTAGGGCTGGCTATGGTCAGAATTTGATTTGGGGTCCCTCTTCTTGTTAAGAACATCACCAACCACTAACAGCAATTTCAACACAGATTTGGTAGAATTTGGGAGAAGAGGAATAGGTTTCATTTACTGACCTTAAAGTAAACTAAACTTTAAGGTTTAGTCTAATTGTAAAGTGAAGTCTAATTGTAGATTTTTATGACATTCTATTGAAGGTGAAGTCTGACAGCTTACCACAGATCATAGTTCAAGCCAGATGTTTACATTCACTGTATAACACCAGGTCCACCAGGTTCCGAAACAGCTTTTTCCCCACTTGCCATCAGACTGCTGAACTCTTAACTGGACTGCACTCAAAAACTGGTCTCCACTTCATACCTTGCACATATACATAGCTAAGTAACTTTCATTTTACTGTCAGTCCTGCACTTTATATTTTATATTCATATTTTATACTGTATTTTATTTTATTCTGGAGTAACCTCACAACATTGGGACCTCAAAACATTGTCATGTGCCGTATGCAACAAAATTTCGTTCTGTATACACCCTGTGCATGCAAAATGACAATAAAGTCAGTCTAATTCTAAGTCTAAGTCTAAGGGGGGGGTTGTGTTCGCCTGCTCTTACTCACCTGAAGACTTAAATTTGTCATTATGACCATTTAATTAACTCAGAAATTAACAGTCTGAGTTAATTTGAATTATTTTAAGAAGAATTAAAGAAATAATTTAAATGATATTTTCCTCATATTTGATATGAGAGCACAAGTACAGATATCTTTCAAAATATAAACAAGACAATATAGCAACAGTTTGAAATGTCAGAAAAGCATTTTGGAGGCTTAATACTTGGAGAAAAATAAGTTGTTTTGGCTAAAATAAAGGTTTATTTAGTTTGCAAAATAAAGTTTAACAGACCATTTGAAGTGGTTTGGAAAGCTGAAAGTGTTTGTACATGAAAAGTTCAGGAGGTGGTCCATGCTACACTTCCATGCAGCTGTCTTCTTTCCAAAAACAAAATTTGTAACATCAATAGCTCTATCACGCATAGTGACAACTCATATGCATGAAAAAGGTCGGCATTGTGCACATAAAAGCCCACAACACTTCTATGTTAAACAGGCATGGTATCAATAACTCTCTCAGCTGTATGATGACACACACACACTGTCACACACAGACATTGCATCAATAACTCAATATTTCAGGCATCAGTCTTCAGTGTGCGATGCTCTCTGCATGGCAGAAGGGGGGGACCAGGTTAGCAGCAGAGGACAGGAAGGGACGCAGCCTGACAAGCTGTCACACCTTTCAATACCCCAGTTCAGCCTGTCATTAGTTTGCATGCAAGTGTGGACTTCTGGCCTGAGCTGGCACCGTCAGCAACTATCACTGCAACTTCGCCACCCCTGATTTTTACCTGACACACACAAAATTTCATACATGCACAATTTGTCTCCACTTCATTCCTCAGACTTCAACTTTAAACTGGGTTATCAAGGAGGGCGATCGACTCCCGCTCCTCCTGTCGTGACTCCCTCCAAACTCACACCTCATTGCTGGATCCTCCGCCAGCTCCTGAGTATTGACTGAAGCTGTCACCCTCACCGGCACCCTTGACCCCCCTCTGCGACAAGAGATCCATGATGAGGCGAAAGGTTCAAATGATTTTTCTCTAACTCCCGCCAACCTGTTTTCCCAGTGAGATGATTGCTAATGGCAACAATAGAAAAGGGCATAATGGAGATTCCCAAAACAATTTGCCCCTTTGATTTGCAAACCCTAATGTCTCCAGAAGTTGTAAGAGAACAAAGGATGAATGATTTAGAAGCATGTTGCAACACCATCAAACACTGTTTTTGTTTAAGTTTTCAAAGAAGTCAGAAACTGCAGTGCGTAAGCTTAGATACTTTGGCTACATGGAGCTCTTTTTTTGCTAGTCTTTCTTTCCCATAGATAAATACAGTATATACTAATACATATGTATGCTGTAAAATTACTTTCCAGTTACATTTTAATCCTTTTTATAGTACCCCTTTGAATATAAAACCATCTAAAAACAATATAAAAACTGTATATTAATGAAGAACCTACATTTTATCAACACAAAAGTGTTGATAAAGTCAAATTCAAATTAAATAGAAACTTGAAAAATCTGTGGGATTATTAAATAATAATAAATACAAATTAAACTTATTGAGCATAAACAAGTGGATTTAAAATAAATTGTGGACTGTAATGTTTTATGGTTGGAAAAAAAAGTAGCCACAGTGGAAGATAAAAATATGAATTTCCATTTTGATCTGTCAGTTCTCATGCTAATGTTTCTTTGTACTTTCTAAATTCATAAGACAGAAAACAATTACACCACATACTAAGCAAGCAATCTGAGTACAATTGCATTGAGAGAGTTAAGAATTGAGAAGTCTGATTTTCACTTTCTTGAGAGCAATAAAACACAGCGGTTACAACAAACACCTTTGTGTTAATAAGACAGTCCTTTTGTCTCTTACCTTGAGGATTAATGATAATGTAGTTTTTCTGGCAGAGCAACCAATAATTTCCTGCCAAAAAGATACCCAGAGCAGCCATGATGCTCCTCCATTACCGGCCTCATAATATCTACCTGAGATGTATGTATTTATGTGGCAGGAAATAACATTAGAGTGAATTGCCATAACAACTTTATAAATCAGGCAAGCAGAGGGCTGGCAGGAAGAACTGCCAAGGTGGCAGTAATGCTGATGAGAGTTATCTGAGATGGCATTCATCACCTCTGAGTAGGTTCAACGTATTTTATCAAGAATATATGCTAAACCCTGCTTTTCCTGGGCACAACATCTTCTCTCTTAGAGCTGAGTCTTCACCAACTACACAGATGTTCAAAGAATACCAACTCCACCTCTGTTGATCCCTCCGGTCCGTAAGGTTGTCCTGCTTCCCCATCTATACAGACAAACAGTGGAGAGCTGACCATCAATCAAAAGTTACAAACAGACTTCGCTGTGTCATAATTCCTGCGATGGGCTTGTCCGCTGATTGATTCCTGTACACACATTTTGTCTGATTACCATAATGTGTTCTTGTGGCAAAAATCCCGCCAGTAAGGGTGCGAGAGAGGGGTGGGGGTTGACAAGGTGGTGGTAAGGGGTTGTGGAAGGAGGTGGGGGCTGTTCTGCGGCGAGCTGGAAGCAAATAACAAATGGGCCAGACCCCACCTCATCGGGAATGATTTCAATCCAATGTTTCATCACAGCTAGTGGAGAGAGGCGAGTGTTTGGGGTTTGGGCTATCAATTACAGATATGTGTAGGCAGGCAGACACTATCATTTCGCTGATTGTCACCAGTCTACCGCAGTGACATCAGGAAGTGATTCATCAGTCTATTTTCTGTGACAGCCTGGAGAAAGATGACATGCTAGGGGTTTGTGGAGTTATGGGGGGGAAGCCTGAAAGAAAGGGTCTTTAACATGCTCAAGGGACAAACACATTCTAATTCAGACATTTAACCTCTCTCCTACCTGGTTTGTTCCATTCATTCAGTTCAGTCTGAGTCTGGTTTCTGATGATACCATCAGTGCCATTTGTTTATCAGTGTGTCAGAAATTGTGCTGTGGATTGAATCTGTGGCACAAGAAACTCAAAGAAGTTTTTCACAAAAAGCACTACTGAAAACCTTACAATTTCCTTACAGTCTGAGCAGTAATGAGCAAAAGAAATATAACCAAAATATTCCTTGGGATTATAGAAAATAGTGTAATAAAAGCAGAAAGTTATTTGCTTTGAAATTGCGAATTTTCTGAATTCTAACAAAACTGAGAAGATCAGAAACGCTCTGTTGTAAACGATGGGAGTTTTCCAAGACGCATATAGAGGGTACAGCAAACATGTGGAAGAAGATGGTCTGGTCAAATAAAACCAAAACTTTACTTGTTAGACCCCATGTGTGGCAGAAAGCTAACATTACACAGTGCCCTGGAAAGGGCACTTAAAAGAAACCTTATTAAAGGTAGCAGAACAGATTCGAACTGTAGTGAAGGACCAGGTTAAAGTTCAAGAGATATGATTATTTTAGCCATGGATTTTAATTGTCTTTACTCAAAATCACAATTCAGAGACGAGGACCAAGTTTGAATCAGCTTTTTTGCAGTCATCACCTGAGCAGAACAAATATTCTCTTGTTCTTTTAGCATTTTTAATAAAGAGCTTTACATAAATAACATTATAACACCTAAATTCTGACAGAACTAGACTCTGACAATTATCGTCAGTAAAACAATTATTTTATTTTTATTAATAATTAAATAAATAAAGTAAATAAGTAAATAATAATAATAATAAGTAAATAAATTACTTTTCAGGTAATGCTATTTGGTAAATCATAATAATAATAAGCTCTGAATTAAAATATTGCACTATGGAAAAAAGACACCATTTTCTGTATAATGGAGGTTCAGTGAACTGCTCAACTGCAAGCAGTGTGTCCCGGGTCATCCTTCCTCAGAGATTCTTACCAAGTTGGTAAGCACAGATGATACCAGCAGGTCAAACTTTATTCCTCCCCATTGCAATTGCGTCTGGGAGCAGTGACTCTATCAATCTGCTGCCGGCTAGGAAGATTGCCTAATCCGGTAGCCGAGGGACTCTTATCATCAGTCTGCTTCTTCATTGTGTGTGTGTTGTGTCTGCGTGTTTGGCTGTGTGTGACCAGGCAAAGCTTCATTGGTGGGAATGCATGTACTGCTCCTCTGCTTAACATTATCACCCTCATTTGTAAACAGAGTCATCCATCAGGTACAGGACCCCCACTTATCCAAACAGATGAAGAAGGTGTATGTTCTTATAATTTGCTCTCATTTCTGAGAGAGGGAATAATAATAATCTTTCCCTCATGTTCATTTCCCCCCCCTCATCCTCCTCCTTCCTTTTTTTCCTCCACTTTCATTCTCTCACTTGTGGATAGTGTATTAATGAAGCGGTCTAATTTGACACACTGCAGCAGGGTAATGGATTAAAATGCAACCATGCTATCTATCTATGAGTCATAAGTAAAAAAAATGCAATAGAAATATTTAAATTTGTACCTGTGGTATGACTCATGGCCAACTCTTTCTTATGGGATCATTATCATTACCTGGGAAAGTTGAAATGATAAACATGTATTCCTTATGCATAACTGTCCATATTTAAATGTAATTTTCATGAACATTTCTGTGAAACTTTAATGAAGAAAAAACAGCATAGTCTTAACTAATATCTCAGTATTTACTACCCGAACATACATACTCTTGAATATATACCCTCTTTGAGTGTATAATAATAACGTAATAAAAATGACTGACTCTTTACTAAGCCCTAAAATTGTTGGAATCTAACCTTAAGAGCTGAAAGCACACACAGAACATTCCATCTTCCCATTATTTAAAACAAATGGAATGGTGGTGTATGCATTGGTATTTTATTTCATACATTCTTGATGAATCTACGGGATTTAGAAAGGGCAGCTAAGAGTTGCAATTCAAATTCAAAATATTTTATTTATCTCAAAGGGAAGTTACAGTCAGGAGATAGACACCGGCACCCCTCCTAACCCCTCTAGGGACAAGGGTGTACAGAAAATAGATGGATGAATAGAAGTTACATTCACCTGTACATAATTATTTGATTATCAGCAAGTGTGGTCAGCACTGTGGAACATGCAAATTTATCTTAAGAAGAAAAACCAGAGGCAATGACAATGCAGAAGCAATTGTTGCTGCCCATAAATGTAGGGCTTGCTTTCCACCTTACTTAAAGGTTCTTGAGTTCTTTCTGTATTCCATAGTTTTTTAATAGATAGGGTTTGGCTCAAATTAGATCTGCAAGCAGATCAAAAGCATTAAGTGAAAAAAGGTAACTGAATGACAAAAAAAATATGTATCTAACATAACAGAAAAAGGCACAAGCTGCGATTTAGCTGGAGGTTGTGCACAGAACACACAGAGTGCTAAGAGAAATAACCATGCTATCTATTTGCTGATGTCCCAAATGAACTGGAATGCAAGATGACAATGTGCTTTCTCCAGATTTACAGTTTTCGAAACAAATAAATAGATTACATAAGAGAAAAAAAAGATTCCCAGCCAGACAAAACTCGCAGGCTGATGTTTTGTCAGATTAATAATCTATTGTGAATGGATATAAATTTAGAAACCCAGTGCAAACCCAAGAAAATAAAAAATAAAATAAAATGAATAACCCAAGAGGCAGAACACACAGAGCTTCACACATGCTTTTATCTCACAGTTTGTGCTATATTCCACCATACCCAACGCACATCACATATCTTGAGGGTAATGGAAAATCCTTTATCAGATTTGTGATGAGAAAAAGCACCACATTTACCTGCCTGTACAATTCACCCTGAATCCTTAAAGTGGATTGATTTTCTGCTGCACACAGCATTAACATTTTTTCTCACTGAGATCATCTTTTCCTTGTTGTATTAAGGACCTGATATTTGCTACTCTAGTTCCTACTGCTCTATTCATTGCCTGAACTGTCTGCATTCGAAATGTACACAATGAAAATCATGTTTGTGTCAGATGTTTTCCAGCACTTGAAGTGTTGTTTCGGCCATGTTGAAGTGACTGTTCATGAATAAATGCTGTTATAAATGTTCTAGAACTTTTAATGTCAGAATAATAAAAATGTTTAATCATATTTCATTATTTTCTTTTTGATCTTCATGTTGACAATCATCCTTTTTGTCTTTCGCAGCAGGTGTCTTGACTTTTCCAGCTTGTCTTTATAAGCTGCTCAGTCTTTCAGCACTTTAGTCACGCTCTCTCATCGAGCTTTAGCTGCCCAGCCTGATAAGATACAGGTCTTTGTCTCTTAATGCTTTCTTAGTTTGAATACACGGTTGATATGCTGCGATGGTCAACTGCAACAACTTCATACACTGAGATGATCTCTAGCTACAAAAGTATAAGCTACAATGTTAAGGCCAACTGGTAAAGCTTTCAGATATCCTCAGAGCTAGGTAGTGTGAACCAAACCTAATATTTTTCTTAACTTGGGTTATATGTAGACTGTAATGTTTTGTAGAGTCAAATCTTCTTGACTCTATGAAGGGTTAAAGAGAACTCATTGTACAGCACTGCCCATCTTCAAAATATACACATGATAAAACATGGTGGAGGTAACACAATCTGGAGTTAGTTTTCTTCTAATAGAACTAAAGAACATAGAACTTTTTGCTTAAACAGGTACTGGTGTACTTCAGAAAAGATGGTATTATGAAAAAAAACTGTTATGCAGAAATATTAAAGCAATATCTCAAGATATACACCAGGAAGTTCCAAACAAATGGACAATGACAAAATCATACAAGCATGCCTTTCTCCAGCTACTTTAGCCAGGTCCTCCAAAATGTTCCGAGGCAGCCAAGAAACACAGCTCATCTGGCATGTCTTCCTCTGGTGGATACAATAGAACTGAATGGAATTTTGTTGGATTTTAGTTGTTTCGTAATTAAAGTAGTACAAGCAGGAACAACCAGTGACTGGATAAATTAACAGATCTAAAGTCCAGCACAAAGATAACTTTTATCTTTGATAGTAGAAATCATGTCAGGGTTAGTACCTGAAATAAGGAACAATTGCTGAAAGGCTCAGATTCATCATAACTGGTTACAAACTCAGACACTGAAGTGCCGTCCGCCAGCTCCTCTTTCCCTCTAGGAAACAAAGCTGATTGATTGCAGGTGTGCACACCTGCAGATTCCCGCCCTCCGATGGAACTGAAAATCCTGCTCTGTTGCTCCCTCTTTTGGCAGTCTGAAAATACACATGCACTCCCCTGGCATCTTGACAAAAATGTTTTTCAAATCAGTTTGGAATTGTTTTAATATTTCAACAAACAAATGTTCCCGCTGTACCTATTTGCAGGATCAGCAGCTGCACTTTGGGGGAAAATCCAATGTCATCAAATGAGATTCCTCAGACTTGCACTTTATAAAGTTTATAGGATTTGAGCTGATTGCGTGCTACAGGTAGCCATTGGGACATCAGTTCATTTTTCTCCTGTATTGCTCATGCCTAAAAACATTCCTGCCAATTATTCTGGAATTTAGCATGCAGATATATATTTGGTGGAGCTTAAACGGGAACAATTCAGTCTGATTTAATGTCAGACAACAAGACAAAGAGGATATCTTTTCATACAGTATGTGAGTTGAGGAAGACAGTACAAACAAATCCTTAAAGCTTTTACTCTCTGCATTTTTCCATTATTAGGGAAATGGTGTTTATTGGGGATTATTGAGCTGAATTCTTCATTAAATCCACTGAACTGAAATTATTTGCTGCTTGCTATGCACCATAGCCACAAAATCTGTTCTGTCTCTTAGATTTTTATTGCAAACACATTGTATTCCAGAGTGAGCCTCTTGTATAAGCACTCTTGCAAAGAGAGGGCCTGTTTCAAAAGATGCTTTCTGAATAGCAAACATCCCACTTCCTCTATTTGCAATGTAGATGTTGCTGTGTGTTCTTGCGCACTATCGAATTGTTTTCTTAATCGTTTCCTTTGTGCCAAGAAGTAAAGAAAACAGATTGTGTCTGAAGAGCATTGAAAGTGCTGTTGACCCCTGGTCACAGCAGCAACATTAGGACTGCCAGAACAGCAGATAAAGAGCCAGACGGGTCAACCACTTCGTCCTGCTGGGATTGCCTGCACCAACATTTTCCTAAAGACGACAAATTTGGATTTCTGTTTTGTTTGCCCCTATTTTTTTAATTCCTATGCTTATTTTTCATCTCAACCTTAAAGTAAGATGACACAATGCAAAAAAAAAAAACAGCAGACATTTGCCTACATATTTACTGTGTGGTACATTGATATTCTCTGTGCATGTTTATTGTTTATCAAATTACAGAATTACAAATTACAAAAGGTGTAAGCCTGGAAATACAGTAAGTTTGTTTTATTTCATACATCAGCAGCAAATTTCTTCATTAATGTAAAGATGTTCAGAATTCTTGGGGACAATTTAAAAAAAAAAAATCTGTTATAAATATGCATGCAGTGAAGCTGCAACATAATAAGGACCTGGTGAAAAACAGGACGCAGGGAGGCGGCTGAAAGATGAGGCGCAGGCCCTGCGGAAAAAATGTTCCCCTAGCAGAAATTGGTTTAATTAATAGGACATTTTACATAATGATTACAGTGTAATTGCACCGACTAGCAGAGTGTCATTAAATATATCCTTGCTCCTTTACAACACCCTCCAGCTAAAAATAATGACTTACATTGGAAATCACTATGCAACAGGTTCATAAATAACATTTAAACCCATACAAGGCAAGTACTTATAAATAATAAATATTTGCCTTTTGTAATTGAAGAAAAAATGACTGCCGCCTTTTTTTTCTCCTACAACACACCTCTTTGTCCTGTTGTAAGCCTTAGAAAGGAGATTTTCCCCATTTTTTTTCCCTTCTTGTAAGTACTGAATAATTTATTTGCTAGCTAATAGTCAACACTGTCAACACCCGGTGGTGAAAATATACCTGTGTCCAGATAAATTCAGCAGCAGGCTGCAAAGTGATTATTCCCTGCTTCCAGATATTTTGTTGGATGCAATCCCTGTATACACTGTAGTAAATCACAGACTTCCAATTACTGTCCTCCATAAAACAAGGCTTGTATTCAAATCAGGCCACAAAAACGAGGGACGGAGATGGGACAACTGAACCCAAGCAAGCCTGGGGGCGCTGACTGAACATGAACATTCAGGTGTGTGCGCATCTGTCTTTGTGGAGAGTCCTATTTGTTTCTTAACTTATTTTCTTTTATCTAAAGGTGACATTGGTCCGCCATCCATTCTTAGCCACTATTTCTTTCTGGAAAGATTTTCACTCATTCAAAATACTCTTACAGATTGTTTTTGTTCTTTTAAAGAAAAGAGAATCCCAAATTTATATTGTTGAAAAGTAAAACA
Source organism: Xiphophorus couchianus (assembly GCF_001444195.1). Taxonomy (NCBI): domain Eukaryota; kingdom Metazoa; phylum Chordata; class Actinopteri; order Cyprinodontiformes; family Poeciliidae; genus Xiphophorus; species Xiphophorus couchianus. Next base: position 29,991,523 of record NC_040236.1, read on the forward strand.
AAAGAAACATTAACTAATGCCATGTTGAATTCAGTAACCATTCTCAGGGGACTGTTTTGCTTTAAGTGGACAAGTCATTTATAGTAATAGAAAGTCTTTGAAGTGACTTACCAATGCAGTTACCTTTATTTTTAAAAACAGGTTATATACTGTAGTATTTTGTAAAACCACAGGTAATTTTAATTTTGATGCAGTTAATTAATACCAAGCTGAATTTAAAAAAATTTGCTTTACAGTAAAACAAAATCTGAAAAATGTCTTGTGCATTTGCTGCCACTTACTTTGCTCTAAAATTCAGTGAAACTAGCTATCTTTACTAGTTGGCAATTTAGTGAGTAGAATCCATCCATGTTTAATTTAATTTCAGTTTATAAACTGGGAATCTTTAATAAAGTATATAGGTCAGTAATTAGATCAAATAACATCACTATTGGACAATGTCTCTCACCCCACGTTTGAAGCTGTTGCTGAATTGGGGAGCTCTCATATCTATTTTTATGTAGATTGGTGTGTCACTAATTACTTACTCACACAAATGTCCTTTTGTCTAAACACCTGTTCTATATTGGAAAGACAGGAGAATATGCTACTTATGTGTTCATCTCCATAAGCAAGGAAATGGTTTACAGGAAAATAACAACTATATAAAATCTACCCATATCTAGAGAGTAATATTTAAAAAGTTTAAACTGTAGACCCTGGGGAAGTCTGGAGTTAATCAAAGAATTGCGACAGAGAATAATGAGGAGATATGATCACATTAACATTGTGAGTTAATTTTAAGTTTTCAGTGAAGTTAATGTGATTGGTTTTGGACTGAAGAAGAAGAAAAAAATCCATGCAAACTTCAAACAGAAAAGACAAAAACAAGGTAAGCTGAAGACAACAGAGAATCACAGTGGCTAATAGCGTTAGCAGTGAGGTCAGGAACTTAGCTAGATAGAGACACTAACCTGAGGTCATTTGCAAATTAACAGGACAAATGTCCATTTATATATGTGTATAAACTATTCTGTTCTCCTTCACACACATTAAACCTCCGTCAACCTTGTTGTTGTTTGTATATTACAAATCTCTTTTGTCAAGACTTCTGTTCTCCATATCATGCTTGTCCCTATTGAACCGGCACGTCTTATTAATGTCTGCTCAGGTAGTATCATCATGCACGCAGAGACCCCTCAATTCGTTTTTGATCAGTTCTTCTGTAGGCTGTTGGACAAAGAACATTTAGGATGCTTTCCTTGCTGCTCGTTTCCCTGCCACTGACTTCATTAAGCAACCTGCTTTCATTCAATTCACACACACACAACAAAGTGCTTCTCTTTCATACCTATAATCCGACAGCGGAGAACATCCAAGGGTTGCATCTGTGCAGAATGCATCAATAACTGTGGAAACTAAAAGGCCTTGTCAGGAACAGGGAGTTGTCACAGGCGTGGAAAATGATTCTACCCGATGCTCATCTGAAGTGCAATCAGCCCATAATCTGAGAATACATCAGGCCTCAGTGACATGGAAATTTCCTGCTCCTCCGATCTCATTTTCAAATGTAGTAATCACAGAGAGAGGCGCTCAGCCTCACCAAAATGTATAAATAATTTTCATTCAAACATATTAACAGTCAAAATACCAGAATCCATCATGGCTACAAAGAGAGCTCCTTACAAAGCAATCAAGGCCTCTGCATGTGTTCTTTGTCTTTGGCAGCTGAGAGACAAGGCTCAGATTACTTGAGCGAGCCCTGTTTTGCATAATGGCCTACTCCCTTGGTGCTTTTAAACTTCCTTGTCAATCCATTACGGTTACTAAGCCCAGCTTCCTGCCTGGCTTTAAGACAATGCTTTCTTGGTGAGAAGATCTGGATGAGGTCTGAAACACCATTTTATTAAGGCATGCATGTCATCATCCATTCATCTTGCCTAACCAGCAGACACATTTATGTTCCATGGACAAGTTATCTACCATCATCTTCAAAGAGCAAAAACTTGCCCTTTTTATATTACTGGGAAAACCATGGATTTTGGAGACCAGTTAGAAGGTGAAGTAATCAACACTTTTGTTTTTGACTTTTCACATTAACCTGTCAAGCAGAACTGCTGATGAGAAGCTTTCTCAAATTAGTAAATGTTCCTCTGACTTTCTAACCTGTTGTACAGTTTTATGTGTTATTTAAAAACATTAAACATTATTATGACCAATGCTGCTATTGACATGCTACAACCGGACAAACTCTGCAACTAATTAATATTTCTTCCTCCCATCAGCTGGTTACTTACTGTAATTACCTCAATGCCTGTTTATGACTAAGTGATCATGTTCCATCTAGCAATTTTCTCTGAGAATTTTTCTCTGAGAAATTATTGGCTTTATATAGTTTGGGGAACTTCCACAGCAGGACAGTATAGTAGACTTGGTTTGGTTGGGAGGGAAATGTTGTATAATTTGGTTTATTTGGTTTTATTTGTGCAATAAAGTATCATGACCAATGTAGATTTAAGGAAATAAAGTAATTGGACACAGAGTACACAAAAAAAGTGTTGTTGTTTTTCTGGAAATTGCCACTTTTTGTTATTTTTAATTCTCAAAGTTGAGTGAAGAAAATTACAATTTTCCATGATTGACGATATACATTTTTGACATTAAAAATCTCTGATATTGTAAAATGAAAAATTTAAAGAAAAAATTTACAATTTTTAGAAATAATAAGGACATTTACAACAAAAAGTGATAGAAGTCCTCTAAGATTCAGGTGGTAAATTTGGGTGATGCACATCTGGAAATTTTACAAAGTCTTTCCATTCATTCTTTTGTGTTGTTCTGTTTCAGAGAAAATCAAATCCAAGCTTTAGCAGAGTTTGACAAAAGGCATGTGGGAGACTATAGAAATAGTTTGAAAACAACAAAGGGGATGTCCTGAAGTGGTCTAGTCAAAGCTCAGACCTCAGTTTGTGGACTTGAAAAGTTTTTGCAAGGAAAAGTGGAGGAAAATTATAGAATCCAGATGTGTAAACCTGACTGAGACCTAGCCACAGACTGACCTGAAGGGAGTGAATATTTATGCAGCCGCATATTTTATGTTTCATATTTTTATTTAAATGTCATTTTTATGTAGAAATCAGTTTTCACTTTGACATCAAAGAAGGTTTTTTAGGTAATTTGTCAAAAAAGCCAGATTCTGTTAAAAATTGTAAACGGAAAAAAAGGGAAGAAAACCAGGGAGTGAATATTTTTCCATAGATTTTGCATGGACCTTAAAATAGTAGATAGTTGCTACAAAGATTTCAAGATTTTCAGGCCTAAAACATTAGGAGACGGAAAAAGTGGATGGAAGTGTTCCCGAATTGTGCTTCTAAAACCACTTTTGGCCAATTTAGCTGAAACACAACTTTACGCCTGGGCTTAGACTTATTGTTTTGCCACAGATAGTGTCATAAGTTCAACACATTTATGTCTAGAAATGCAAAATGGCAACAAATCAAGCATAACACTATCTCATTAAAGTTCAGCAAAAATATCCCTTTCTTCATGCTAGAGGAGAAAGAGGATGTTAGAACTATTCACAGGAGGCGAAAATTAAGGCAGTTTAAATTTGGAAGCCACCCGAGCTTGACAGGACATGGGCTGCAGTTTTATGTCCCATCATTTATCAGCAGTTTATATTTTCTATGACCGCATTGTCTCTTTCAGGAACCCTAGGAATCACACCAGCTGTAAAAACTGCCACCCTGCATTGTCCCTCTCAAACGCTAATGTTTGTATAACAGCTTGAGTCTCTTAATGATCCACACACACTTCTGCATAACATATTTCTTTCTAATATTGTTTTAAATGTTTTCCTTTTCTGAGCAACACATTTAGGGTCAGTGAGGGTGGAGTCCTTAAAAAAATAGATGACAAATGAAACATTCTTAAGATGGCGTAAAGCTAGTGAGCGAAGGCCTTTATAGTTGGTGATAAAGCACACTGAGGCAAGGCAAACACGCATGAATCACAACTCTTTTCATTACAATACTATCAGCATCCCTCCATTTCCCACTATCAGCTTTAAATGTTAAAACCAAGACTTTTATGTAAAGTTCCATAATAAAAAGAATAATAATGACTTTCCCTGTGCCAACTGATTAATGGGATGGATACTGGTTTTTTGCAGTGAGGAATCCAAAATATTTCCAGCCAAAACTTATCTGAATAGGGAAATGCAGTATGGAGAGTCTAAATATACACAGATACAGAGAGATATTTTTACTTGCAAAAAAATATTTAATTAATTAATTAATACTTAGTCATTAAAATGTTATTTATAGATGCATTTCTTTATTTCTTCTTCCATATCTATATAAAAAAGTTGGTTTAAGCATACAAGAATGCATTACCATATCAATTTAAGTTAAAGAAAGTTAAAGTTAAAGTAATATATAATGTTTGTTTCTTAAAACAAAAATAAATGTCTGTAAATTTGTCTATTTTATCATTTCTTTATATTTCATTCTATCTTGCCCAAAGTGTCTAAAATTTACTTTCCTACAGCATAAAATATTATCAGAATACATTTTGTCTTTAGTCTCTTTGTTTTTTTAATGTTTTTCTTTTAATCTATAAAGCTAACCAGGCAATTGTGAACGTCCAGAGTCACTTATTTTTATGAACTTCACTTCTTTTATCGGTCTCTTTTATCAGATGGCAATGTGTAAAATTATTTAGAATTTTGTTTCTTTTTATTTTTCTTCTACGCTCTTTTTGTGCCTGGAGCAAAGAGGTCAACAAGGAATTATAGCTCACTGATCTGCAGTGGTTGAGCCTTTGAGATTCATAGACAGCTGCAATGATAAAGTTCAGTCCAGCAGAATTGCTAGTAGTGCAATAACAGGAAGAGAGGGTCACAATAAAGTTTAGTTTAATGACAAGAACAAATAACTTTAACATTTGGTGGGGTGCACTCAACCCTTTCTCTGGGATCACATCTGATATATCAGTGGGCAACTGGCCGTGACTGCTGGGCGATTGTGCACTCTGGCACTGGTGATGCATGCAGGGTCTTGTGGCAGGTGTCCATTTTATAGAGTTATTCAGTCGGAAATGCTGCACTCTGGCGAAGGCTTGGGATGGCAAGGAGTGCCTGCGTAGATTATAGTCATAGCACAGCTGGCAGCTTCCGGGCTCTCCATGCACAAAACCGGCCTTCAGCTAACTTTTAGCCTTTATAAAACCAACAGCAAGTTTTTGAGGAGAATTTCAAAAGAAGAGGCAACTTAGATACGAATCTGCACACACAACAAAAATATGAACACAAAGTAGAAATTTTTGTTGTTCTGTTCTTGGTCTTTATTTGTCCTGCTGGTAGATTTAGCGGGACATATTATATATCTTGTAAATGAGATCTTGGATCTCAGGGAGACAACCTGTATAAATAAAGGACAAATAAATAAATAAATAAATAAATAAAAAATTTAAAAAATAAACTTATTTTTATTTTTTCACTTATCTGACTGGGAACAAGGATTTAGACTTTGAGATACATATGTGACAAAACAAATTAATAATACTACCAAGTTAAAAACAATCAATTGTATGAAAATATCGCTGTTAAACTAATGTCACATCTTTTTTTTACCATTTTTAATATTGCTTAATCTACTAAAAATAAATTCACCTCTTCATCCCTCATTCATCTCTTTGTTCTAGATTCTTCTGCTGTTGAAGTAGTTTTCATAACGCTGCTTGTACGATTTAAAAAAAATTTGTAGCAGTCAAAAGATAGCTGGTGACGTATGGCTTAATAGTCAGAAGAATTGTTTATTTGTTATCTTTTGCACACTGGCTGTTCAGTGTGTATGGAACGACACACTGGAGTTCACAGTTTTAAATTCCTTTTGCCATCTCCATGCAGGCAGAATTGATTTTGATTAAATATATATCTAAGAAATGAAAATGTATGTCTTTAAATGTTCTATTTGTGTTTATACCAACTGAAAACATTTTTAAAAAGTCAAAGAAAATATCAGCTTTTGATAGGACTTTGAACAGTGTGGTTTTTTTTAGCTCAAAAAATTTGGAGTTCAGGATTGAATTGAACTGCGAAAGACTGGGTCTGAATTAGATTTTGTACAGTGCCTGAGAAAATATTCAGCACTTCACTTTTTCTACATTTTATTCTATAACCTCATTCCAAATTACATTAAATGGTCTTTTCATAAAATTCTACACACAAACAGCAAATTATGTAAACGTGGAAAAATGTTTCAGATTTTTGCTCATTTATTTATAAGAGAAAACCGAGAGATCACATTTATGCAACATATTCACAACCTTTGCTTAAGACTTTGTTGATCCACCTTTGGCAGCAATTACAGCCTCAAGTCTATGATGCCACAAGCTTAGCGCACAACATATCTTTTGACAGTTTCTCCTATTCTTCTTTGCAGTTTTTCTCAGTCTCCATCAGGTTGGATGGGAGACATCTGTCAGCCATTTTCAGATCTGGGTTGTTCCAAACTTCTCCCATTTACGAATGATGGAGGCCGCTGAGTTCATTGAGACTTTCAACACAGCAGAAATATTTTTGTATTCTTCCACAGCTTTTCTGACCAAGCCTGTCTGATCGTTGTACAGGCAGTTCATCTGAGTTCATGCTTCGGAACCTTACATAGATAGGTGTGGACCTCCCAAATCAAGTCCAATCAACTAAATTTTCCACAGCTAAACTCTTTAGTTGTTGAAACATCTTAAAGATGATCAGTGGAAACAGCTCAATTTAAGCTTTCTGTCAAAGGTTGTGAACACTTATGTAAATATGATTTCTTGGTTTTCTATTTTTAGTGACTTTCCAAAAAATATTGTCACATTGTCGTAACAGGGTGTTTTTTTGTAACAATTTTGTGAAAAGAGATTAATTTAATATAATTTGGAAAAAAGCTGTAACATAAAATGTAGATAAAGTGGAATACTGTGAATACTTTCTAAATGCACTGTAATTGTATTAAAAGTGTGTTGAAACCTACTTTTGACCAAATTTGAAAGCATGTAAATGTAATTTAATTGGCTCCATGTACCTTGTGATGTAAAATGAGATGACATTTGTCATAAATATGGTCACATTAAAAATCTGAATTAGAATTACCTTTTTTTTTTCATTGTTTTTTTTTTTTTTTTTTTTACTTTTGGTATATTTTTAAGCAAAATTTGATCAGTAAAGGAATTAAGCATGTTTGTCTTTGCTGGAGCTTTAGTTTTTTCCGCCAGCAAATTAATGTTAAGCTTGTCTCACAAGCTGTTCTGTTTCACATCAACATGTTAACAACAGGAGCATGCACAGAGCACTGATGAGAAAATTTTATGGATCATAACAATATTCAATTTGCTGCCACAGCACCCTTTGACAGGGTATTTAGCCTCGGTGAGTGATGGGCGCTGATGGCCCTGAGGTGTTGCTGATGGCTGCATGGGTCTGTTGGGCAGCTGCTGGTTTTTGGTGCTGGATCAGGGAGTTCAGGCTGGCGGCCATATTTTCAAAATCAGCAGGAGATTAAGACACTGGAGGATTGATGATGAAATACAACATTCATAAATAACTTTAACACCTTATGTCATTTTACATATTTAAACATTTTTAGATTTAAAAATGTCAATCATGTTACTCTCTGTCATGACTTCTGCACTACTCCAAGTTGCCACATTTCAAGTTTATAAAACCGATTTATGATTGCCATTGTTGAATGTAGGCCTCATATGCAGATTCATTTGAGGGGTCATTATCCAGAAAGAATGTGGGAGACAAAGTGAAAACAGGGCTGGTGACAAATGATCAGGCAGATAATAGGCTGGAAGACACACTTACCATGCTAACAACACTGCACGCAGAATGGACGCGCCCCCTGTCGAAAACAAACAATGTGCTTCCAATCTATCATCGTTGATCCATGTCATCATTACCCCTCGATGGCCGTGCGGACATCAACATGACAATGCAACATGCAGAGGCGACATCAGGGAGAGAGATTATTATCATAGAAAATGCAGCACAAATCTCTTCTGGAGTATAATAGCTGGTGTGGAGAGTGGCAAACAAACAGATTTATGTCTCTGAAGAGGCAGCTTGGCTGAGCAGTGCGCGTGCACATGTATGTGTCTTTGCCTCAGTGCCTATTTGGAAAAGCTTAGCAGGTGAAATGTTGTGCTAATTCTGTACAGGTTGGGCTAATGTCGAGCCCCCGGGTCCTTTTCTGTTGGCAGGTCGGCTGGTGATTAGAGATATAATTAAGAGCAGTTTTGACACAGGCATCGTCCTCCAGCTCCTCCACTGGCCCCCCGGAGCACTTCCCATCTCTGTTTATGGGGCTTCTTCCATTATGCGCCAACAAAAGGAGCCCGCCATGCACAAAACCCCAGCTGGCTCTGATGGGGAGTACACAGCTCCTCTCTGGCGACAATAAAAAGAAACTTGAGTTTAAACAAAAAAAGTTACACCATATTTGCCCAAACTAACTATGATGAAAGGCAATGAAGACAAGGGATCCTCATGTAGGCATCAATATAAATATTACTGGAAGGTCAATTAATATGTAAATTAACTCCTCCATTTAATTAGCTATTTAACTATTTTCCAAGGCCGGGACATATTAAATCATGCTTAAAGACCCCTCTAACTAGCCTCCTGACAATAGTGCTAGGGAGTCGTGGGCTCATAAACTACCGGCTTGACCTATAAAGAGCCCCGAGTCTGCTAATTCCATCTCAGCCTAATTTTATGACTTGCATAAAATAACCATAGTGCAGCTTTGTAGCTGTTAAGAGGATATGGGTAATAAAATGGAGCTGGAGAAAGCATCAGAAATCTCCTCTTCAGTAGTGTCCTCATTTATTATTCTATTATTCTTTGCAGGGTTCCAGGCTCATGTGAAAGACAAATGACCTTATTATATTAAATAATTTGTGAGGATATTAACCGTTAATCACGCATAAACAGCATTTAAAAGGTATTGATTTTCCAGTCCTCTCAACAGCTTGTTAAATTTACGTCCAATAACATGATAATAGATAATCAGGTGAATGATACTCATTTGTAGGGGACAGGGGAAAGGTAATTGGCGCCAGTGACCTTGACTTCAACCATATTTCTTCATCCGGTTGTTTCATGACCTCCGAGAATGTTTCAGTACAGGTCTACAGAGGCACATAGTGTTAGATGTTGTGTTCTGCTTAAGCAGTCTAACACCAGGTCTGTTTTTACTACGGATGCACCAATCAGACGTTTCCTGGAAAATACTAATACTGTTCTAGTATGTTAGGTTGCATTGCCAATTCAAATTTTAAATGATTGCAATTAGATTTTTCTTACCACGACACATGAAAGAGAAAAAAGGTTATGTAGATGAAAGTTTTGAATAGAACATAAAGGAATTGCAAGATTATCTCCATTTCTGTTCCTAACCTTTACAAATATTCCTGATACAATGGGATGTTTTATTGTACATTTGAGGTGCAACTGTGACTCGGTCGTCTTGTAACTCAAAACTCCAGCTTTCTGCTGCCTAACATCATTGTGCCTCAAGCTGACTACTTATCTGTGCATTCTCATAGTTTTATGAGCTAATTTCTGCTGCTTTAAAAAAAAGCTTAAACAACAAATGTTTGTAAACATATTTGTTCAGGCAAATATGTTTACAAATCTTTACAGTGTCATTACTGTTCTATTGGATGGATTTTAAGTCATAGCATACTACAGTGGACTTGTGGTATTTGCGGGGTTCAGGGACATTGCTGTCTTTGAATCACCAAAATCCATGAATAACTGAGACCCTCTATAAAACATTTAGAACTGCTTATTTTACTAGTTCAAACACCAAATATACCATAATATGGATTAATATGAAAAGTTGAAACCATCTTAGCACTACCACAACAATTAAAATCTACTGTCTTGCTTATCTCTACTTTTGGGGTTTTAGCCAATCAGCAGCAAGGAAAATGAATGTTTCGCCTATATTGGCTGCTTTGCAAACGGCAGTCAATGGTGTGTCAACAAGCATTGCGCCTAGGTATTTCAGCTGAGGTGTAGTTTTTCTTTATATTTTTAGGAAAAAAAAAATCGGCAAATATTTTTAAGTGGACAAATCTGTGCACATTTAAATGCGAATATGCCTGGGTCCATTGTAATCTGTTCCTGTTCTAGTATGTAGTATTTTGAGAACTATACTGAATCATCTTGAGTTTGGCATACATTTGTGTTAAGATCCCTTCAGTCAACAAGTACCAGAACCTTCCATTGTAATTACAACTATAAGTCTTTTGAGGTTATGTCTTTACCAGTTTTGCACATTCAGAGAATTAACTTGTTGACCTTAACTGGATCCTTCTAGCACATAACTGTGATTTCATTGTGGCTCTGGTTGTATGTTGAGGGTATTTGTCCTGGTCTAAGGTGAACCTCCATTCCAGTCTCAAGTCTATTGTAGCTTTTCTTTTTCCAGGATTGCCTGAATTCAGCCCCATCCAAAACCTTCATTCTCCCCAAAGAAGAAAAGAAATTACATGACTGCATTTAGTGATATGAGATTAAAAGGAGCTAAATAGAAATGCAAACCTTTCAGATTTTTCTGAACAAAATCTTTTAAAAACTGTGTATGATTATCCTTCCTCTTCATACTCGCTGTCAGTCTAGTCCACAAAATCCAATCTTGAATTTACCAAAATAAGTTCAAAGGTTATCAGTAGTTTTGCAAAGTAGGGAATGCTAGCCCTCTGAACCACAATTATAGTTCTACTATTCGACTTAATCTGAAGCAACAAAGTTCTGTGTGAAAAGTTTCCTCGTTTCCTAAACACTCCAACACTTCATCAGAGGCATCACTCTCCGCTTGGCACTGCTGACAGCTGTATTCTGATCTCCATGATTACTTTTTTTGATGCAGTTTTTCCCCTATCTTTGTGTGTGCGCGCCAGGGATTTCTATATGTCTCCTGACCGCCTGCAGATACCATTTAGATTTGAAAAGTCCTCTAAGTTGCTGTTGGGGAAGCAACTTGCCACAATAATAAATTTGCAGCAGGAAGGAGAGAATAGCAAGTGGCATGCAAATCTGTCTTGGTGTCCCTTTGGGCCCTGGTGTTCACTCCAGGAGAAAATGAAGCCATGCTGTGCCAAACACTGTCTCTCTTTCTCCCAGGCTTAATGTTAATTTCAGTGGAGAGACAGCCAAATAGGGTGTCAACTGGTCTTTTTTTCTCCAGCTACGCAGGCACAGGGAGGCTAGTTCAGTAGATGGATATGTGAGAGAATGGACTCACACTGCCTACTTGACACAGGCTCTCTTGATTCATTATGACAGGCCAATCTTTTATTAGCCTCTGCTTCGTATTCAGACCCCATCGCAAAAAATAGTGAAAAACTGAAATTTTTTCTGCATGAAGCCAGAAGATTTATTAAGCAGCACCTCCTCCTGACCCCATCATCTGAAGGCTGATAATTATTTGCTTCTTATTTGTGTTCAGATCTTGTTATCAAGGTCTTATTTGATATCCCTGTCAACTCCTGCACCATTGAGAGATAACCACACACACCCCTGCGGCTTGTAAATGATTTTATAATGAAAAAAAAAGTAGGTACAGTTAGGCTTTCACTTTGTACTTTCGTCACTGTTCAAGCAACAGCATTTAAATGATGGTTCTGTAGTTTCAGCAGATTTTAGAACAGTAAAGAAATCTAGAGTTGATGGTAATATAATTCAGTTACTTCATTGTAGCACAAAGTCAGTTTTACAGCTTGGTTTTCACTCTTTGAGGATGACCACAGATAAGATATTAACCTGATATGCAATGGTCACCTCCTTCATGTTGTTAGGTTACCTCATATACAAAATATCTGGGGTTTCAAAATGAGGATATAATTAGACTTTTAGATCTTAGCACAGAGGCAATTTGAACACAACAAACTGACTTGCTCACTTAGACATTTACCTGGAATATCTTGCCATTTCAAAATAAAAAGGAAAATGTAATTTGTTTCTAAAAATCTGAATTAGGAGTAACATATAATTTCAAAGTTTGATTTAAAAAAAATAAAATGGCAAATGCCCTGTGTTTGTATATGCATTGACAAGGATTTATACCCTTCTCAAAAGCAATAAAAAAGGCTTTTTTGGGGCATTACTGCAATCAAACCTATTTGTATCTGCTGACCAATTTTATTTTTACAAAAGCTTTGTGGCTTAAATGTTATCTTCCATTTGCTGAGCTGTATGTGCCATGTGCAGATCAAGAAGATACAGTAAACACTATCTACTGTAACTGGAACGTTAACCTGTTTTAACATATCCTACTTTAAGTACTAATTTCAAACGTTTTGCATAAAAAAAAGAGTTGGGAAAAGTGTTTCTTCTGTCAAAATCTATTTCATTATTTTCATTTTACTCTTTCAAATACCATAATTTGCACAAAACTATACTTTTTGTCTGACTGCATCAATTTTAAAATTTTGATCAGATGTTCTGATCAAATATGAGTAATTACTCAGATGACTACTTTTTACTTGAACAAAAATGTGTTGAAGTAACACTTCTTTTACTTTAATACAATTTTTGGGTACTCTATTCATCTCTGTTCAGAGGCAATGCTTGTAGAGCCAGCATCCTGAAGATCAGTAGTAACAGTGTAACTGATTCTGTGCTGGTGGATGGATGTGCTCTGGTGTTGAGCAAGAGGGGTAAACTGTATTGATTCTGATCAAGTCTCATTTTTGTAAGCAGACGGCACTTCACGCTGTGTTTGGGTACCTTTTTGATGGCCTTGACAGATTCTGCTGAATGCTGTCAGAGACTATTTGGAAGGCTGGACAAGGCTGGAGGAGCAAACGGGGTGTGCAGGGAAGAAGAGAAAGAGGAGGAGGAGGAGGAGGAACAGAGAGCAGAGCTGAAAGGAAGTGGAGGAGGGAATCTGTTCATTTCAGTGCAGTCTGGTGACAATTACCTCAGCCTTGGAATCAATTCTCTGTTTACAGACCATTTCACTGTCTTTTACCTGCAACATCACTTGTGTCAGTCTCATTAATACCCCTAGATATATAATGGTGGAATTAGCATAATGGCTGAAGCAAAAGCCTGGACTGGTAGCACATAAGAAATGTCAACACGTTCCCTTCACTAACCCAATTAGAGACCATTAACAGGCTCTCTCAGCAGCAGACATCAGCAAAGTTAAAGACAATTCCAAACAGCATCCCTCCAGCCCATTTATTCACCAGATGACCCATAGTAAATGAAATGTTAGTAAACAGTCAGCCAACTTAAAATTCAGCTGGTTCATCTTCAGTCTGCAAGTGTCCTAAGTTTAAAAGGTAAATTGCTTATTTGGTGTTGTCCAGATGGCACATAAAAAACAGAGCCTACCACTGTAAATCAAACACTCCAAAGATTAAACATGAACTACTATTTTTCCTTATGAAAATATCATCACACAGCATGCTAAAAGCGAAAAAAGGTAGGCAGGCATTTGCCGATCATTGACTCAACCATTTAAACATGTGTTTGCCATGGTTGGCAAGATTTAACAATCTCAGATGCATATTTAGTGGTGGGCTATTAACTTTTTTCAATTAATGGGTTGAAATGTTTCAAACAATCCCAGGGAGTTTTTAGACAGCTGGTCATCTTGAAAATGTTTACAAATTAGCTCGGAGGTAAAAACAAGGTTATTTTTTTAGGGCAGGTAGGAAAGATGTCTCCCAAAAGAACCTGCATTGGAGCTACCAGATAGGCAGATTGCATAACGTAGAGGGTGACATACCTGAAGATATATAATATTCCCAAAGTGCTACTGGATGATTGAAAAATAACTGTACACAGTACCATGTAAAATAAATTACAACCCTTTAATCTGTTCACATTTTTTCATGTCACAACCACAATTACTTTTGATTATACAGCACAGACCAATGCAAAGAATTGTATGACTTTGAAGTAGGGTTAAATTAAATATGGCTTTCAACTGTATAGAAATACAAAATATGAAAAATGTGTCATAATAAATATTTAATAGAACCACATCTTGCTGCAGTAACAACATCATTTTTGGGGGGGTGATTGGATAAAGAACAGTTGTTGTCTTGCCACATTACCTTAATTGAATTTAGGTCTAGCGTTTCACTGGTCTAACCTCGCACATTGATGTGCTCTAATCTAAACTTTTAAACTGTTGTTGTGCCTGTATGTGTAATGTTCCCAGTCAAGTGGGAAGATGTGTTCTTACACCCTCTTGCAATGTATCAAATATTTTATGTCAACCAATTTCTTGAAAGTTTTATTTCAAGAAAAAAAGCATGTATCTAATAAAACAGATGATCAAACTAGGCATGCTTTTCATTAGCCTCCATTGCCATCGTCATCCTACACCACACTTCAGATTTTTTTGTAAACATGTATTTTTTTGTAAAAATGTATAATTTTTGTCCTCTGTTTTAATTATACAAGCAGCAGATCTACTGCACGACAGGTTTATAACAAATCGGTCACTGACATAGCCACCAGGTGTTGGCTCATGTCTGCATCAGAATGCAGCCCACTGTCTGCTGCCCGGCACTCTCTTCAGCTTTGCGTCCAGGCAGCGATGATAAGTCACCCAGCCAGCCAGTATTGATTGGGGGGGGTCTTCGCGCTTTATACAACGGCGAGAAGGGAGGTGAATGATTGTGTTTTACAGAGAACATTATCGCTCTACTCAACACAGGAATGCCAATGGAATTTCCTTGCTCTGGAAATGGAGACGACCACCCAGGCTGGAAGTATATGACTTGACCCACTGAAGCGCTAAGTCCAATTTGAAAGCCAAATTGTAAGGCTAAGAGCAAAGTGGGAAAAAAAGAAATGGTTACAGTTTGCCTGGTGATTTTTCTCCCTTTATCTCTGACCGGTCTACATAATACTATTCTTTCTAGAAAACCACAAAAGCATTGAAACAAATTGCCTTTATCTGCACATGTTCTAGTTGGCTCAACTTAAACAGAACAGGAGAAACTGTGTCCCTTTAAAGTTGGTTGGTTGTTTGTCCTGTGTGTCTCTTTGACAGACTGGTGACCTGTCCAGGGCGTACCCCGCCTTTTAACCATTGACAGCTGCAGGCAGGTGTAGACAGTGAATGGATGTTTATTTAAAAAACAATAGTAAAAATGTGTTTTTCCAAGTCCCAAACTTAATATTATTCATGCTAATGATGAGTGTAAATAACCTTCTTACCAGCACTGTACATCAGAGCATTTAAGGTCTGCATAGCTAATTTAAAGGATGAGTAAAAAGATTAGATGCTTCCATCCATTCGACCCAGAGTATGGACAAATGTATTGCTTAACACAATCTATTTATACAACTTTTCAGACCAATAGCTTTTGTGCCAAAACACTTGTCTAAGCATAGCTTTTTGTTTTCAGTAACTCTGCAAGCAGATTAGCCGAGAATCAGTCTGAAAGCTGAAGATTGCCCCAGCTGATAAAACTTGCTCAAACGTGAAGGTGTTGTCGACTTTCTAATCTTTTCTGCAGCCTTTTTCCTTTCTAACTTCTTGACTCCTCTTGTATCCTCCCTTCTCGTCTCCTCTCCCTCTTTTTGCTTGATCATTTTTTACCTAAATAAAGCTTGCACACTCTCAGAGTAATCAGGCAAGAGTACCAGGACCTAATAGACTCATGAAAACTCCCTTATCAGCCAGGTGCAATCTGAGGCTGCTGCCGCTTAACAAGGAATTAAACATTTTTTCTACGCTGCTGCCAGCACTTTAATTGATTGATGTTAAAAGTTTGGAAAATAAAAGCCTGGTACGTTGAATGAGGTTCTGCTTCCCAGGCCCTGCCGGACCCCACTGAGAGAGGAATCCTGGATTAGAAGTGGCAGTTCACATTTTCGGCATCAGCCAGCCTTGTCATCTTGGCCAAGCCAGGAATGCGCGTGTCGGTGTGCACGTGTAAATATGTGTGCGTGGCATGCATGCCTGCCACATCACATGGAGAGCAGCGGCTGAAAGACACATGTATTTGAAATAAGGGAATCAATAGAACACTTAATGAACAATTAGGAGAACAGCTGTAGGCCTGTCAGATACCCATCTGCACACAGATCTGCTCTGAGAGAGCAGGATTGAGAGTGAGGCCTCGCTGCAGCTCGCAGGCTATCGCCTCAGGACATGTGCAACCCCACTTTAGCCTATCTACATCCATTTTCACCTCACCTCCCTCCCTTCGCTCCAAGCTGTGGGAGCCAGGCCTAATTTAGCCGAGCAGACCTCCATCTCCTTTCATCCCTCATCTCGCATTAGCAGGAAAACCCACTAAAGATATGGAAATGGCACAGGACATCCTTCAGGGTTGTGTCAGGGAAGGGGAGGGAGATCAATAAATTTGACAATCCATGGCATTTAATTAAAATGGCTGCCGGAAGCTAGGCAGTTTGTTTTTCTGTGTGGAACCCAGCCTGGCGATTATTGCTCAAATGAATACATAAGTATATTCATAAGCACCATGTACATTAAATCCACCTCACAGCTTGAGAGGGCTTGGAGGGGGGACCTTTCAACTTTCAACGCTGAATGAGCAGCCAGACACACAAAATTAATATCTCCACTTGTGCCCCCAGTGACTTTTAACGTATTCTTGATGCATAAAGAGATATCCCCCTCAACGAGGGCGCTGACAAATGAACATCGACCATAGTCAGCTCTCCTGATTTGCCAGTCTGTGACAGTGGCGACCTTATGTGCCAGTCAGGACGAAAAATAGTCAACAGTAAACGCACTCTGACAGAGGTTTTGGATAGATAGGTTCAGCCTTCATCTGGTCGTCTGACATTTTTACATGTAGATCAGCAGGCTATGACGGACAGGTATTATGGTGCACTAAGCACAAGGATCTGAGAAGGGCTTCAGTGGGTGGGCAAAGCCTGATAATTGACCTTGTACAGCCTTTCTGTCGTTCTTTATTAAAACTTCATTTAAAGAAGAACAACCCCGGGTGGGTGCTGCCGATGACTCTTTATCTCCCGTTTCCTCAGCAGCCATAATGGATTACACAGGAATCCATTATGCATTCCACACAAGGAAGAAGAAGGGCTCAAAACCTGCTTAAAAATATATTTTTAGTACTGAAAATTAATGTGTTCACACAAGCCACTGAATCATTTTAAATGTTCTTTTTTAGTATATTAGGTATATGTGTTGAAAAGACCTATATTTCAATAAGGCCATGGGCCCAGTGGTGTGAGAGTAATGGGTGTGCTAATTTATTCATGATTTTAGCTGTGTCGTTATCCCAGATTTTTTTCTTCCTCTTCTTCTTGAACAGTATATACTGGCTGTTTCACATCGAAATTGTTGTGCAAAACTATTATAGTACATTTACCTCATATATTTTGAATAACACCATAGAAATGAGACTACATAACCGTTTTGTGCAACATCTGGTACTTTGGCGCAGTTCTGTTTTTATTCAGATCTTTTCTGAAGTTGTAAGAAGTCATGTTATGCAAACAGCAAACATGTCAAAGAAAGTGCTCTCAGTAAGTGAGACCAAAATGGAACTTTTTTAATATCATACCATCAGGTTTGGACAGGTGATTTTAAAAAATACAACTGGTTAAAATAACAAGTTGCTCCATTTAGCATGTAAGAGTATTGTAACTAATTTATTTGATTAAGAAATATATATATATAATAAATCACATTTAGTTTTGTTGCAAGTACTTTTCAGTAGATATGCCCCAAGTTGTGGGAGCCAGGCCTAAATTAGCTCAGCAAAATTTATAGGGTGACCCTGTAAATTCAAGTTGCCACTTGATAAGAGACAAGAGTAACTAGTTCAATCTGACAAGGTGTATGTCTTTTTCTAAGTGGTGCAATTTTCTAATGTTGATATTTTTATGAAAGGTGAAGAAAATGACATTGCTTACTTTGATATGACTTACTTTTAGATCCAAATTTTAACTTTAGGAAATGTTAATTTTTTTAAAAAAAGTTAATTTGTTAAATACTTCAGATTTTTTTTATTGTATTATCAGCAGGGGACAGAGTAAATGTTGATGAAAGAACATTAAAATCTGTTGAGTCTTTACACACACAAATGGTAAAACTTCAATCAAAAATGTCATTGCACAATCAAAATACACTATATCAAGAACTAATTTTAGATGTATTTTTGGTCTATTATTTGCTTCTAAAATTTTAAATGGTTTGATTGCTTCTCCCTCACATTCAACTCATTAGATCTTTCGGAATATCCTCAATAGGATACTGCACCATGTCAAAACCTACAAATTGCAAAAGATCTACACATTTCCGTTTTATCACTGCTGCAGTTATCCCTGCTGTATTGTAAAGAATTTAAAACATTTTTTAATTCTTTATACACTTTTGATGTGAACAGACATGTTCACACAGCATAACAAAGCTTTAGTATTTGTCTTGGCCAATAGTCGAATCATTGTCCACTCAAGAGTTTCAAAATACAGAATGATTATCATGTGTATAATTTTTTACAGTTCTAATTTCTGAGGTATTAAAAGGTTAGATTTGACTATTACAATGACTGTGAGCACAGGTGCTGATTAAGTTGATTCACTGAGGCAATTACAACCAGATCCCCTTTAATTACTGTGGGTTTTATTGCAACTGCGCAGTAATGAAGCACGGGGCCTGCAGGAGTTTTGGATGGAGATGAGATTGCAAAGTAGCACACAAAGACACAAATTTAACAGGATGGAACAGATCACACTCCCACACACACATGCAGCCAGATCTACACACACAATCGAATAAAACCCGAGTGAAAAAAGCTCACATCAGAAACTCTTTTTTTCCTCCTGATTTATGGTTGTCTGTTCCCAACACATAATCCCCCACACACATGCCTCTGTATGTCATTAACCAGGTGTATGCTAAGGAATGATAACCAGGCAAAGCTTGCTTGCCTACTGCATGGCAGAGACTGATGCCAAAAGTCAGGTATGACTGTTACAGAGGGTTTGTGGAGGATGATGCACTCTCCTTTATTCAAAGCATGTCCCGCCATATGCATTTTAGACACAAAGACAGGCTGACAACCTCCTAACCTCCAAAATCGGCTTTCACACGTACACACAACACACTTGCCGCCCTGCTCAACACTGGCATGCAATAAGAAACAAGTCGACAGCTACACAGCAGACAATATCCCCCGCCTTCAGCCTCGGCACCGGCTTCGGATGCATCCGGTTAGTAAAAGCTGACAGAGGGCTGGCCATGCCTCAGAAAACAGCAGAATGAGGAATTTCTATGTTCCTCCACATCACCCCTGAGATGCAGGAAACATGGGATTGCACAGACTCCTCTCACACACAACCCGTAATGTGTTCCCAAGATTCTCTGTCACCAGGAATGGAAATCGAAAGCAGTACACACATCCGTTATCTAAATGTTAACTCCAGTGCCCTTTATGTTGTCACAGCCTGGTGAGGTTAGCCAACGGTAGGTGTGAAGCTTTGCTTTGGGCCCCACCACAGGAAGCCTCTCCCTGTTGTAACGTAGGAAGAGCCTGCAAACCCATACATTAGATACAGTAGTCAATTATTTTTAAGAAAAGTAGATTAAAAAAAGGTCCAATTACACATATAGAAGACATCTAAATTGGAGAACTTGACTTGTTTGTATTTCCATGGTTTGTGAAAGCTCATACATTTTACATTGCACTCGCTGAGGCAACCAAACACCATCTTAAGTTTTCTAAACTTAGGATTTTCTCAGTCTAAATTCAAACCCCCCAAATGATTGTCATAATTTAGAACACCCTTATCTTTTCTTTAACCACAAAGATGGAGTATATGTCTACATGTCATATATACATAATTCTATGTACTTATCTCATCTACATCTATTTATTGTAAAATTTTATGAACACTAAAAATAACGGATCTAAGGTACTGCGTCAAATAAATTATTCAATTTGGACAAAGATGTGGGACAAAAATCCAAGATTGCCATAAACTTCATTGAAAAATCCTAATATATCACACAAGGTTACAAACATCTCTTAAAATAATTGTAAATTAATCAGGGGAAATAAGAGCGATAAAGTTAAGACATAAGATTTAAAAAATAATGAAGCCATATCAGGACTGTAAAAAGCAGTCCTGAAATTTATTTAGATATTTTTACAATACATAGTCTTATAATTTGTTCATTTTACCTTCAAAAATGTTTCTTGTTAATCCTAATAATTTTAAGTCATCTAACGATCTTAGTATAAAATATTCTGACTCGTCAGCTCAGCAAAACATCAACCATATTCCTTGCTCCTTTCCAGAATTACGGTATCTAAAGTTGAAACATAAACACTTTAAGCCCCAGACGCCAACCCCATACACAGTTTTTTTGTTGGTGCAAAACGATCCAGATATTCAGCTCTGGTTATGCCACAAAGCACATTTTTAACCAGAGAGGGAAAAAAGGTGAGGGACCTTTGACCTGTGAGCTGTAGGTCATGTTCACGGGGTAGAACGCCCTTAAAGCTGTCTTGTGTGGTGCTGATTAATCACAGCATCATGACATTTGTCTGGCTTCAGCCCAGAGGAGATGTGTTAGGCATGCAGTGCCTCAGCACTTCTCCAGGAGCTTGTGTTTGGCGGGTGTGGGGGTGGAGGGCGTTGCAGGAGACGGGTGGAGACAAGTGGACAGTTGCACGGGCAGACTTAAGACTCTGAACGCAGTCTGATGCAGCGCAGGCGGTATTTACGCTCCGACGGCTGCAAGATCTGGGAGCTGGGTATATTTAGCCGCCTAGAGATCACGCCGAGATGAGATTTCAAAGTGAAGTACCTGTTTGAAGATGCATGGCATTCCACAAGGGTGGGCAAGGGCTACTGGGTATAAATCTAGCGCCCCTGCACCTGGTGTGAAGTCAGGGAGGGAGTGTGACACCTAAGATTTAGAATGTCTAACACACAAGCTGTACATGTGTAAACTACACATTCATCTATATAAATTTACACGCTCCTTAGAAATGGAAAATGAAAAAAAGACATCACTTTTTTCCTCGATAGACACACACATATACGCACTGTGGGCATAGGATTTTACTTTTTTAGTAGCAACTAATTCACCTGGATGTTGTTCAAGCGATCCATCAGTGTCTGATTTTACATTGAGGAGAATCTGAGAACCTCACTTAGCAGTTCCTCTTTAAAACATGGAAGTAAGGCGAATTGTAATTAATGACTGGCAAGTTTTACTCCGTTACATCACACACTCATTTAATAGTGCTAATTTTGGACTTTTTATATTCCTGGCAACAAGACAGCCACATATTTTTTGTTTACTTTTCAATGCTAATTTTCTAATCTATACATGTAAATTTCTTGAGGTTAAGAACACAAAATAAAATTCCCAGCTAGTCTTTGTTGGTCCCAGATCTCATCTTAAATTTGAGGCTGAACTGCCAGATATCTCAATGTTTATTTTCTTTCCTTAGAAAGTACACCTTGTGCTTATTTACTTGTACTTCCTGTATACATTCATTGGAGAATTTGCCATCAACTCCAATATAATGTATAATTTTTGTTTTTCTGTCTTACAGAAATTACACCCGTTTCAGCACCTCTGTGTTTAATTATGTCCCTTTCATTGATGGTTACTGGCATCACTGAAGGTTTCTTATTGTAAAAGGAAGATTCCTGTCCACTGCCATCACATTCTTTATCTAAATGAAGGACTGCTGTAAAGTTAAAGACTCAATAAAATTGGCTAGACTTCCTTACGCAACTTTTCCCCATTTAGCATAAAATTAGCAAAAAAATAGCCAATTGTGTTATAATTTGGATTAGACTGCATATTATTGTCTCTGAATGATCAGAACTGGACTCATTTAAAGGGGTCTCACTTGTTAAGATGCCAGATGAAAGTTTCATGCCAATGCTTTACTCGAACCCTAAACTAAAATATTAACCTCCCAATTTACTGATTTCTAAAAAGAATCCATGTTTGCATCTTGCTTGTTTTACAAAACCCACTACTCATTTATTGCAATTCTCTTGCTCCTGTAACTCATCAAATAGTCATAGATCCCTGTAAGTACAATGCAAACAAAGTCAATGTTCAAATCTCCAGGCGGCCTGGAGAACAAATGATCATTTCATGTTTCGGACAAATATCCCTCAAGCAGAGGAATGTCTCTGTAGATGCTTTTGGATATTTAATGTCCACGCTCTATCTGCAAAGTCTGTTGCTAGGCCAAAAAAGAGAGAAAGAAAAAGGACAGACATGATCAGGCAGAGAATCTAAACAGTGCCTTTATGTGTCCAGGGTGAGAACAAATGAGGCACTCTCAATCTGTCTCTCCATCTATCCTCACCCTTGGCCCAACTTCCCCACAGAAGGGACATTTCCCTCCTTTAAAAAGCACAGCTCATCATAATACAAGAATTTGCATTGTACAGGGAAAACGGCAACAGATTATCTATGGCAACAGAGCTTTGCACACAAGGATATTTTCTTTTCCTCCACAGAGGAACACAATTGCTGCCAGTGTCACTGGGTCACATTTTTTCCGGTTCCTGGTTAATGGGCTGTAGAGATGGTTAGCACGTACGATTAGTTTTAATCTTCTACATTTGACTGGGTGAGAAAAGGCATTGAATTTATTTCAACACATCGGTGAGGTTTGCATGCTGTCCTGAAAATGAAGCAAACATTTCATTTTCCTTTTAACTTTTATTTTAGGGTGGCTATGAATTTTTCAACAAGTACATAAAGAAATAATGCAAACTAATTCAAGTAAAATACTTTTAGCTTTTTTATTCAACATTTTATTGAACATTTCAGAAGTAAATTCACAGAAAAACATTTTTTGTGTAGAAAAGAACACAAGAATATTTTATAATGTTTAAGTGACAATGACATTTGGACACATTAGCTAGTGTACTTCATGTTAGTTTTAGATTCTGTAATTATTGCAGTGAATTTCACTTTACTGTTGGAACTGAGGGAAATGCATCAGAATATTTGAAAGCTTTACAGCAGGACTGTCAAATGCACCTTAGATAAAAAGTAATATTTATTCATACAGTAAATGTGTCTTTATATTGCAATTTTCTGACTTTGATTCATGCTGATGGAAATGTGCTGTTCATAAATAGATGATTCACACCAGCAATCTTCCAGTTAAGCAATCAAAGCACATTGGTGGTATGGTGTCACACAAGACTTTGATATATTACTGTTGAAAAAGAAAAAGCTCTACTATAACTTAAGTGAACTCTGTGCTAAATTGTGAAGAACTTCCTTCAATGTGTGCATTTTTTCCTTCATGTGTTTCAGAGTTTAATCTAGATTAAGAATAGAAAGTACAGAAACTGAAATAGTTACTCTACCCGCTTTAAATACTTTAAATGGCACATGGACTTCACGTAAAGTGCTGAAGTAGTGAAATAATGTTTAAGGTGTTCACTTTACCTGGAACACATTGTAAATACTCTAGATCAGTAGTTCCAGTGGGTCGGTATCTCAGTGTTACAAATCACTCAGTGTGCAGTCTTAAAAACCTTTTACAGAACAAACTATACAAGAAAAAATGGTGAAATGCATTTTTGATGTAAAAGCTAGAAAAGATGTTTAAAAAAATAAATTACATTTTATATTGAATGTTAATGCCATAAGTTCTTTAAATTATGCATCTGTGTAGCTAGCATACAAAGTTTAGGAATCACAGCTCTAGATTCATGAATCTCAAACTGCAAAAGTAGTAACACTTAGTACAGTAATAACAATGAATACCTTTAAGAATAATAACTCAATAAATTAATCTGCCTTTAATTTTCTCAAAAAAAAAAAAAAAAAACATCTGGTAAATAACTGGGACAACAGCAAGCAAGGAATAAATATTTTTCGGCTATTAATGCTGTGGTCTATTTACCTATGAAGTCGAAACCTGGATCTGGGTATAACATCAAACCCAGCTAATCATGTTCTAGTTCCAAGTTTAAAAAGCAGATGCGTTGCTCAGAACTCAGGCTACTTATTACCGACATGAGTTACCACCATATCAAATTTTTGCATTTTTGTCAAAAGTGGTAACATGTTGTCTAGAAGAGGCTGCCCAGTATTATGTGTTTATAATACTTAACAGATACAGTTTTTCTTACTGCTGCTACCACTAAATATTGAGGCCAGGGTTTGTGTTTTTCTTGAAATTATGACTTTCAGGACCATTTTATGATTTTTTTGTTTACTTGAAAATGCCTCCACCTATTATGTAGTGTCATTGGATACAATTTTGTGTATTTGTTTGATAAATCATAAACTGAACAAGTCAAATCTGGTTGTGTTACTGTTGGCACAACCTGACTTTGTATTTACTGATTAGTATTTATTAGCACAGATCATAAAAAGTGCTGCTCTAGCTGGAGATCCTATTCCAAACACATCTGCCTGACACTGTTGGTATTGAAAGATCAGGACAGAGTCAAAATTATACAAATATATCTTCAAAACAAATACAACCAAATACTAAACCTGGGGTTTCATTTGGGGGAAAAAAAATACATTTTAAAAATGATTTATAGCTTTGTTCAAAACATTATGGCTGTTTAATTTACTCCCTACATACTTAATTTAATAATCACACTGCAGACTTCAGCTAGTTTAGATGCAAAACAATGTTCCATCAAGAGCAGTGCAAGCTGTGCTTATTTCTACTGTAGATATTTTTTATGACCTTCCAAAGTTGGATTTTTTTTTTTTTTTACACATCAAGTTAATTTTACAAATGAAACCCAACTTTTGACAACTTAAGATGTCTGAACCATTGATATAAACATACTGACTACAAAAATATAAATAGTGATGCAAAATACAAAGATTTCTTATTAATTCTACATGTAAAAAATGTTATGAATTTAGATTCAGTAGAACACCACATAATGTCAAATAACTTCCCAAAAAGAATAATCCACAGTTTGCACTGCCAGACAAACACTGACAGACATAATGCAGTGCATTTCAACAGTTAGAATCGTTATGAACATTTCTTGTACCGTCAAACTGGACTGTCAGAGAAGCACAAAGTCTCCAGCTGTGGTGACGGTTCTGCGTGATTCCCTAATAAAGGGCCATTCCCGCTTCTCTGTGCTCAGACCCGCCGACAGGTCATAATCTGCGCTGCGACCTTGCAAAAAAGTAAACAGCGGATATTTCTCCTTCATTGACGGCTCCAGCAACTGGAACAAAAAACAGAGCAGCAACTTTTATTTTGTATTTCTACTCCAAAGAAAGTGTCTTTATGCAAATTGAATTAATTTTAATGGTAAAATAAGTAGATTAAACACAACAGATATAGGCAGGAACAGGGCTTTTGAAACAGCTGTACAGCATATTGACTGGATGACAATTCAATTAGATTTGTGGCTAAATGCTGCCACCTACTGCTCAACTAATGTAGGACTAGCAAAACTAGAATTTTTTTTCCAACAAAACCCCCATCAAAAACCATATCTGGAAAATTACCAATACAATTACTTCACTAATTAAGTTATTTCAAGGTGTTCTGAGTTAGGTTTCTTTACCTTGGACACTTCTTCCCTGATTCTCTCATAATCTTGAGCACTTCTAGAATAGAAACCAATAGTGCAGCTTGGATCCATCTTGCTGAAAGGCATCTTCTTTGGTGAGGGGCAATGGTATGACTAGCAAAATTAAAACAATAAAACAAAATAGAGGGAAAATTAAAAATCTAAAGACAATCAAAATGAAGTAAATATTCATGCCTCTCTAGAATATAAACAAATACAATCTTCATCACTTAAAAAAAATATTTAAAAAAATCTTGATCTGCACCGTGTATGCATTTTAATCTTGCCTATTGCAATGTTGTATGGTACAGCATCAAAGTTTACAAAAACATCACTGAAAAGTACATTTGTCCAAGTAACTTACAGAAATTAAACTCATATTCCTCACACTTTTCTTCTACACTTAAGACAAATACATCCTAGTATTTATTTTTAAAAAAAGAATCAGTGCTTTAAATGAGGCAGTATTATGCATTTTCCAGGCATATAGTGCTATTTTAGAACATAATTACATAACTGTTACTTAAAATAAATTTTACTTCATGATTTAATGTCTTGAAATTGAGTCTTTGTTTAAAACTCTTGCTCCTTCTGAAACTCAGCCTCCTGGAAATTAATCTTTCAGTTTTTACCAGCATTGCACTGAGAAGTAGCTTGAATAATTAGCTCAACAGATGTGCAGTTTCACCAGGTGTGCTAGATAGCCTGATGGAGCTGAGTGGGGGAGTCGCAGGGAAGTGCTGCTCTGTGGCGGAAGCTCAGAAGCTTGGAGCTGCGCTTGAAGGTGGAGCTACGTCCCACCAAGCTTTTTGGTTACCATGGGAGATTAAATTATTTCTCAAACGTGTATCAAAGAATCAATGCAACATTGAAGGTATATTCTTGATGTGGGAGTAATATTAAAATATTATGTAGAGCTAAAAAAGATGACATAATATTGCCCCTTTAATATCCATCACGCAAAAATGTATCCAGAACATGGGTTAAAATTGCTACACCACTTCAGTGATTCATTCTTTAAATGAATCGCTGAATCTCTAAGCACCAAATGCATTCTCAATCAACTGTCATTGTATCAACCTTCCAGACCACTTAGATCTGTTTCTGGTCAACTCTCCATCTCCAGAAACAAAACCAGACAGAGGGGCAAGATTCAGATTCTATCCTCCTCTAATCTGGAATAAACATTAGGAAAACTGCAAACCAGCTGCAGTTCTTTTAGACCAACCTGGGTTTCCTCAACATTTCAGCAGAGCCACAGGCTGTTCAACATTATGCAATACTGTAATGATACAGCAGCCCATGTAAAATTAGCCCCAAACAAAGAAAAAAAAAAACATTTTTTACCAGTCTTATGCAATTTTCTACCATTTGAGGAAGTAAATTTGGGTTTTCATTTGCTTTAGACCATAAACAGTTGCCACAGAACCAAACACTTGAAATACACCACTCCATGTCTAATGAATCTATAAAATTTCAGTTAAATCTTCTAGAGCATGCATTTTCAGTATTTCTCTTAGGTGGCAGCTTCGCTTACCTGAGCAGCAAATAAATCAGCCAATACAGACTCAGTGATTGGGCTGAGTGCTGCTTTAAGACTCACACCTATAAGTACTCACAGAAACTATAAAATCCACATTTACTGGAGCCCTCAGTCAGCCAGTCTGTGTAATTTTACGTTACCTGAAGAGGGAAATCGCTGGTGCTGACATTCACAAAAGACTGACAGTAATGAGGGTCCATGTAAATCAAGCTGTCATCTGCAAGGACAAAACAAAAGACAAGTTATTCAAAAACATCAGATTATTACAGGGAAAAAAAAAAAAAAAAAAATTGTGCTTCTCCTCAATATCTATGCAGAGCAGCTCAAAGTCACCCGCCGGACCTACATGTTGGGGTTGTGTGCGTCAAATGTGCTTTCAAGAAGGCTGTTGCTTTTTAATATCCAGCAGGGTGGATTAAATTCTGCATAATCAGATGCGTTTGTACAAGCACATTTTTTACACCCGCAAGAAAAGAGCTTGTCATTTAATTTTTGTGTGGGGGAATTACTTTTACAAACACACAATTATATTCGACCGTTTTGCATATGATGAATGCAGTGCTGAGCTGTGCACTGGCAGGGAGAATGTATTGCTTGTCATTTAGACATCATCCAACACTGTATTTCAAATGGGTAAAATGTAAATGCGTAAATATTGACTGCCAAGATGTACAACTGAAGGTTTCTCCTGGCTGCTGAAGGTGATGAAGAGTGGCTCACTTTGGGCGCCCGGATGAAATTTAATGCATGCCGCCTATGGAAATCAATTATGGTTTACAACTTGGGAGGTTTACTTGTGATAAATGGGCGAGGTTTTGATGGGTCAGAGAGAATAAAGTAAGCCCCGCTTCACTCGGTTTCATCTCTACTCCTCTTAGTTTTTCTCATACAAACATGAATACATTAACTTACTTTGTCTCTACACATACAAAGGGTATATTATGCAAAAATAATTTGTTATTCACACCAACCTCTGCGTGAATGTATCTTTCTCCATTTTCCATTATGCTGGCACTGACCTTGAAATCCCACAAAGTAGCAGGCCTCCTTGAGCTTCCCTCCAATGATGCCTATGCAGTACTCCAGACGCAATAGCCTCTAAATGAGCAGAGAAGCACACATATGTCTGAATTAGAGCTCAAATGATTTCATTTTGTTCATTACATAATGCACTGGAATTAAATTAACTCTGGTGATGAACCAAGAAGTCAGCTTGTGACCCGAATAGGTCAATTTTCAGTTTGACTGGGTCTTACCACTGATCAGTGTTTAATGTTTTTTCTTACTTTGATGAAATAAAAGCAGAACAATCTCTAGATTATCTTTAAGTTGAACAGTAGAAAATGACTTTGTTGCCTGGTGACAGGTAAAAACTCTAATTGTGATTTTTTCTGCTGAGTGGATGCACCACACCACATTAACAACAACACTCTTCAGTATTAAAGTTGCTACAGAGGGAAGCAGATTTAAAGTTAAACATTTTCGATATTGTGGTGTTCTGAAACAAAGTCACAGGAAGCACAAAAGGCATAAAAATATATTTAAGAAATTGTTTGACAGATTTCATGATTTCTTTTTTCTAATATAATTAAAAACAAGTATTTTGACTAATGTTGATTTAAGTTTGTTTTTTTTTCCTTTTTAAGCAGAATTGACATAAATCAATATCGACAGGTCAGACCTTTACAAAATGAGACCTGAAATCATCCACAAAACTGATCTCTCAAATGTAAAACCGACATTCTAAATTTGCAATTTACAAACAATTACTGAACTTCTACGGCAAAATCACTTGGACTTAACATTAACCCTATGACGTCTATGAGATCTTAAAAAAAAAAAAAAAACCTACAGAAAAAATGGAATTACTCACTTTTGCAAAGTCAAAATACTCTGGGTTTGTCCTTTCTCCTCCGAGCCTCACAGGGATGAGGATGACGACAGCTTGGTTCTCTGGCAGTGTGGGGGTCGGTTGGCTTTTTTGTGCAACAGGAGGACTATCTGCTGCCTCACCAGAGGTTTCTCCTGCTTTCAGGGCCTTGTGGCAGTCCATGACATCCTCATTGTACACTAGAAAAGGTCAACAATACAAAAGTTCAATTGAGTTACGTCCGTTTTTAGAACTTGAGTCTATTGTATTTTTAAAAATATAATTTTAAGACATTAGGCTACTTTACATTCTCATCATTTTATCCATATGACAACTGTATGAACTGCATATTGTGCACTATTGGAGAATTTCATACCATTTTGTTGTTTGACACAAAAGCCACTTAAACCTTTTACAGATCTTGATTTTTCTTCAATAAACTCATTCATTTACAACATTTACAAAAGTGCTTTACTTATTCTCAGTCTATGAGGACCACCATAAGGTCAAATAATCATTGCCTAAATCAGAAAGTAGGTTAGAATGCGTCAGATGGAGTCGTTCTGAGCATTCGGGATCAGAAGGTAGCTTGATCATCCTAAGTGCAGACAGAGCCTTTGCAGACCTGCAAAAATGTATCCAATTCCTCTTTTCTGGAGTGAGTAGGAACCTTAAATTCTGTTTTACACATTTTTCTCTTAAATATCTTTTTTTTTTAAACAGTCATTATTCCATCCAGAAAGCATGTTAAGTATGTAGAATGGAAATAAATGTATTGTTAGACTCTTTAGAATTAGAAAAATATGCATCAACTGTTTCACCAAGGAAACAGTTCAGATTTGAATTTACAAACATAAAACACAAATCCCCTCCTCCCTCACAGAAGTTTTTTTCAGTTATTAAAGAAAAGTAATATTTTACAAATGCTGACTGATTTCCAAAAAAATTTAAAGCTTTTATGTTGTTTCTCACCGTGACTAGCACTAACAAAAAAAGCTACCAACTCACAAACAGCTATCTTCTGCTATTGAGAAGACAAACATGAATCAGCTGAGATAGAGGTTAAGAGGAGGTCGTGGCGGCATGTTATAGATTTGAAATGGATGCGATTGTTGTGGGGAATAGACACAGAGAGTCCTGTCCCCCACTTTTAGCAGCTGGAATCTCACAGCAGCAGAACGACAGAGGAATAAAAGAGCAGTCGACTTGGGCGCCGTGCCCAGTTTCCTGTACTATCAACGGCAGCATCATCTTTTATACCTGTGCAGTCCTGGGAGACGTAGACAGTTATACTCGCCAAGCCAGGCTCCATCGCTTCCTTGACAGCTTCCCTAAAACAAAAAGACAGGAAAAGTAGACAGAGGCAAGTAAGAAAAGGAGAGAAACTGAGGGTGAAAGCCAAGTTTACATTTAACAAAATATATGGGATATTATTACTTTTATGCTGAAAAGGGAGCATTATTTTGAATTGTGTTGAAGAATGTTTTGTCAACAGTAAACCTGCACATATGACAACAAAAAAGAGCCACAGCAAAACATGATCCTACTATAAGTTTATTTACAATCAATAACTGAAACTTATCACGACAACAATAAATAAAAATCCTTATGATTACAAATCTTACACAATAAAAGATAAATATAATAAATGCCAACCTCTAATGGATTTTATCTCCTCCAACATCTTTGTCTTGTTGTGGTTTCCTGATTGAAATGTTCATAATTTGTAAATGTCACTCATTCAAGGTGAGTTTTTAGGTTAGGTTGTGTTAACTTGACCTGGAGCATAGAATTATGCCATGCTCCATAAAAGTTGATACTTGGACATTTTTTTTAATAGTAACTTCAGAGTATTAGTATTTTAGCATGTTTAAAATAGTAGTTGTCTGCATAGTGCATACGTGAAGGTCAAACTTACTTCAAGATGTGTGCTACCATAGCTGGTCCATACCAGTCCCCTGCCTGTTTTCCAATCATCATTCCTAAACGGACCAGACTGTGCAGACCCAGTGGAGCTGAGGAGACGTCCGCAAACCAGGACACCAGATTTCTGTGGTCCATCTCCTTCAAATGTGCATCTGCTTCCTCTGCTGATCCCGACGCCTGGGCTTGAGGTGCAAGAGACTGTCTGCTTTCAGAAATCCTGGGGTTGCCCTGCAGAGAAGCGACAAGTCGCTTAGCTGCTGTGGTGGTCCGCGTTTCTACATCTAAGGGCTGGAGGGTGAGCGCCTCTGGCCAAGACCAGTCTGCAGAAAAATTAATGAATGAATAAGGTTGAGTCAGAATCCTCTAAGATTCTAATTATATCTAGTATAATTAGAAAAACAATTCCATGCATTTATGTTAATTACAAAATTCCTTGAGTTCCCCAAATTGTCTCTCTCAAATATCATTTACAATGCAAATAAAATGCATTTTATTCTGTAAACCTTTGCAGCTAATTAATTCAAATCAACCTCATAAATGCCGTATAAACTGTAGGTGTATTCTTTATTAAGGAGTTCCGTTTCTGTATAGTCAAAGTAATCTGGAGCCAACTTGTTAAAACTTTTACGACCCTAATTGTGACAACATTCTACATTACCCTGAGCTATACAACTGTTGATGAATACATTGCATTTTCCTCATGCAAGTAACTCTCAAACATTTCCTTATTCAGCTGTCTTTAAGATGGCATTTAAAGTGCACCTAAACTTGACAATATTGGGCAGAATCATTTAAAAAAATTTTTTTTAAAGAGTTCTCATTTTCTATTGTAAGCTGTTGTGCTCAATGTAAAGGAATTGATGTTTATTTTTGGCCAGGCCCTATCAACTGTGTAATAAGCCTGATCTTTCTACATTTCTAACCTCAGTTTTAGAGCATTAAAAAATATAAACTCATGAAGACCTTAAAAATAAGCCATCTTGGCTCAAGAAGCCTGAATTCTACTCATTTCAGAAACGGGTTAGTCATAACTCGGTTCAATTATGTTTGAGTGTCCCAGTATTTCACTTTAACACTACCTTAGCCTTACAAACAGGGTGGGAGATGAACATAGAGCGAATGGGAGTAGCTCAGGTAATAAAATAACTCAGAAGCAGTAACAAAATGACCTTGATTCAAAGTGAATCAAATTTAAAATTGATCCATTAATACCCTGAAATGGACTTTCATATCTTTATGGGGAAATGTTTTATTAGTGACAGATTTTAGAGCAAATTTTAAAAAAGAAAAGATTTTTAAATTACTTCATTAGTCAGTGAGACTGTAAAGAATATAAGGAATTCTCTAGTTATAATACTTCTCCAGCCCAATCCCATTTCTCTACTCATTGGTACTTATTTCAGGAAATTGTTAAAATATTAAACTGAGAAATATGACACTGATCAGTTCTATCTAATCCAACCTATGAAGACATGCATTACTTATTATGCATGCAAGCGTCATCTACACAGTTCTGCAACAGATTGTGTTATACTTTTAAAGGAAAATGTATGGTAGTCAAATGAAACAGCCTTAATGCATTTAAAAAACATTTCGATTTCTCTGACATCAACAAGCCATTTATGATTAAAAACCCTCCAAACTGAAAGACTGAACTGAAAAAACTCTGGGCAGAAGAGTTGAGAAAAAGAATAGAAACAATATCATACGAGTAATATAAATTTCTAAAAATCGTAATGTCTTATTAAAAAAAAGACACTTTGGAACAGTTAATTGTGGATTACATTGCTTACAGCTGCATTAGAAAATGTCATGTTTTGAGGGCTGTAATGTCATTCCCCTTATTCCACAAAATATACAGACACCAGTGCAGCACTCAACCTGCAGGGTTTCCCCCAGAAAACTTGCTAAGCCCGGTGGTCGGGGAACCAAGGCGGCCCACCATGTTTTTGTATTAAAAGATGTTAAGTTGACAGGAAAAGTAAAAGTATTACTGGATAATTATATGTTACTTGAAAATGTCGCCAGTGGAACACCATTTAAACCCACAACTAGTCTTAAAAAAACTAATCAAAAAATACAATTAAAATGTATATCAACTATTTGCACTCCTGTTTAATCCAAATTAAGTCAGAGGCTCCCTCAGGCTCCCCAGGGCTTCAGGGGCCCATAAATGCTAATATTTTAACACAGACCACAGATACATAAATGTAACATTTGTTTATTGACATTATCAATGCTGCTAAATTTGATTTAATGGTTTCAGCATACATAAATTAAAATATTTTAAATTATTTAACATTTAAATTTAAGAAGGTAAGGAACTAGCAAGTTTACTTTGTAAAAGTTCAAAGAACAATCTTAACAGTTAGATTGTTTTGTTACCATAGCTACAATCTGATGCTGTGAGTTTAATCTTTGAGTTTGAGCTCTGTTCGTTCAAATACAAATTAGTAAACTTATTTATAAACTTATTACTTATATAAACTTATTTATAAGTTATTGCTTTTTAGGTTGTTCAACTAAACTACTCCCCCTCTCCCTAACACAGTAGCTGTTAGAGGTGGTGATGTTTTTAGCAGGAAGAGGGGCCCCTAGGTCAAATTCTGCTGCAGGCCTCATACAGCATAGGACCGACCCTGCATGATTAGTCAAATCCGCTGCACTGCGCTCAGAGATGCGCAACAAACGGGGAATTTAATGTAATGCTGCTAATGTGGGTTTAGTAGCTCTTCAATTTCTGTCTATTGCGTTTTTAATAAGGGGCCACAGAAGCTGTTCTGGCTGCTCAAATTTGTTGCTCGAGTTTTTCTGATCTCCGCGCGCCTCAACTCCGGCTGACTAAATAGACAAAGTATTCGATACGGTTTGATGCATCGTATAACGGGAAAATTATACTAAAAATAATGATAAAATGATATAAACCCAGCGTGAAGCGCGACTACGAGGAGAGCGCGAAAGCTCCTCACCGGCTGAACCTGCATGACGAGGTTAGCGCTGGTTCGTTAACCCGGCCAACCGGGACCATACATAAACTTTACAGGGAAGACAGAGCCACACGCTGGGCAGCGTGTTGAGATGTAAAGGCCGCATAATGTTTTGTCCACAAATATAAATCATTCTCACCGCTCGCTCAACGCGCACCTCTGAAAGCCTGACTACAAGTTATTTCTGTGGTTCACATAGAGCTGCACAACCAGAGCTAACGCGGTTCCTTTTAAACTCTTACCTTGATGTTCTCCATTACATAATAATTTCTCACTGGCAGTTGGTGTAAATATCCATACAAGTCAGCCTGTGTCCAGTTTGAGTGAAAAGAGGAGAGTGGGATCCGCGCTGAGATAACTTGAGATAAAGCAGCAGCAGCGCGGGAGGCAACGCACAGAGGCGCGAGCTGTGTGATTGGTCCGCTCCCAACTTTAAATGTATAAACTATAAACCTTTTAGAAATAAATTTGCTCCGCAAGTGAAACTCTCAGAACACCAGAGACGCTTGCAATCCGGCTTTAAGATAAAAGGAAAAAAAAGTGACCCCTTCCCCCTCCAATTGTTAATTTTTCTAAAAATAAAAGCAACACTTAGCCTGGGGGGGTCTAGTAAAGCATGGTGGGCCGCCAGGCTTATAATACACTGGGGGAAACCCTGCAACCCTATAGAAATATAAGACTGAGAGTTAAAAATTATGTTTAAGGGGTGAAATGTGCTTCAGACTAAATCTAGCTTTCAGTTTCAGGTTGAGACTGATGAAAAAACAATCTTAGTTCCTGCTTTTAACATTAAAACCATGTAAAAGTGTCAGACTTTAGTCAACTTAGGACTTTTATTTAAAAAAAAAAAGAAAAACGACATTTATCTAGTTAAAATGTCAAGCGATCAAGCTTAACTGTTTTTAATTTTTCCACTCACCTCTGCCCAAGACATGCAGAACAAGAGCTTGAGCCATCATCATCTGCCCAACCCTCAGCATGCAGCCCCAGCCACAGTCTGAGGTCAGAGTGCTGCCTGGCAGCGGAGGGAAATCTTCCCGGTACGTTAGCCACAAACGAGATGCAAAATCTTTTCGGAAAGCCTCTACGTTCCCCATGACGAGGTTCTCAGAGAATTCATGCCAGTCTTCAGAGGGACAGTCGTCATCTTAGGAAAAACAATTATCAAAAGATTATGTTTTAGATGACTGCAATAAATATCAAAATCAGTGTAAGTTTATGTAATTTATGATATTGTGTAACTTACCTTCTGCCTTAAAATGATAGCACTTCCCCAGAAGAAACGCTGGGGAGTTTCTACTGAATGGAGTCTTGGATTTAAGTGCCCAACCTAGAATACATAATGAACAGAACATATATCAGGGCTTGGCTAATTTACTTTGAAAGAGACTCTAAAAGATTGTATTTACTCAGCTAAGTGAGAAACCTGCTTTATATCTGCCACTCTGTGACTGTAGTTTCATGCTACCTACCTGCTAAAGTCATTTCATCCAACTTAAAAGTTTGTAAGCACTCTATTTTGAGTTGAATTCATGTCAACAGGAACAGAAAAACTGTTAAACTAAAGTTGCAATTATTCCCAGGAAAAGATCTCAACTATTTTCAGTAGTGACTCAACCACAGCATGCTCCAAGAATTATATTTAGGTGCTTTTTTGTGAAGTTTCTTTCAGTCACAGTGAAGCTGCTACAAAAACCAAGCTTTTGACTTTTGTCATATCGAATAACTCGTTTCAGCAAGTGATGAGATACTGCCGTTTTCTGTAAAAAATAAAATACGTCTTAAATTCAGCCTGGTTGGACTGCCTTGGTACACGAATCATGTAAATTCATAACCAAGTGATGAATTTACACTTACAACTGCATGTCTCAACTACTCAGAATTTTTGAGAAAAAGAAATTTGGGATCTTAGTGAGAAATCTCAATTAGCACTGTATTCATAAAACAGAAGAATATTTCAGAACTTCATGAAATATAAAATAAGACATATAATTTGCAGCACAGGACTACTACATAGATGCATACAAGCATTGTACTACATCAGTCTGCGAGCCTGCAGAAAATCACTTACTGTACTTCACATTGTGCCACATTGACATGAACTTTGTCTTCAATTTTTCCACCTCGTCGCTCCCTTTGTTCGCCATTTGGACCAGCGAGGGAAAGCACCCATGCCCACACAGCAACGCCAACCTGACC